>NC_074665.1:47917965-48283590 GCF_029448725.1 Salvelinus fontinalis | reverse complement strand
TGTTATATAGATTTTATTGAGATATGGAAATTTGGCAAAATGTAGTCGTTACCTTTATGTTCCAGCGAACACATACAGCATACCTCCGTGTGTGTGTGTGTGAAAAGACAGATTTGCAGAGTCGATGCCAAGAATACCACGGCACGTGAGGGAAATCATACCTTGTGTGGCATATTTTTGCTACATTTCTACATTGTCATTCCTTTCACTTTCAAATAACCTGACTTTAGGGTGACTTTGTTATGTCTGAAATAACAACCAAAGTATAACTCATGAGTATGTCTTTGTAGAAAGTACAATGTGGTTATTACTCACATAGGATTCAGTCCAGTTGCACTGAACACACAGGGTCACACACAGGATCTCACACAGGATCACACATAGGATCACACACAGGATCACACATAGCATCACACACAGGATCAAACATAGGAGCTCACACAGGATCACACACAGGATCACACATAGGATCACACACAGGATCACACACAGGATCACACATAGCATCACACACAGTATCTCACACAGGATCAAACATAGGATCCCACACAGGATCACACATAGGATCACACACAAGTGAACAAAGCATGGAGGTGATTTGAGTGTGCAGGTAAGGTGAAATGCTTTTGAATGATCCTGATGGGGTTCGATTATGTGTAAAAAAAATTACGAAGGATGGGGGGTGGAACACGAGGCCGGGAGGAAAAGGAGATACTCCATCTCAAGGAAAGCAGGAAATTGAACACGGCGACCGTGATCGCAGCCAGCACCCTTTGTCCATTGTTCAGGAAGAGCTCAGGATCAGGTGTCATCGTATTTTCCTATGGCTCACCTCATCACTCGTGTAGTCTCAAGTGACCTACATATTTTCCTATAGAGTAGCTCACCACTTAACCGCAGGGGACACAATTTGGTAGCACACCTTCATAGTACAGTACTGTACATCTGCCGTGGCCAGTTACATGGGCAGTTTGTTACTACATTGTATGCATTCGACAATATAATAATGACCACAGAAATAGAATGCCTATTGTTCATTCTATTTCTATCATAGTGAACTTCATTCAAGACAGGATTTGACCATGGCAAGGGAAAGGCAAACTCTGATAGTCAGCCATTTTCTATAACATTATGTGTCTCTCCTGATAAAAGACAGACTGATAAGTCACACTCTAGCGGCTAGGACAATATTTTGTGTTTGAAATTCCGTCTGAAGTTACTGTTCAGCTGAAACCAAAAGAGATACGTGTGTGTTTGTATGTGTGTATTTGTGCTGATGCAGGGTGTATCATAATCATTCATTGCTTTATTGCAAATCCGTGATTTAACGATCATCCTATCGTCACGTCTATGTGTTACTGGACAAGACAATCTGCCTGAATATCTCCCGTGGTCAGTTTTTTCATCCACCTGTTTTCTTTTGATCAATGAAGTGATTACAGGCCAATCCCACAAGGTGGCATCCCAAAGGCTAGGCTCTACAAAGGTCTATGGCTAGGAAACCGCATGCTGTTTATGTTGTTAATTTACCTCTTAGTTTATGACACCAAGCAAGTGAACATTAGAAGTTTATTTACAAAACGCTATATCACATTTTTGTTTTTTAATCAGAAAATATTTTTAATTAATAGATTTTAGATGTGAATGAAAATTTGTTTTTTTTGGGGCAAAACGGTATATATCCATTTGTTTTGCTGGAATGGTATGTTCGTATCCTGTATATTTGACTGTGGTGTGTAGTTGTCTCACCTAGCTATTTTTAGATTAATGCACTTACTGTAAGTCTCTCTGGATAAGAGCATCTGCTTCATGACTAAAATGT
This sequence comes from Salvelinus fontinalis, assembly GCF_029448725.1. Lineage (NCBI taxonomy): Eukaryota > Metazoa > Chordata > Actinopteri > Salmoniformes > Salmonidae > Salvelinus > Salvelinus fontinalis. The sequence goes on along the minus strand of NC_074665.1, from coordinate 48,281,768 downwards.
CAAATGTAAATGTTTTATACAGATCTCATATTACTGTATTTACTTATTATTATTTTAATATTGATGTCACAAATGTATCATTTGTACAGTTCTTTATAAAAAATGTGGTTATTTGTTACATTTGACTGTGTAAAACCTAGCAGTACTATGTATTTCTCTGAGTGTTGGGCAGCAGGTAGCCTAGTGGTTAGAGCATTGGAATAGTAACCGAAAGGTTGCGAGATCAAATCCCCGAGCTGACGATGTAAAAGTCTGTCGTTCTGCCCCTGAACAAGGCAGTTAACCCACTCTTCCTAGGCCGTCATTGAAAACAATAATTTTTTCTTAACTGACTTGCCTAGTAAAATACAAAAAAAATAAGTGAGGGCATTATGGCATTTAGCAAAATATGGCATTTAGCAAAAAAACATGGTTATTTGTCTCTCTGAAATGAAACCATCAAGTGATGCGTTTTAAATAAATACATGTCTGTCATTAAATAACCCGAGGCCATTTATTAGATCGTGAAAAAACACACCAATCTCTTTCATAATATCTTTAAATAATAAAAGCTACTTTACCAACTTAAAGTGTTTTGGAATGAAATCACCAGTTTAATAAATGTAGTAAGTAGTACATGTTTCATACGTGATTCGATGTTCTAGTCACTGCGAAAACCACTGAGTACTTTTTAAAATATAAAATATGAACCTTATTATACATAAACTCTAATATAGATGCACATTTGCATTGCACGTAGTGCAACATGCTGCTTAGGCCAGGAGTAGCTTACATGATATAATAAAACTTAAATGTCTTGAATTTTTTATTCTATTTCCACATCTGAACACATATTCAAATCTAAAATCAAGTATGTATAATGAATGGATTCATCCAAGAGAATCTAATGGCATCAGTTATGTACGTAATATGAAGCTAAGGTTTGTGCTGTGCTATTGAGATGACAGGCAGGCAGGATCTGACCATTGATCTATCTGGGAAACACAGAGCACTACCGTACATCAACTTGAATGCTCTTGGTATTTTTTAAATAAAATGTTAACTCTTTGGTTATGTCTTGAGTACAGTACAGCTGACAGCTGTCTGCTGGACAAAGCTCCATACGTGATCAAGTTGAATAGTCAAGTTAGTGCGCATCATGCCAAAAACTCCTGTCACGAATGCAACTAGTGGTCCATAATCATTGTATATGATCTCCTCAATGGATATAACCTTAGAGAAATATGTGTTGATTTGGTACTCAGACATTCGTTTATAATTCTGAGCGTAGAATGTGTGCATAGCGTGTGGATTGAAATGTATTTTTAGATGTAGCACTGTCTGGAACCGGTGTACCCTAAGCATCATACAGTCATCTCGTACCAGCCGTAGATGTGAAGTGATACTGTAGGTGTCAGGAGGATCATATACACAATCCATATACTGGGCTGTTAATGAGGAACACTTCACTATATACTTCAAAACACTATCTATCCATTTTCAGAAATGTTGGTAAATGAGCTTTTATTGCTTAAAGAAATCATAAGAAAAGAGATTGGTGTGTTTTTTTTCATGATCTAATTGTGGCATGGGGTTGTTCAATGACATGTATTTGATTCAAATCCCTCACTTGATGGTTTCATTTCAGAGAAACAAATGATCACGTTTTTTGCTAAACGCCTCACTCTCAGAAATAAGTAGTATTGCGAGGTTTTACACAGTCAAATGCAACAAAAAACGACATTTTTAATAAAGAACTGTACAAATGATACATTTGTGACATCAATATATATATTTTTGTAAACTTTTTTTTCAATACAGTAGTATGAGATCTGTATGTAAAACATTTAGCAGATGCTCTTATCCAGAGCGACTTACAGTAAGTGCATTCATCATAAGATAGCTAGGTGAGAAAAACACGTATCACGGTCAAATATACAGGATACAAACGTTCCATTCCAGCTAAACAACGGATATATAGCATTTTGCACCAAAAAAATACATTTTCATACACATCTAAAATCTATGAATACAAAATCTGAGAACAGTAATATTTTACACACACATGAAAGTTCCCATAAGTAATCATTTCTGATGAGAAAACAAAACAAATGGGTGGATAGAGCGTTTTGGAAATTAACTTTTCATCTCGACAAGAAGATCTGCCTTCTCTTTTACACAATAACATACCTGTGCTATATGCATTTAGATTGGACAAGACAAAGGACTTTGTATTTATTATTACACTAAACCCCATTACGTAATTGCTGTCCCCACCAATATCACACCAATGATGAGGAAAAGCAGTTGTATGAAAGAGCAGAGTCAAACATGATGTGAAGTTTCTTACCTTATATTATTCACCTGGTTCTTCTTCTACCCCACTTTAGAGCTGAAACACAGTATCCTCCTGGCTCATATCCCAGCTAACCAAACTGAAGCCTCATTCTCCCTCTGAGTTTAAGCCACCAGAGCTGGTCTCTCCTTCTTTGATTCCTAAGGGTAGAACCACTCCATCCTTTTGAGCCACAGACACAGAAACCCTTTGAATTTCTTCATCATTGAGCTCTATATCTGCTATCTTTCCTTCCTCTGTTGTTGTCAGTCAGCGAGTTCTTCCTACATACATCGCACATACATGAAATACAACTGTGGTCAATCGGTCCCCACGAAGAACAAAACCATGACAAATGTGTGTATTTTCTTCTCTTTGACTGAATCACTCTGTCCTCAGTTTGTCCTCCGTTGCTGGGCGTAAAAAAAGGTATCTAACAATTTCCCAATGTGAAAAAAGGCATTGTATCCCCATCTTCTGAACTCCCTCAGCACTTGTGTTCATTGACAATTTTTAGTAGCATTGAAGTCCTTTGTCACATTTCCCATAAAAATGTTGAATTAAAAGAGATAATTACCTCTGCTTATTAGCTGAACAGCCTCTCTATCAATATTTGCAACCTGATCTAGTTCTGCTGGCAGCAGTTCTCTCTCTCTCGCTCTCTTTTTCTCTCACTGTTTCTTGCTCACTCACTCCCTGCATCTCTTCTCCCACTCCCTTTCTCTCTCGTTGTGTCACAGAAGCTGCCATTTGCAGCCACTGTGCCCTCCCTCCCTCCCTCCCTCCCTCCCTCCCTCCCTCCCTCCCTCCCTCCCTCCCTCCCTCCCCTCTGTCTCTCTTTGTCTGTCTCTGTCTGTCTGTTTGTCTGCCTCTGTCTCTGTCTCTCTCTCCCTCTCCCACAGCATGGCACAGTCTGTGGACAGTAGCCTGATCGACAGACGTATCATTCAAATGCCCAGGACAGTGTAGCAGTGTATACATGCTGCCTTCAGATCACATTGGGAATAGTTTTTATTTTGGTAAATGACAGAACTGCAAACAGAGTGTAACTGTTGGGGCTCTCACACATTGCTACATACTGACTGCCCAATCCACATTACAGTAACAACCTCTTGCCTGTTCATGTCTTCTTATTGCCCCCTGTCACAGTTTCATTTCATGACGACTACGAAGTCATATCAGATAGCTCTACATACAACGTGGTCATATCAGTTGTGTTCCCAGGTTACTACACTGTCAGGTGTTACTGAACTGGCCCTTTCAGTCAGAGGTGAGGACGGTGAGGATGTTGAGTGTTCTCAACATGCATGCCTGTCTTAAATGTATCCCATACATTATTTGGTGCTCTGTGGGAGTGTGTCGCTGTGACGATGGAGTGGATACAGTGTATTGATAGATCACGCAGCTGAGCTGGGTGACTTGGTGTGGAGAGACATCCTTCACACTTGCCCAGTGTGTAATCAGTATTGACCGAGGGCATGTGTGTGCGTGTGCGTGTGCGTGTGCGTGTGCGCGTCTGTCTGTCTGTCTGTCTGTCTGTCTGTCTGTCTGTCTGTCTGCAGACAGGGTGAAGGTTTTGGCATCCCCGCAACATGTAAAGTGGAATTTAAGTGAAAATGTGGCGGTTTCCTTCTGTGTTGAACTCTACTCATTAGGTTTTACAAGGAGATCAACAGGTGGCCTAATTTCTTGTTTTCTTCTTCTCTGTCTCCGGAATAAAGTAAAACAGGGAGTCATCAGTAAGAGCCTTTCCATTTCAAATGTCTCTATGAAGGTAGTCTTTCTGTGGTCTGTCTGGAGGATATAGCACATAACCGTAAATCCTTTTCCATCCTCATTATAATGCAGCAGTGCCTTGTTTGGTCTCAAGGTGTTTAAGAACCATTTCAACCTGTAGCTCTCCTGGCTATTGATGCTGTGGAACATTTTACTGCGTTACCCTTGACAACTCCGAGCAGTGACAGTATATTTGACGACGCTCGGCGAGGCTAGCATGCTCTCCTTTTCTCACATTTATCAGAGAGCCAGTCATCAGTCAAATCCTAAAAGAGATGACAATTACTCAGGGGGAGGATGAGAGTGAGAAGACTCTAAATACAGCCTGACTGCGTTACAGCCCATCTTTATCACTTTATGAATCATCAGCACAGTGGCTGTTTTTATGGTGCGTTTGAAAAAAAGACCATTTTTATGTTATCTTTCCCTTTTTTGAGGGTGCTCTTTCTTTTCCCCCAAACTCAGCCTATCCTCTGATTGTATCTGTCAATGTGATCAGGGACAACCTGACTCTTCATAATGGTAATCTAGCGTCATTTGCATTGAGATGATGATGAATGCTGTCAATTAGCTGGAGGTCTAGAGGACACCGGTTTCTTCAACACGCCACCGCGCGAGTTTGCATTCGACTTCACTGCACTGTTGCTGCAGTGCCTCACGATGGTGTGAGTAAAGAGCACAAGAACAACACCAATGAAAGACAGGTGGTAGTGTATGTACTGCATAGCAATTCTTCACACATCATTTGCACGAAAGGGTTTGGTCTCCTAGGGAGAGGTGTGAGTGAGATATATGGCTTCCATGGATACAGGGACCATACATACAGCATCACGAGCCATGTTGTTTTGCTTGGTGCCACACTGGCGACTACCGCCATAGTGAAAGAGAGGAGAGCGCTCCAACCGCCCCTCACTCATCCAAACAGAGACCCACTCTGACCATGACTCATCATGAGAGAGAGGTCAAGAGAAGAGAGCGCGATATAGAGAGAGTAAAAGAGGAGAGAGAGAGCGAGAGCGAGAGCGTGAGAGGACCAGAGAAGAGAGAGATGGAGAGAGAGAAAAAAGAGGAGAACGAGCACAAGAGACAAGAGAGAGACTATGAGAGAGGGAGAACACGAGGGAGGAGAGAGAGAGCAATAGATACCCACTCCTGCCAGCCAGCTGTACTCAGCAGCGAGGTCTAATTTGCATTAATCACCAGGCTCCTATGAATAAGTGTTTGATTAGCGTCGTCAAGAACCAGGCTGGAGGTATGGCAACGCGCCACTAGCGTTTGATAATTATAATAGGGATTGTGTCATGTCATCCCTTTCCCAGTGACCACGACGCCCAAAGACACGTCTGTCTGTGTCCCAAAAGGAACCCCATTCCATTTATAGTCTAGTACTTTTGATAATAATATATGCCATTCAGCAGACACTTTCATCCAAAGCAATTTACAGTCATGCGTGCATACATTTTACTCATGAGTGGTCTGGGAATCGAACCCACTTACCTAGCGCCATGCTCCACTGACTGAGCTACAAAGGACCACGTTCTGTATATTATTGTAATTAAGTGATTTTGACCAGGGCCCATAGGACTCTGGTCGAAAGTAGTGCGTTATATAACAGGGTGCCATTTGGGATACAAACTTCATCATTCTACTAAGGGTTATTGATTTATTACACAGACTTTGTCAGTGTGTTGCAGATTCTACCATGTACTATACAATTTTATAGTAAGTAACCGAAAGGTTGCTGGATTGAATCCCCGAGCTGACAAGGTATAAATCTGTCGTTGTTCCCCTGAGCAAGGCAGTTAACCCACTGTTCCACGGGCGCCGAAGACGTGGATGTCGATTAAGGCAGCCCTCCGCAACTCTGATTCAGAGGCGTTGGGTTAAATGCAGTTGACACATTTCAGTTGAATGCATTCAGTTGTACAACTGACTAGGTATCCCCCTTTCCCTTTACTACACATGATCGAGGGATAGTACTGTGTGTAGTATAGCATTCTACCATATACTACAAAATGTTATATTAAGCACTACACAATCGAGTGATATTATAATGTGTAGTATAGTATTCTACAGTATACTACACAATTCTATAGTAAGTACTACACATGATCAAGTGATACTACAATGTGGAGTATTGTATTCTACATTTAACTACAGTATTCGATAGTAAACAGTAGTATTTTTTAATGTCGGTGTATCCATCAAAACTCTTTAACCACCAAGTTTTTTGAATGTGATTTACAGTAAAGACATGTCATTTAACTGTAAAAATGTATTACCTTTTATTGTGCCACGAACACAACCAGCCATGATGTTTCATCTGATTGTCAAACAAATCACTTCAAAAAGTAGGTTACCTTCGCACGTTCATCCAAAATAATTCCAGCATACGAACAGTGCACTGTGCACCCGCCAACTTTCCTTCAATTTACAAGTGGCTGAAACTCTCAACGAAGAAAGCATCGGAGCGAGCGAAACAGCGCCCCTCTGTCTTACTATATGTAGCCCATGTATCTGATGCTATTTGGCCAAAAAGAGTATGACATGCCATACTCTTTTTGGCTAGAGCGCATCAGATACATGGGCTACACATACATGTCCTCTGCCTCAACGATGAGGGCAGTATTATCAGCAGCACCTATCTTTTTACTAAAGAAATGCGTATTCTATCCCCCTAGAGTGGCGCAGTGGTCTAAGGCACTGCATCTCAGTGCAAGAGGCCTCACTACAGTCCCTGGTTCAAATCCAGGCTGTGTCACATCTGGCTGAGATTGTCCCATAGAGCGGTGCACAATTGGCCCAGCATCATCTGGGTAGGACGTCACTGTAAATAAGAGTTTGTTCTTAACTGACTTGCCTGGTTAAATAAAAAAAGAGCAGGGTTGTCAAACTCATTCCGCTGTGGGTTTTTGGTTTTTCCTTTAAATTAAGACCTAGACAACCAGGTGAGGGGTGTGCCTTACTAATTAGTGACCTTAATTAATCAATCAAGTACAAGGGTGGAGCGAAAACCCTCTGACACTCGGCCCTCCTTGGAATGAGTTTGACACGTGACCTAGAGTCTAAGGGTGGGTTTCTACAAAGCTAACATATGGAATTGTTTTAAGCAATTTTATTTTCATGTTAGAACCCCTGTGGATATAAAAATGATAATTAGATGAAACACTGAATTCGGCCTTACTGCTATTAGCCCATAGAAATGCATTTATTAACAGATTCATACATGGAAAAACAGTCAAATGAAATAAAAACAAAGTATGTTTTGAAGTGTCTGTTCTGTATCTGAAAGATATAAGAAAGCTCAGTTTTTGTTATTTTATATAATTCCCGTGGAATTACCCGTATACCTTTTATACGTGAAAATGCCCAATTCACTTCCATTAATATGCCTTGAGTGGAGCATGAAGGGGCCTCGAGTGGATAATTTTTTTAAACACTTTTTTCCCCAGCTCATGAGGCCCCTTGATGATGTGAGGCCTGAGGCAATTGCATCTTCTGCATAATGTTTAGTCCACCAGTGGGGGTATCCTCAGTCTGCAAATGTGGATGACTATACACTAATACTGTATCGTCCCCTCTCTCGCTACTTTACCTTTCAACTGAGCTGCGTAGCTCAGTGACGAAAGCAAAGGCAAAAGACCAGATCATGTCCTCATCCCACACCGGATATAACTCTATTGTGTAAAAGCCCAGGACAGCGCTAAACTGTCCCCCCTCCTTCCCTCCCCTGCTCTGGCTGTCACTAAGCACCCCAATTACATTACTCTCCGTGCCTCCCGGCTGACAGCGCTATTTCAGGCTTGGGGGGCCATTTCATTCCCACTCTCTTCATTTCAGCCATTTCCTTCGTAATATGGCTGTGTGAATTAAACATGATTAGTGATGTGATATCACCGTTGTTATCATGCACAGCACTGCCAGGATATACCTGAGATGTACTGCTGAGAGAAACTATTTACCAAATGAAGTGTCGAAATCAACCCTGTGTACAGTGTACAGTATTGTACTGTGTATTATTACTGTGCAATGAGCCATGCATGATTGTATCATATCAGGCTATAGACGGTTAATGCTATTGCATCATTCCCTCTTCCTGACCTCTCTCTCTCTCTCTCTCTCTCTCTCCCTCTCTGCTCTATGCTGTGTCCAGAAAGAGGATAATGATAAAGGTTTCATTTATCTGCTGTCACTAGCCTTCGCACTCTGCTCGACCTTTACTGGCACGTCCATTGAATGTTCACTGACCTCTTACGCAAATTACAGGTAACTGACAAAATAAAGGAAACACCAACATAAAGTGTCTTAATAGGGCGTTGCGCCACCACGAGCCATTAGAACAGAGTCAATGCGCCTTGGCATAGCTTCTACAAGTGTCTGGAACTCTAATGGAGGGATTCTTCAACAAGGAATTCAATCATATGGTGTTTTGTTGATGATGTTGGAAAACGCTGTCTCAGGCGCTACTCTAGAATCTCCCAAGTGTTCAATTAGATTGAGATCTGGTGACGAACAAACACATATTATCTTGCATTGTCAACTCCATAAACACTGATCTGAGTCCTGTCCAAGACTAACACCGCAGCCAAGGTAAAAATCTTCCATCCAACGAATTGTGTCTCTGTTCTGGAATTTGAATTTATATGACGGCTCTTAACGTACCACAGTTTCTGTACGTAAGAGCTGAAAAAGGATTTCTCAATGCAAATAAAGTTCCGTTATAGCAGAGAATGTTCCCATTAGATTAGGTTTGAAGGAAATTGAGCATCTGGATTGGTTGAGTGGATGCTGGTGTAGTAAATTCGATCATTTTCCAGCAGCACTCGTAGATAACCACTGCAGTAAGAGTGTTCACTGTTCAGTGATAAAAATAACTGTCGTAACTGTATATGATCGTTTAGCCTGTCTCACCGATTTATGCACTATTTCCAAGCAGTTTCTTAGCTTGAGATTGTGAATTCCTCACATCTGAAAATGTGTATACTTGGTGTATTGACTAAAGCTTACAGTTGAAGAAAGGACTGTGAAATTGTTTTTTTTTAGATGAAAAGATACTAAAGCTGTCTTTAGTGACATGAAAATACTCATTCTTATTTGACCTTTATTTTAGCAGGGAGTCCCATTGAGACCAAGGCCTCTTTCCAAGGGAGCCGTGCATTAAGCAGTCTTAGTAATACAGTGCATATTAGTTTCCCAATTAGTCAACACAATGTGCTAGAAAACATTATATTATTGAATTTATTGGAAGCCATGTCATTGACTTGGTAGAATTAAGCCTTAAGGGTTAAGGGAGCATGAGACCAGTATGAAACCATTATCACAACAATAATGATTCATTTAGTTGCTTATATTTTGAGAAGATCAATGAGGATAGATGGAGAAGGAAATACTCCTTTGGTGATGGATTAGCCACTTTTCATAAAATGACCTCAAGACATCGCTAGAGAAACTAGCATTGTCAAGTTGTAACAGGAAATGCTCAATTAGATACAGCCAAACGGTTACCTGTTCTGCACACCGAAGGTGTGACGCTGTAAAAAGTTGTAATATGTGCTATGACGGGACCTGAGCTTTTCTAATCAGGTCACATGGTTTTAACAAACTCCTGGGAAAACTCCTGGCTTTGGGGAGGATGAAAACCCTGTAAAACTGCAGCAACCTTGCATTGGGGGGGGGGGGGGGGGGTTCTATACTATACACAGATACAGAGAAAGCAACATGATTGGACAATAAAACTCACAGGGTTTGCATCATGTAGTCCTTCCCTGTGCAACCATCGGACTAATTTGTATTTATTTATTAGCTATTGAGTTTATTGATTAATTCCAAATAATAATTTTGGATTGAAAAAGTCTAGTTAGCCTAGTCAACCCAAGTTTGAATATAAACCACATTTTATCCCATTCACATTTAATCACAAACAAATGGGCAATAAATACACAACGTTACGGCTTCATTTACCCTGGCCAGAGCGACAGGGTGCATAGTAGGCTATCCCAGGGTTTCCCAAATTCGGTCCTGGGGCCCCCCCTGGGTGCACGTTTTTTTGTTGTTTTTTTTTACCTTAGCACTACAAATAACCAACTCATCATCAAGCTTTGATTATTTGAATCAGCTGTGTAGTGCTAGGGCAAAAACATAAACGTGCACCCAGGGGGGCCAGGACCGAGTTTGGGAAACCCTGGGCTAGATTATGCAGCTGCTGTTAGTAGCCTGCAGTTGACCAGACTGAAAAATAGTCTTGTTCTGATCTGATAGGTCAAGACATGCAAAGGGCCTGCAGCAGCACTCAATGTGAAGGACAGAGAAATTGTGCGCGAGTTGACAAGTCATGAAGCACATCGGTCTAAAAAACAGCACTTTGCCCCTGTTTTTATCGGTTTGGGTCAATATATTTAATTAAACTAAATAAAAAGGGGTGTGGCGCTGCAAATGCTGCCTCACCACAAGTATTCTGGTGGCCTGCACACAATTAGGTGTACCTCGCATACTGTATACAACCAACTGAAGGTGTTATCGTAGCATTTAGCATTTGCATAGTTAATAGAATAAATAGCCTGAAAGTTTTGTTATCGTAGCATTTAGCATTAGCATAGTTATTGTCTCTTTCTGACCTCTAGGAGCCTGTGTTACATAACAATGTCACTACTATTCACTACGTATCTATATCCTCGTTAATGCTAATGTTAATTCTATGGCGACTGAGCTAGCGAAGCGAGATAAGTTATTTAGGAAGTTGCTGTGGTGGGAAAAAGCCTTGCGTGCTCCCATGATGAGAAACGTGGCTCGGCTCTCAACTCTCGCTCAGTCCTATGTTCCGGACAGTTTATGAGCGACCAGCGACGGGGAATTGTAATAATTTACTGTCCATTGGGGCAGAAAAGCAACCCTATTGTCACACGCAGTTATGCAAGCGAGACTCTATTTGTGGCTCATTATGACTGGGTGGTCAACTGATGGATTGCTGTTGGATCAATGCAGGGTCTGAGTACACTCTATTAAACAGGATGAACGGGAGCTTTCACGCTCCAGCGATGTCCAAGCACTTGGCTCTGTATCGCAGCCTCGCAGGCCACAATGACACGGAGGCCGGGGGGTTGTGAGGCCTTTTTCAACATTCAAACTTTTCTACATTCAAACAGCAACAAAAGAAAGAGTGCCCAACAACAACTGAATGCTCAATTTGAATTATTTCTTGGCCACCCACTTTAAACTCTGTATTAGTTCTTAAACTACAGTATACATTTGTATAGCGTTTGTGGGACTCATCAGTTTCTTTTAAGGATATGAACTTGTCCCAGTGTAGCAGCACTGTAGAATTTCAGCCGTAAAGGGTCAATCCGCAATTGAAACAATAACAAAGTTTTCACTCCCGCCACTGTTTTGATAAAAAGCTGAGGGGTGGCGCTGGGAAAATGTAACCAATCGCAAATGTATAGACAGCAATATGGATGCAAGGACTGATTATAGTTTTAACTATGTTTTGAGGCTATACAGTGTGTGTTTACATTTACTTTGTTTACTGACATTGGAGTAAAACAAGCTTATACCTTGGGTTCTGATGGGGTACGACAGTTGAGCTAAGCTCATGAGGCATTTATACATTATATTCTTCAAGAATCAATGGGTGCATATCATTCAATTATAAGTTTTTAAAAATGGAGGTAGCAACTGCAGATTGCTCCTTCAATTGCAATAACATTAATGTAAAATGACAGTAGCATTCTGCTGACCTTTTATCTAACCCTGTAGCCACATCACATAAAGGCGTCTCACTAGCAACACTATCTACAGTACAATATCAGCCCTTATAGTGGTAGTGTACAGGTAACATTACAACAGCATTTTGATAACGTTCCATCTAACCCTGTGCCTTTTTTCATCACATGTATTCAGAACCTCTAATTACCTAATGGGCTGTGATAGACTCGGGTTGGCAGGTCTTTGGGGGCCTCGGCTGGGTCTAGGGTTTTCATTCTGGCCCCCAGGGGCCCGATACTGACAGCCAGGATTCCGAGAAAAGCTTCCGCCTGTCTGTCTATTGCCAGCCACCCCCAGGGGTGTGAAAAATAATCGGCTCAGGATCCTGTTTCCCCTCTATTACCCTTACACCCTGGCGCCCCTACTTTCCTGACCCTGACCTCTAGCCCTGGCTGGCTGAAATGATGCACTTTCTTCATCCTCCTCTTAAAAGTGCATTGCTCCGCCATTTCCTGAAGCAAAAATTTGAATAGTTCATCTAATTTCAGTTTATTTGACAAAACAAGCAAGTATAGTGTAGAAAATCATTGTAACATCTAAACCGCTGTAACATATATTTTCCACAACCCAAAATGTTGTATTTTCAGCAGTTTGAAGCTGGTGTACAACACCGAAAGTAAAAGACGCAAAAACAAAACTTAAGAATGTGAAGCATAGAAATAGCACACATAGAACATATCTACTGCTTCTTAGACTTGCTTTTATGAGAATGACAGATCTATAACTCACATTTATATGTGAATTTGGTCGGGTTGCTTTAAATCCTCCTGATACTGTAATCCTTCTTTATGTAGCCGCGCCCACTTGACCCAGTTCGTGATCGAGCATGATTGTTTTTCTACTTCCGGCACATTGTCAAACAAGTAAAACCATCGTTGAATATTCAATAATTTTGTCAAAACTATTAAATAAGGTGCGCAGAATTTGAAAGGTATGTTAAATTATGTTTAAAATGTAAACATGCGTTTTCACTTAGTAAAAGCACTTGGAAGCCAGCGTTAGCATAATTAGTATTCTCATAGACTTAACATGGTGGGCTAGCTAATTAGCATATTAGACTCTATCATTATAGATACTGGCTGTATCCCTTTAAAATCAAATATCAATACTTGAAAGGACAATGTTGTTAGACATTGAATATCAATGACAAAAGACAGAAACGATGCCGAAATTGTTTTATGTAGATAAGATTAGAATATTTGCAATCTGTTGTGCCACAAAGCTAACTAGCTAACCCGCCATGTTAAAGACAAACTCCACCCAAAAACAATCTTTTGATATTTGTTTTGTTAGTCCATTGTTGATATAGTCCCAAAATGTTTTGCTTGTCAGCAATCAAGTTTTCCATTGACCATTTGATTAATTGTTCAGCAGTCTTATGGTTTGGGGGTAGAAGCTGTTAAGGAGCCTTTTGGACCTAGACTTGGTGCTCCGGTACCACTTGCCATGCGGTAGCAGAGAGAACAGTCTATGACTTAGGTGACTGGAGTCTTTGACAATTTTTTGGGCCTTCCTCTGACACCGCCTAATATATAGGTCCTGGATGGGAGGAAGCTTGGCCCCAGTGATGTGGAGGCTGTACGCACTACCCTCTGTAGCGCCTTACGGTTGGATGCCGAGCAGTTGCCATACCAGGTGGTGATACAACCGGTCAGGATGCTCTCTGGTGCAGCTGTAGAACTTCTTGAGAATCTGGGGACCCATGCCAAATCTTTTCAGTCTCCTGAGGGGAAAAGGCGTTGTCGTACCCTCTTCTCGACTTTCTTGGTGTGTTTGGACCATGATAGTTTGTTGGTGATGTGAACACCAAGGAACTTGAAACTCTCGACCCGCTCCACTATAGCCCTGTGGATGTGAATGGGGGCATGTTCGGCCCTCCTTTTCCTGAAGTCCCCGATCATCTCCTTTGTCTTGGTCACTTTGAGGGAGAAGTTGTTGTCCTGGCACTACACTGCCAGGTCTCTGACCTCCTCCCTATAGGCTGTCTCATCGCTGTCTGTGATTAGATCAACCACCGTTGTGTCGTCAGAAAACTTGATGGTGTTGGAGTTGTAGTTGGCCATGCAGTCGTGGGTGAACAGGGAGTACAGGAGGGGATTAAGCACGCACCCCTGAGGGGCACCTGTTTTGAGGATCAGCGTGGCAGATGTGTTGTTGCCTACCCTTACCACCTGGGTCAGCCCGTCAGGAAGTCCAGGATCTAGTTGCAGAGGGAGTGTCACGATCGTCATAATAAGCGGACCAAGGCGCAGCGGGATATGAGGACATCTTCTTTAATTAGAGATGACGAAACACGAAACGAACACTTTTACAAAACAAAACAACAAACGACCGTGAAGCTACAAACGTTAGTGCACACACAAGCTACAAACGTTCAACATAGACAATTACCCACAAACACCTAAAGCCTATGGCTGCCTTAAATATGGCTCCCAATCAGAGACAACAGTAAACAGCTGTCTCTGATTGAGAACCAAATGAGGCAACCATAGACTTTCCTAAACACCTACACTGAACACAACCCCATACATACTACAAAACCCCCTAAACAATACACACACCCTAAACTAGACAAAAACACACAAACATCCCATGTCACACCCTGACCTAACTAAACTAATAAAGAAAATCTATATAACAAAGGCCAGAGTGTGACAGTACCCCCCCCCCCCCCCCCCCCCAAAGGTGCGGACTCCGACCGCAAAACCTGACAGAGAAGGGGAGGGTCCGGGTGGGCCTTCCTATGGCGGCGGCTCGGGTGCGGGACGTGGACCCCCCTCCACCATAGTCACTACCCGCTTTGGTGGCGCCTCTGGAACGGCGAGTCCCGGACTGAATACCATCCCAGAGGGCGCCACTGGACTGAGGGGCAGCTCCGGACTGAGGGGCAGCTCCGGACTGAGGGGCGGATCCTGGCTGGTTGGCTCTGGCGGATCCTGGCTGGCTGGCTCTGGCGGATCCTGGCTGGCGGGCGGCTCTGTCGGATCCTGGCTGGCGGGCGGCTCTGGCGGATCCTGGCTGGCGGGCGGCTCTGGCGGATCCTGGCTGGCGGGCGGCTCTGGCGGATCCTGGCTGGCGGGCGGCTCTGGCGGATCCTGGCTGGCTGACGGCTCTGGCGGATCCTGGCTGGCTGACGGCTCTGGCGGATCCTGGCTGGCTGACGGCTCTGGCGGATCCTGGCTGGCTGACGGCTCTGGCTGCTCATGGCTGGCTGACGGCTCTGGCTGCTCATGGCTGGCTGACGGCTCTGGCTGCTCATGGCTGGCTGACGGCTCTGGCTGCTCATGGCTGGCTGACGGCTCTGGCTGCTCAGATGGCGTTGGGCAGGCAGGCGGCTCAGACGGCGCTGGGCAGACGAGCAGTGCAGGCGGCGTTGGGCAGACGGCCGACTCTGACCTGCTGAGGCGCACAGTAGGCCTGGTGCGTGGTGCCGGAACTGGTGATACCGGACTGGAGACACGCACCTCAAGGCTAGTGCGGGGAGCAAGAACAGGGCACACTGAGTTCTCGAGGCGCACTATAGGCCTGGTGCGTGGTACCAGGACTGGTGGTACCGGGCTGAGGGCACGCACCTCAGGGCGAGTGCGGGGAGAAGGATCAGTGCGTACAGGGCTCTGGAGACGCACATGAGGCTTGGTGCGTGGTGCCGGAACTGGTGGTACCGGGCTGGGGACACGCACCTGAAGGCTAGTGCGGGGAGAAGGAACAGGGCATACTGGACCCTGGAGACGCACATTAGGCCTAGTGCGTGGTGCCGGCACTGGTGGTACCGGGCTGGGGACACGCATCTCAGGGCTAGTGCGGGGAGCAGCAACAGGACGCACAGGACTCTGGAGGCGCACAGGAGGCTTGGTGCGTGGTGTAGGCACTGGTGGTAATGGGCTGGAGACACGCACCTCAAGGCTAGTGCGGGGAGCAGGAACAGTGCGTACAGGGCTCTGGAGACGCACATTAGACCTAGTGCGTGGTGCCGGAACTGGTGGTACCGGGCTGGAGACCCGCACCATAGGGCGAGTGCGTGGAAGAGGAACAGGGCTCTGGAAACACACTGGAAGCCTGGTGCGTGGTGTAGGCACTGGTGGTAATGGGCTGGAGACACGCACCACAGGGCTAGTGCGTGGAGAAGGAACAGGACACACCGGGTTGTGAAGGTGTACTGGAGACCTGGTGTGTATAGCCGGCATCAAATCTTCCGGAACTTTAACACAAGTTTCAGGCTGAGTACGAGGAACTGACACAGGTGGCATCGGACAGCTAACACGCTCCTCAGGGAGAATGCCATGCATACTCTGCCAAACCAACAGCTCTCTCTCTCTTCACTCTCCTCCAATTTCGTCAACAACTCCTCGAATGTCTCATAATCTCCCCTTCGTTCACTCTCCTCCAATCTGTCCAATAACTCCTCGACAATATCAGACTCACCCCTCAACTTCGCCGACTGCTCCAAGTGCCTCCCCAAAGATTTTTTTGGGACTGTTTCTCGGGCTTCCTACCGTGTCGCCGTGCTGCCTCCATCTCTGCCTTGGGGCGGTGATATTCCCATGGCTGTGCCCAGGGTCCTCTCCCGTCTAGGATTTCCTCCCACGTCCAGGAGTCTTGACATCGCTGCTGCTGCTTTTTACCATGCTGCTTGGTCTTGGTTTGGTGGGTAATTCTGTCACGATCATCATAATAAGCGGACCAAGGCGCAGCGGGATATGAGGACATCTTCTTTTATTAGAGATGACGAAACACGAAACGAACACTTTTACAAAACAAAACAACAAACGACCGTGAAGCTACAAACGTTAGTGCACACACAAGCTACAAACGTTCAACATAGACAATTACCCACAAACACCTAAAGCCTATGGCTGCCTTAAATATGGCTCCCAATCAGAGACAACAATAAACAGCTGTCTCTGATTGAGAACCAAATCAGGCAACCATAGACTTTCCTAAACACCTACACTGAACACAACCCCATACATACTACAAACCCCCCTAAACAATACACACACCCTAAACTAGACAAAAACACACAAACATCCCATGTCACACCCTGACCTAACTAAACTAATAAAGAAAATCAATATAACAAAGGCCAGAGTGTGACAGGGAGGTGTTTAGTCCCAGGGTCCTTAGCTTAGTGATGAACTTTGTGAGCACTATGGTGTTGAATGCTGAGCTGTAGTCAATGAACAGCATTCTCACATAGGTGTTCATTTCGTCCAGTTGGGAGGAGGGCAGTGTGGAGTGCGATTAAGATTGTGTCATCTGTGGATCTGTTAGGGCGGTATGCGAATTGGAGTGGGTCTCGGGTTTCCGGGATGATGGTGTTGATGTGAGCCATGACCAGCCTTTCAAAGCACTTCATAACTATCGACGTGAGTGCTACGGGGCAGTAGTCATTTAGGCAGGTTTCCTTGGCATTCTTAGGCACAGGGACTATGATGGTCTGCTTGAAACATTATGTTAGCTAAAGTAGTCTAAAAGGCAGGCAGCCCTTACTTACTGTATGTAAGGACATTTACCTCAATACATAATCATGACAGTGTCATGTAAAGGAATACAGTATAACCAAACAGTATAAATACAGTACCTGTTGACCTTATTTCCCCTCTGGGGCTTGGTGGCTTCTCCTGTTCATTATAACAGATGTTGTCACTCATGGCATCCATTTGCTCTCTCTCTACTGACTCCCTTTAGGCGTTTCTGCCTGCTATTTTTAGAGCACAATTCATCAAAAACATGCTCATGTTTTTTTACACAACCACCTGTTCCCCACCTCTTGTCCAAGTGCTATATCATTATTCTATAACTGTCTCTAACGACGACTGAGGAGGGAAGGTGTGACAATGTACAGTATATAAATAGCTGCTTCAGCTAAACATGTTGAGAACGAATTGATCTACTTTCTCAATGGAAATTGTAAACAAACATAAAACCGTAGGATTTTATCATATCAGCCCACATCATATCCTGTTATAACCAGGACAGGGGAGCGAGTTGGAGTGTCGTGAGGCCGCCAGAGTTCTGTGTTCCTCCTGTCTCTCTGCCCTGACCTTGATGCCTTAACTGCGATATGATTGGACAGCTCCTATGGAGCCCCCAGCACTGAGCTCAGGAAGGGGGACTGTCGCAGCGCCAGCCTCAGGAAATCAGGAAAAGCCAGGCAAAACCAGGCCAGGTCTGTCTGAGTCCAGAGAGGTATAATACAAAGAAGGATCAAGGAGCTATATATTACCAGTTAACTAAATATTCTTAAATAACTTTTTTTTTAAAGATAAGCTTGAAATGGAAATGGGCAATTGACCCCAAAAAATGATAATCTAAGTTTAGCTTTCTTAATGAACCAGACAATCAGCCATTATTTCTGTCTATTTATTAAAGTTAGCTGGCTAACTCATTGATCCTGCTTTGTAGTATTTCCTTCAGGAAGTTATCTGATTCTGATTGAATGTTTTCTTAATAGTCTAGTCAATGGAAGCAGTGATAGTCAGATAACATGCTGAGTTTGTGATTGTGACAGGAATGGCAGTTATAGAGTACCTGTTGTCTTCCGCTTAGGTAGTATTGTGTGTGTGTGTGTGCTTGCGAGTGTGTTTGGAGCTATTTGTGGCTGGTCTGAGCTCTCTGGGAACCTTTCCTCCATCTGTCGATTCCACACAGCCTAGCCCAGTGCAGAGTACAGGCCTAATTTGACCAATTGGGTCATTCCACAAAATGAGTGCCTTTTGCATCCATTTGATATTTGAAGAAGAAATTGTGTACAAATATTGCATTTTAAAAGTCTGTTATATGAAATGAAGTGATTTTAAATATGAATAAAGACTTGCTAAAATGCAGCATTTTAACATGTCCCTCTGTACAGCCTCTGTGGTGTTTTTGACCCACTTAACCCCAACATTTCTTCAAGTTTCACTATCATTGTAAAGCCTTAGTTATTTTGTTGCTTTGACAAAGTCATTTCTGAAGATGATTATTCATTTCATGTGATTAGTGATTCATTTTAAAGTAGAAAAAAAGAACCTGCCCTTCATTTTAAGGTCTCTTCTACTACGTGAACTGAACACTTGTTTTAAATGGTGAAGTGTTGCTTTTTAAAAATAATTTCAAAATAAACATTGAACATCTAATTGTCAAATCATAGTGTAAAAGCAGATGAGCTGGTCCTACTCTTTTTGGCCATTTTCTGGTGTTTTATGGTGGAAAACTGTGCGGGTCGAGCATAACACATCAACGCATAGATAGACAGGCTAGAAATGTTTTAACAATGTTTTTTGGGGGGAAGCTTGCATTCAATTGCCCCTCCCTGTCACACACAACAAGCTTCCATTCCCCCTGTCACAAGGGGATTTATGGCTGATTTAAGATGAAGTCGTCAACCCTGTTATGGTCAACCCTGTTACATTATTGTCATTCTGTGATTTCAATTCTTGAGATAGGAAAACATGTTTTTATTAAGTTGAACATGTGCTTTTTATGACAATGCTAAAATTAAGTGAAATAAAGCGCAGTTTTTTTTCAACAAGTTACACAACTCAAAAGGCACCTACCTTATTGGTGGACCGACTCATCAACTGACCCCGTTTCACACTGGCACCATGGAGTGCCTGCATACTATTGTCTGTTAGCATTTAACCAGTCCTCTCTCTCTCTCTGACTGTCTTTCTCTTTCTAGCTCTCTCTTGCTTTCTCTCTCATTCTATCTATCCATCTTACACCCCCCCCCCCCCCCCCCCCCCACACACACACACACACACACACACACACACACACACACACACACACACACACACACACACACAGTCTGTGGATATAATCAGATTTACAAATGTAATTGCACAGGGCGTTTTTATTTAATTAACCTTATAGATGCAGTGCCATTGAGAAGCTCAAGAGGATGGAATATAACATTTATATTATGATTAAAACAAGACAGGATGAAATGATAACTATTTTATTACACCTAACTGAGTTTAGACTGTTGAAGTCGTGCACTGTTTTCTTTATTATGTACTGGTTTGACATTGAGGAACATTGTAATATGCTGAACAAGTAAACAGACACATTGCCTAACAAAAATGAATTAAACAGTGAGTCATATGGCCGTTTTGTTCAGGCATATGGTGGTGTGCCACAAGCCTCACTTGCTCGGGGCGTTTCTGGAACAGGAGAACAGGGACCATTGATAAGGCTGGGCTAACAAGCCTTGGCACAGGACAGCCAGAGAACAACTGACAATGGCTGGGAAGGAACCGCTTACCTCTTCAAGATACGTCTTCCAATGCAGAACTGAACGAAAGACAAGGAGGAAATTATTTTGTCACATTTAGAATTGATCTCAATCACAGAACTAATGCTAAGATGCTAATGTTGCAACAATGCTACATACAAGGCGTATCATTTTATCCAAAATAAATGTAGCCATTATTTTACTCATTAACTCGCAAACTGCTAAAACGCTCCAACATCAGGCCTGTATGGACCTCCTTTGTACAATATTATTAAATCAGTCCTTTTACCATAGTATTATATCACATTATCTCTATACACCCTCTAGATTACAACAAACTCATATCAATTTATCTTTTCATTTACCTTTATCCTATGGACCCACAGCAGGGGGCCAGGGGACCAGTGGAGTGGTCAGGCTGGGTCAAGATGCTTTGCGTGGAAGTTAGCTGAAACCAGGGCAGGGGCCATAGCTGACCGTTGTGTCAGCCCTTTTCTCTCCGAGGCTTTACATTAATTCACTGCATCCGATCCCAGAGCGGGGCCGCTCAATGGCTCCAGTCACCAGCTCCAAAGTCCAAATATGTCCCCCATTGTTCCCGGGCGAGAAGCCGGATTTAAAGGATGGTCCGGGAATAGGCGAGGATGCACATGGAAGCGAGGAATTGCGTTTGCAGTGAGTTGTGAATAATTGTAAGGTGTGCGTGTCAATGCTTTGTGAATATGCTAGTGTGCCACTACAGACAAATCTAACCTAGATGTCAATGACCCAGGGTAAACCCATAGGTTCACTTTCCAAGTCAGGACTAGCAGAACTGTCATTAGTTCACTGTCTTCTGTTTGTGAATATAACAGCATAAGGAAATGGGCATAATGCATCAAAGAGCATAAGACAAAAAGGAAAAGGAATACGCCTTGTCACTAATTTAACATACTTCACCCATACTCTTTTAATGGGAGCTGTTTAGAGGAGTACAATGAACATCCATAGAATATCCCCTGAATAAAATCCATTCTCATCTTAAACAAGTGATTACCATAGTTTATTTGAACTAATGTGAGATAATTAAAGACTCCCATCACTTCTGTGTCCCGAGTTCTCATTTTCATTCAGGAGGCCTATGCGGTAATAGTGGGGAGGCGCTTAGGGGAACCTCTGAAATGCTGTCCGTGACTTTGGTCAGTGAATCTGACCCTGGGTTAGCGTTAGTGACATCACCCCCAGGATTAGCTAAAAGGCTACAGAAGCAGAGTGAGAACTTCCTTTATATGGTAGCAAGTGGGTGCTTCTGGAGACAGTAGACATTAAAAGGATCAGCTAATTTAGTTCAGCAAAATTACATATGTTGGGTTCCTAAGATTTCTAGCCTACACTCTTTGGGAAAAAAAGTGCTATTAAAATAAATTCGGAGTGTTTTGGAGGGAAGTGTGATGGTTTACGTAATATGTGTGTTTAGTTCAGGCCCACTGTGGTAGTTGGGGATATCAAGATGCCACTGTACATTTTAGTAGACATATACACTCTTAGAAAAAAGGGTTCCAAAATGGTTCTTTGGCTGTCCCCATAGGAGAACCCTTTGAAGAACCCCTTTGGTTCCAGGTAGAAACCCTTTCTACAGAGGGTTCTATCTGGAACCCAAAAGGGTTCTCCTATGAGGACAGCCAAAGAACCCTTTTGGAACCCTTTTTTCTAAGAGTGTATATGTCTACTAAAATGAACAGTGGCATCTTGATATCCCCAACTACAACAGTGGGCCTGAACTACATTCTTTTTTTAAAGGTATCATCTGCCTCTACACCCATTGAGGACTGGTGCTGCGCAGTGCACCTTTAACCCAATCCAACACAGCAGGAGACATTGGGGTGGACTGGTGGGGTGGTGCTCATTACCAAAATGAGCCCTCGGGTGAGTCCTCATGTCACCATTAGGTTTAGGCCTTAAGAGGTATGAAAGAGGAGGTGCCAACAGATAGTGCACAGTGAGCTCTATAGCACACTAAAAGGGGAGAGGCTGCCATTAAAGTCACAATAGACGGTGAATAAGACCCAGGAAACTGAACACCCTCTGAGGTTTTGTCTCACCTCTAATACCTCCTGACCTTTTGTAACCCTCTTAATTGGATTGCTGTTCAACATACAAATTGATCTGGGGTTTCTGGAATGGGTGGGTTTTAGGGCTCTGAGTTTTTCCTGACTCACTAGACCTGACCAGGAAAAACTCATGGCCCTAGTAATGAGACAGTTGGAGGGATGTACTAATGTACAGTCGTGGCCAAAAGTTTTGAGAATGACACAAATATTAATTTTCACAAAGTCTGCTACCTCAGTTTGTATGATGGCAATTTGCATATATTCCATAATGTTATGAAGAGTGATCAGATAATTGCAAAGTCCCTCTTTGCCATGCAAATGAACTGAATCCCCCAAAAACATTTCCACTGTATTTCAGCCCTGTCACAAAAGTACCAGCTGACATCATGTAAATGTAATCATGTCAGTGATTCTCTCGTTAACACAGGTGTGTGTTGACGAGTACAAGGCTGGAGATCACTCTGTCATGCTGATTGAGTTTGAATAACAGACTGGAAGCTTCAAAAGGAGGGTGGTGCTTGGAATCATTGTTCTTCCTCTGTCAACCATGGTTACCTGCAAGGAAACATGTGCTGTCATCATTGCTTTGCACAAAAAGGGCTTCACAGGCAAAGATATTGCTGCCAGTAAGATTGCACCTAAATCAACCATTTATCGGATCATCAAGAACTTCAAGGAGAGCGGTTCAATTGTTGTGAAGAAGGCTTCAGGGCGCCCAAGAAAGTTCAGCAAGTGCCAGGACCGTCTCCTAAAGTTGATTCAGCTGCGGGATCGGGGCACCACCAGTACAGAGCTTGCTCAGGAATGGCAGCAGGCAGGTGTGAGTGCATCTGCACGCACAGTGAGGCGAAGACTTTTGGAGGATGGCCTGGTGTCAAGAAGGGCAGCAAAGAAGCCACTTCTCTCCAGGAAAAACATCAGGGACAGACTGATAATCTGCAAAAGGTACAGGGATTGGACTGCTGAGGACTGGGGTAAAGTAATTTTCTCTGATGAATCCCCTTTCTGATTGTTTGGGGTATCCGGAAAAAAGCTTGTCCGGAGAAGAAAAGGTGAGCGCTACCATCAGTCCTATGTCATGCCAACAGTAAAGCATCCTGAGACCATTCATGTGTGGGGTTGCTTCTCAGCCAAGGGAGTGGGCTCACTCACAATTTTGCCTAAGAACACAGCCATGAATAAAGAATGGTACCAACACATCCCCCGAGAGCAACTTCTCCCAACCATCCAGGAACAGTTTGGTGACAAACAATACCTTTTCCAGCATGATGGAGCACCTTGCCATAAGGCAAAAGTGATAACTAAGTGACTCGGGGAACAAAACATCGATATTTTGGCTCCATGGCCAGGAAACTCCCCAGACATTAATTCCATTGAGAACTTGTGGTCAATCCTCAAGAGGCGGGTGGACAAACAAAACCCCACAAATTCTGACAAACTCCAAGCATTGATTATGCAAGAATGGGCTGCCATCAGTCAGGATGTGGCCCAGAAGTTAATTGACAGCATGTCAGGGCGGATTGCAGAGGTCTTGAAAATGAAGGGTCAACACTGCAAATATTGACTCTTTGCATCAACTTCATGTAATTGTCAATAAAAGCCTTGCACAGTTATGACATGCTTGTAATTATACTTCAGTATTCCATAGTAACATCTGACAAAAATATCTAAAGACACTGAAGCAGCAAACTTTGTGGAAATTCATATTTGTGTCATTCTCAAAACTTTTGGCCACAACTGTACTTACTGTACATTACTGTAACAATTAATTATGAGCCTGACACATCCTTGGATGAACAGCGCCATACAATGCAATACATTACTGGACAGTAGATATCTATGGCATTAGATATAGAGTTTTTCTTCCTGATTTTACATTATAATGTTTCACCAAATGTGCACTTCATAACCAGTAGTTGGCTTTTCCTGCACACACCTGTGCCTTCTACCCCAGGTCCCTCTGTGAACCTCAGGTGCAGAACTTACTGAAAACCTTTACTCTATCCAATCTATGCCCTCAGTCTATCCACATTTGGCTTTTTGTTGGTCTATCCACATCACCTCTCTGAGTCACTGGCTCACTAATGGGCCTCCCTCACCCCCGGTGTCAGCTGGTTTGACGTATCTATACCACTATTAAGATTAAGATCACTTTATTGGTCAATTGCACACAAGGTCCAATCGAAATTTGACTTCCACTTTTAACCCAACCACTCTGAAAGAAAAATACTGTACATACACATTCAGGTTTTTTGGGGGGGTGAGGTGCGGGGGGCTGTCACACTGGGTGCTTGCATAGCTGTTGTTGTGGGGGGGGTTAAGTGCTCAAGGGCACAATGGCAGGCAATGGCATCTGGGATTTGATACCAGCAATCCGTCCATTTGAACATCATTCAGTTTTGAGCACCTGTATCTAGAATAGGTTAGGGTAGGTGTTAAGGTTAGGGTTTAGGGTAGGGGCGTCCTAAGGAACCCGGATAGCACTGACTGTTTGTGCTGCCACATATGGTCATATGGTCATTGTCACGCCAAGGCTAGTACACAGTTTGGGAGAAATGTGTCGTAAGAGCTTTGTTCAAGGATTATCCCTCATTGTTGCATCAGAACCTTTTGGTACGAGCCAATAACAGTGTAGGACAATAAGATCCCCAGCGACGCTGCTCCACGCTCTCCTTCTTTTAGGTCTTGCTTTATTTTTGGCTTCGTCCGCCATGCACAAAAGCCCTCAAGTGCCCGTACTGATCGCAACTGTACAGCGAGCGACCTCATTGGTCCGGTCATTAAGGCGTGACAGATGGGGCTCGCTGTACCATGAAGCATCACGCCTCATATTGGGGACGCACAGCATATTCTCACTGCTGAGAGATGTAATTCCAGTTACACTGAAAGACAGTGGAAGTGAAAGTGGTTATGGGTATACTGTACATTATTGTTTTCTTGCAACAACCAAAAATGATGCAACATTGCTCCACTACACTGACAATGAGTTGTGTCAAGTTTTAACACATGCTCATTTTAAAAGACCATGATATGACCGCACTGTACAGTATTGTGTCTGTACTCCTCACAAAACACCAAAAGTTATAACAATGTTACCATAACTGTTATGATATAACAATACAACATAATGTTATAACAACATTATTATAAAGTCACCACAAAACAGAAAAACCTGCAAGGCCACTGTAAATGATGAACAAACCACAGGCCACAGCATTTCATCCCTCAGCAGCTATAAAGTATCCTCTAATTAGTCTAATTGCAGTGAGAGGAAGGAGAGGGTTGAGGTGGTATGAGGGCTCCACGGTGGCACCCCTAGTCCCCATCTCTGACACATCCACCATCATCACCTCCACAGCTTTGTCAGAGCCATGTCAGCAAGTACCAACTCTATCCACTAGATCTTATTTCCTGAAAACCATCTCCATTCTCCCGCTAGGCTCATGGTTTAACCCCCTTGGAGAACCCATAGTGACGGTTAAGTGAAAGTGATAGGGATAGTGTGTAGGCCTATGTGAAGTTTCCGCAGCAACTGCCTGGCGGCAGGTAGCCTCGCGTGTTGGGCCAGTAACCGAAAGGTCACTGGTTCGAATACCCGAGCAGACAAGGTGAAAAAGCTACTTAGCCCTCATTTGTTCCAGGGGTGCCTACTACTATGGCTGACCCTGTAAAACAACACATTTCACTGCAGCTATCCGGTGTATGTGACAATAAAACATATACTTTATATATGATTTATGATGATGATGATATTGATAATTACTGGTCGTGACCAAACCCTTTCAGGGATGTCAGAGTCTTTGATAATGTTAGTTCATACTGGTTTTCAGTGAAATGAAAACTTATGATATTTAATTTTCACTGTCCCCTTCACTGGCTACTTGAGTAAGGTACATAACTTTCATTAGTGAAATGGAAATGGCCATGGAATAGCAAGACAATGTAATACACAACATAGAGTGCCTTCGGAAAGTATTCAGACCCCTTGACTTTTCCACATTTTGTTACGTTACAGCCTTATTCTAAAATGGATTAAATAAAACATAATCCTCATCGATCTACACACAATACCCCATAATGACAAAGCGAAAACAGGTTTTCAGAAATGTTTGCAAATTTATCCCAAATAAAACACAGAAATACCTTATTTACATAAGTATTCAGACCCTTTGCTATGAGACTGGAAATTGAGCTCAGGTGCATCCTGTTTCTATTGATCATCCTTGAAATGTTTCTTCAACTTGATTGGAGTCCATCTGCGGTAAATTCAATTGATTGGACATGATTTGGAAAGGTACACACCTATCTATATAAGATCCCACAGTTGACAGTGCATGTTGGAGCAAAAAACAATCCATGAGGTCAAAGGAATTGTCTGTAGAGCTCCGAGACAGGATTGTGTCAAGGCACAGATCTGGGGAAGGGTACCAAAACATTTCTGCAGCATTGAAGGTCCCCAGGAACACAGTAGCCTCCATCATTCTTAAATGGAAGACGTTTGGAACCACCAAGACTCTTCCTAGAGCTGGCCGCCCAGCTAAACTGAGTAATCGGGGGAGAAGGGCCTTGATCAGGGCGGTGACCAAGAACCCGATGGTCACTCTGACAGAGTTCCAAAGTTCCTTGGTGGAGATGGGAGAACCTTCCAGAAGGACAACTATCTCTGCAGGACTCCACCAATCAGGCCTTTATGGTAGCGTGGCCAGACGGAAGCCACTGCTCAGTAAAAGCCACATGACAGCCCGCTTGGAGTTTGTCAAAAGGCACCTAAAGGACTCTCAGTCCATGAGAAACAAGATTCTCTTGTCTGATGAAACCAAGATTGAACTCTTTGGCCTAAATGCCAAGCGTCACGTCTGGAGGAAACCTGTCACCATCCCTACTGTGAAGCATTTTGGAGGCAGCATCATGCTTTGGGGATGTATTTCAGCAGCAGGGACTGGGAGACCAGTCAGGATTGAAGGAAAGATGAATGGAGCAAAGTACAGAGAGATCTTTGATGAAAACCTACTCCAGAGCGCTCCGGACCTGGGGCAATGGTTCTCCTTCCAACAGGACAATGACCCTAAGCACACAGCCAAGACATCGTAGGAGTGGCTTCGGGACAAGTCTCTGAATGTACTTGAGTGGCCCAGCCAGAGCCCGGACTTGAACCCAATCAAATATCTCTGGAGAGACCTGACAATAGCTGTGCAGCGATGCTCCCCATCCAACCTGTCAGAGCTTGAGAGGATCTGCAGAGAAGAATGGGAGAAACTCCCCAAATACAGGTGTGCCAAGCTTGTAGTGTCATACCCAAGAAGACTTAAGGCTGTAATCGCTGCCAAAGGTGCTTCAACAAAGTACTGAGTAAAGGGTCTGAATACTTATGTAAATATTTCAGTTTAAAAATAATTATACATTTGCAAAAAATTCTAAAAAACTGTTTTTGCTTTGTCATTATGGGGTATTTTGTGTAGATTGATGAGGGGAAAAAACGATTTAATCCATTTTAGAATAAGGCTGTAATGTAACAAAATGTGAAAAAGGGAATGAGTCTGAATACTTTCCGAATACACTGTATAACTAGCCTATTAGCCTGTAACTGTTCCAAATATTGTCTATTTTTGCAGTTGAAGTCTGAGAAACAAAACCTTGCATCGCATTGATTTCAGAGTCCATGTACACCCAAAGAGTCAGAAAGGAAACATACCCAAGTCTAAACCATCAATCAATCAACAGAATTGAGCACTACTGCTTCCCCCTCTCCTCTCATGTTGAATCAACAGAGATCAAGTGCCCATATAGGATCTGCCGTAGTCATGTCACAGACGGTTGATATCAAATGTCAATATCAGTGTTGCCTATATTAGCTACAGAAACAGATGGACCGTTATTAAATAAACATGAATGTGAGACACTGTATTCAGTACACAGTTACATTCTATTTGTATTTTTTTTATTTTTAATCTGAGCCTGAAATCCTTCAAAAGCAAACTAGATATGAAGTCTGAAAGAAACTGTAAATAACTTCATTTCTGTTCATCCTCAACTTCATCTCAAACTCTTCTGAGTCATTGGGACAGTTCCTGTCAATCCCAAAGCGGACGAGAAAGTTTTATAAAGTGAAAATGGACGAAGTTAGAGAGAGAGAGAAAGAGAGAGGGGGAGTGAAAGAGAGAGAAGAGCGAAAGCGAGTGAGAGCGAAAGAGAGAGCGAACGAGAGAGAGACGGCAGTGTATGGTGCTGTCACTGAGGCTCAGTGTCTTTGTGTGTTGTGTTGTGCGGACTGAGCCTCGTGTCACGTTGAGTTTCCGAGGCACCAGGACACCAGCATGAAGCCTGGGGATTGGCCGAGCCCCCACTGATAGACCACCATCTCTTCTGGCCACTCTGGCCACTTTCAGGACATGTGACCTTAAGCAAGAGTTACTGTTTTGAAAGAAAAGCAACATGACTTTTAAGCCCCATGCAATCTTATTAATTGTATTTTTAAATCATCACTGTATGTCTAATGCATCACTGTGTATTTCATGAAAATAACTCCAAAAATGTTTTCTACCATTTATTTCCCTGAGCCTCCTTTTGCCATGGAAATTATCAATCTGATCGTGTGGGCGTGTTGATACAAATGTGTATATATTTACATAAACAGCCCTGATTGGCTAAACCAGGGGTGTCAAACGAATTTTGTCCCAGGGGCCGTATTCAGTCTTCAACAAGGTCCGGAGGGCCTTTCCTCGCCATCAAAATTAGCTTTGTTTTGGGAATTTTCAGTACTCCCTGACTGTCTAGCTTTAATTTTGGTGATTATTAGTGAGTTGGACACAGTCACTTTAAAGCATATTGAGTTGCACCCCCTCCCCACTCAATAACATCTTATTTGTCTTTCTTCTTCATGGATATGGATACAAATGCAAATCAAGATGACTGGTCATTGGTCAGAAAATCAGATTGTGATGTCATGCTGTGGGCCAAAAACTCCATCACACACCTGAACAGGCCAATTTTTTAAAAAGCTCTTACACTAAAAGGGCATATCATAATTTTCACAGTTTCAGAATGTCATTTTAACCTCATAGTGTTGAAATATCATTCAAAAAACTGAAAAATTACTGTCCTTTTTAATGTTATTACAGATTGTTACTCATCATTAATCAAGTAATGATTCTCATAACACTTCTTAAGTAGTATTTTTTACAATAGAAATTAACCATTTATCCTGCCATTGATAGTGATCTTTACAAAGCTTGATTGACAGAATAATCAGTATGAACAAAATTTATGTATAACTGTTTTGTTTAAGAGATTTTATATCCTTGCCAGTAGCCACAACAATGCTACATGACAACACAGTATTCATACCCCAAACAATATGCATCTGGCAAGGTCAAATCTATGTGAGACACACAATGACCCAGACAACCCAGACAGTGTCTGTCAAAGTTAAATGTCCTTGCACCTTCGGGGCTATTCCCATCAGAGATAGAAAAAGTACTCAAATGTCATACTTGAGTAAAAGTAAAGATGCCTTGAAATACTACTTGAGTTAAAGTCAAAGTAATTGCTTTTAAATATACTTAATTATCAAAAGTAAATATTGTATAATTTTAAAAATATACTTAATAAAGTAAAGCATTTTTTTTTTTTACATTTACGGATAGCCAGGGGCACACTCCAACACTCAGACATAATTTACAAATAAAGCATTTGTGTTTAGTGAGTCTGCCAGATCAGAAGCATTAGAGCTGACCAGGGATGCTCTCTTGATAAGTGACACATCTCCTTTGCATAGAGTTGATCAGGCTGTTGATTATGGCCTGTGGAATGTTCCACTCCTCTTCAATAGCTGTATGAAGTTGCTGGATATTGGCAGGAACTGGAACACGCTGTCGTAAACGTTGATCCAGAGCATCCCAAACATAATCAATGGTGACATGTCTGGTGAATACACAGGCTATGGAAGAACTGGGACATTTTCCGCATCCAGGAATTGTGTACAAATCCTTGCAACATGGGGCCGTGCATTATCATGCTGAAACATGAGGTGATGGTGGTGGATGAATGGCACGACAATGGGCGTCAGGATCTTGTCACGGTATCTCTGTGCATTCAAATTGCCATCGATAAAATGCAATTGTATTTGTTGTCCGTAGCTTATTCCTGCCCATACCATAGCTCCACCGCCACCATGCGGCACTCTGTTCACAACATTGACATCAGCAAACCGCTCGCCCACACAACGCCATACTGCCCGGGAACAGCTGAAACCGGGATTCATCCGTGAAGAGCACACTTCTCCAGGGTGCCAGTGACCATCGAAGGTGAGCATTTTCCCATTGAAGTCAGTTACGACACTGAACTGCAGTCAGATCAAGACCCTGGTGAGGACGACGAGCATACAGAGGAGCTCCCCTGAGACGGTTTCTGACAGTTTATGCAGAAATATTTTGATTGTGTAAACCCACAGTTTCATCAGCTCTCTGGGTGGCTGGTCCCAGACGATCCCGCAGGTGAAAAAGCCAGACATGGTTGTCCTGTGCTGGTGTGAATAAACGTGGTCAGTGATTGTGAGGCCGGTTGGACGTACACCAAATTCTCTAAAACAACATTGCGGCTTATGGTAAAGAAATTAACATTACATTATCTGGCAACAGCTTTCTGGTGGACATTCCTGCAGTCAGCATGCCAATTGCACGCTCCCTCAAAACTTGAGACATCAGTGGCATTGAGTAGTGACAAAAGTGCACATTTTACAGTGACCTTTTATTGTCCCCAGCACAGGGGGTGTAATGTGTAATGATGTAATGATCACGCTGTTGAATCAGCTTCTTGATATGCCACACCTGTCAGGTGGATGGATTATCTTGGCAAAGGAGAAATGCTCACTGACAGGGATGTAAAGAAATTTGTGCACAAAAGTTGAGCTAAACAAGCCTTTTGTGCATATGGAACATTTCTGGTATCTTTTATTTCAGCTCGTGAAACATGGGGCCAATACTTTACATGTTGCATTTATATTTTTCCATTACACCCTTGCCTTACCTTTAGTTGTGGCCAGAAATATGACATTCTTGCTCTGCAGCTCCAGATTTACAGAAAATATCAGTATCACAGAAGCCACTAGTTACTAGCTAAGCATTATTCAACAATGCAAGCATTTTTTCTTCTAAAACATGTTAGCTACACTCTTGAATAATTCAACCAAAATTACACTCTTAATTAATGCAACAATCTACAAGCATGTACAGACAATTTAATGGTTTATGTTCTCGTTCGTACACACATTAAATGTAACTTGCCAGAAACACTACAGCACAGCTAGCTAGCTACTGATGCTAGCAATGTTAGCATATCAGACCCCTCTCATATGAATATGAAAGTACAGTAACGTTATCATACAGTCTCGTTCATACTATAGTATAGAGATTGCACGGTAGCAAGCTAAACAAAATCATTTTGGCATTTTCCTTACCTAGTTAACGTAAACTCACCCCATTCCATACAAATGTGCGTAATCGCGACATTCAAACGAGGCTGCAATGAAAACGAATTGGACTGTAGTGATTGTGTTGGCATCAAAATCCAGGGTGTGAACTACGTTTCGATTCAGTGTTGATTGACATGGTAATGGACTAAAAGTATTGGAGAATAGATGAAAAAATGGACCCCTCTGACGCTGTACGTTACATCGTGACGTGTCACTACGTAACGTACAGCGCTCATTTGCAACTCATTTTGTGCCGTACAGCCTCTTTCCACCAGGGGTAGCCCTTCTCTCGCAGATTAAAGTCAAGCTTAACCATATACATTTGTAAGAAAATGTATATTTGTAAAAAGATTTTTGTCTAAACTAATATAATTATTGCTAATATTAAACTAATATTTCATGACTAGGGTTCCAATTGCATTTTTTTGCGCGTCATTACTGCGAGCCATCATGACACTCAAACACCGGAACAGCTGCAGTTCACTTGTGAGGCTAACGTTAGCGCAGCCCTAAACCCCTCTTCAAATTCGACACAAATCTTCAAACAGGTATGTGATGAGACATTACATAAACTCTTTACGTTTTTGGACAAATCGGGTGAAAAAACCCTGTTTTCTTCACCCAACCTATTTCCCCCTTTCAAGATCACTTCGTAGCCTTCGCTCCCCACCTGCCATTTTTAAAAAGACCCGACGGAGCTCATTGCCTTGTGAAATTATGCAGAGATGGGCGTCATGAAGGTCTCGTCATTACTCTTGTTGGAAAGGGGAGAAATTGTGCTTTACACAATTTGGTATTGATATTACAGTTGATCTGGAAGTATTACGTTTTTTGAGCGCAAAAATAAGGTCAATTGTACGGACCAAGGCGATGTACAAAAGTCAGTGAGTTTATGTTACATCCTAATAGCTAGATTCTAGCTAGTTAGCTGAAAGCTGTCATTAGCTGAACTAGAAACCCCTAGCTACATTACAATTTCAGCATATTAAAGTTACCTTAGAACAAACCAGACTTAATTCTATTAATATCATGGAAGTCATTATCTGAGGTAAATGCAAATTGCGACTGAAAACATTGA
The DNA here is from genome assembly GCF_029448725.1 of Salvelinus fontinalis. Taxonomy (NCBI): domain Eukaryota; kingdom Metazoa; phylum Chordata; class Actinopteri; order Salmoniformes; family Salmonidae; genus Salvelinus; species Salvelinus fontinalis. Next base: position 48,249,062 of record NC_074665.1, on the reverse strand, counting down.
TAATTCCTTGGTGAGTTGATCAGCTTCTTGATTGCATTGCTAGATCATATGGCTTCTTGCCCCGACGGTGGCTCAGAGCACTGCAGCCAACGGGGGAAAAAACACAGTTGAGTTTCCTTTTCTGAAAGCCACCACAACAATTTCAGAATGTAAAAGGCTTTTACACTGTTAAATTACTTGAAAATTCAATAAAGCAAGTCTCAAATATAATAAAAAATGCCTAAAAATTTTAGCTGTTTAAAAAACATTACTCTGCTATTACGATTTTTACTGTAGGAAAGTTGTCCTCAACAAAACAATTCTACTTACACTGCTCTGCTTAGAGAGGGCAACTGCCGGGCGAGTGTCGTGCGCGACCTCTGGAGGTAGTGTTCGAGACATGAGAAATTCGCAAGTTTACATTACAGTGACGTCTCTCGAGAATCTCTCAAGAATGTCCTTAATCCTCGTTAACGTGAAAATAACTTAACTTTTCTACTGAAACTTTCCTATCTTTACTGCTGTAGCTTTTGGGTTCCTTGTTTCTCTCCTTTTCACTCCAGGGAAAATTGTGTGATCTCCTGGGTAATTGGAGCTCTGCTGAGGAGATGATCGGTAGGCAGGGGTTCTCAGGTCTAATCACACACAAAATGTTAACACACTGTAAGTCTCATGACAAGATGTTGCCGACAGACACGATTGCCCTGTTTCTAGCTCCTAGCCAACTTTGCCATATGATTTTGTTTTGTGTGTGTTATTTCTCACGTTATTTGCACAGAACATTTCTTGTATTATTACCTACAGCCGAAAATAACTTTGGGTTATTAGATCGGCTGTCACTCACCAGAAATTATAGCAGAAATGGGGTTTTACTGACATGGATCTTTTGTTTGAACTTCCCGAGGCAACTCTATTCATCCCGGGGGCTGCACCAAAATGCTGACACCAGAGAAGGGGAAGAAGAAGTGGGGCCCTAGTCAGACTCAGGCGACGTGCATACCATCCACCGCTTCCGAGTATATTACTTGCTAACGTTCAGTCCCTGAATCATCTGAGGCAACATTTATTGTAGCTGGGGGCTTTAGTTAAGGAAATCTAAAGAAAACGCTACCGAAATTTGATCAACACATCTCCTGTGCAACACACACATAGAGTACTCTGAATCATTGCTATTCTCCCTTCCGGGACTGTTACAAGGCCCTCCCCTGCCCTTCCTTCGACAAATCAGATCAAGCCTCCATTCTGCTCCTCCCCACCTATAGCCAGAAACTTAAGAAGGACGCACCTGTGGTAAGGACTGTACAACGTTGGTCTGACCAATCGGAATCTATGCTTCAAGATTGTTTTGATCACATGGACTGGGAAATGTTCCGCTTCGCCTCTGAGAAAAGTATCGATGTATACACTGACTCAGTGACTGGGTTCATCAGGAAGAGGATAGAGGACGTTGTTCCCACTGTGACGATTAGAACGTATCCAAACCAAAATAGATGGATAGATGGCAGCATTTACAAAAAAACATATTTAGCAGATGTTATTGCGGGTGTAGTGAAATGCTTGTGTTCCTAGCTCCAACAGTGCAGTCGTATCTAACAATTCACAACAACACAAATCTCAAAGTAAAATAATGGAATTAAGAAATATTTAAATGTTAGGACGAGCGATGTCGGAGTGGCATTGACTAGAAAACATTAGAATACAGTATATACAGTTGAAGTCGGAAGTTTACATACACTTATGTTGGAGTCATTAAAACTCGTTTTTCAACCACTCCACAAATTTCTTGATAACAAACTATACTTTTGGCAAGTTGGTTAGGACATCTACTTTGTGCATGACACAAGTAATTTTCCCAACAATTATTTACAGACCGATTATTTCACTTATAATTCACTGTATCACAATTCCAGTGGGTCAGAAGTTAACATACACTAAGTTGACTGTGCCTTTAAACAGCTTGGAAAATCCCAGAAAATTATGGCACGGCTTCATCATGGGAAAATCAAAAGAAATCAGCCAAGGCATCTCAAGCCATGTCCTCAGAGCATGTGCAGACCAGCTTGTAATGTCAGTAGGCTACAGCTATGCTTTGGAGGGGGAGGGGCAGGTAGCCTACAGGTAGCCTACACACACACACACTGGCAAAGATTTTCAGCTGGCAGGCAGACAGTGGAAGAAGTTTCTGATTGACAGAGGGAGGACTTTGCATAGGTGCTTTGTTGTGTTTTTTTGTGGGACTGGAAAAAAATGCCCAGAGCGTAAAATAATGTTGCTATTAACAGGTTCCCATGCTTTTCAAATAACGCTTCTGTTCTGGAACAGTATAGATAACTTTTGTTCCGGGTTCTGATTCTGTTCCTAGAAAGTGTTTGTTTTTCCCGGTTTTGGTTCTCTTCTCTGAACCGGTTCCAACCCTTGGAAAAGAGTTCTATGTGGATTTTTTTTTCAGAGGGTTTTCCTACAGGGATAATTGGTTCTAAATAGCACTCTTTTTTCAGAATGCAATCAGCTATCTCAATTCTACATGTCAAACGATCATCTTTTCAATTGACTGTATCAGACTGACAGGTGTCACATTGTGTTTGTTCCAGTGTGCCCATGGGGAGTGTTGAAGTGCTCTGAGATTTTATAGACCTCAGCGCATTTCTGCCACTTGTCTGTCCAGGAAGTCAGTGTGTTGATTTCCAAAGTTAGAGTCACAAAGTATTTGACCTTCAATATTTCCTTTTACATGGTCAATACAGGGTCAATGTCCATTGTGTCCAGCTGCCCTCACAGCAGAGTGAATCAGATCAAGGTCAAGAGTCAACAACTATCAAGAAGCTGTCATAGGCCTATAGTCGAGAGGCATCTGACGCAATAGTAGAGAAATCTCATTTGTGTCTGCTTTGAGACAAATCAAATCAGTCCCTGACCATCTTCCCACAGCACCCACCCCCTCTCCACCTCCCATCTCCCCACCGCTAAAAACACACACAAAAAGACACTTGTGCTTGTCTTTTCCTACTAGCACTGACTTTGCTGATATCTACTTTATCGAGGATGAATGTACTTACTATGACTGTGATACGTGGTTGTCTCACCTAGCTATCTTAAGATGAATGCACTTCAGATGTTGGATCTTAACTTTATCACTCTTTTGTCACGGCCTGTAATATCAGATGTAAAGACAAGATGAAATTGAGAAGAGTGAGGTAGCCTACAGAATGTAGTACAATGGCGCATGAAAGTCCATGATTTAAAAATCTAGAGTATATTATTATTATTTATACATATTCACAAACTGTGTGTGGGAATTTCCACGTGGAGTTGATAAACCTCAACAAATAGGGCACTGACAGCTGTCAGTGTAGCTGGCGGGCATGCTAACCTTATCTAGCTAGCTAGCTGTCTTGCTAACCTTATCTACTGTGTGTTTCTGTGGGTTTAGATATGGTTGTACTTGTTCGGTAGAGCCATTGTATGTATTTCAGCGATGTTCCTATCAGCGGATTCATTGCTAAATATAAAGCAGACACATTTCTTCCCAGTCTCTGAAAGACTACAACTTGTGTTGTGCAGTGCTTCGTGCTCTGGTCCCCATCCCTTCCCAAGGCAGGCTTTTTTTTAAAGTGAGAGTGAATTTGTGAACGCAAGAGATATGCTAACTGTATAACAGTCGTTCAAGTTTTTGCTAGCTAACCAAATGACACCTGTGTTGCTAGCTGTGTATAGCCACCGAAAAACAATATGAAGGGAAAAAGTCACTGTAACGGCTTTCTTCCTGGGATGAAGGAGAGGACCAAAATGCAGCGCAGTTAGTGTTCAACATGTTTAATAAAGAATGACAATAACGTGAACACTATACAAACTACAAAATAACAAACGTGAAAACCGAGACAGTCCTATCTGGTGCAGAACACAAACACAGAGACAGGAAACAATCACCCACAATCCCCAAAACAAAACAAGCCACCTATATATGATTCTCAATCAGGGACAACGATTGACAGCTGTCTCTGATTGAGAACCATATTAGGCTGAACACAGAAACAGACGAACTAGACACACAACATAGAATTCCCACCCAGCTCACGTCCTGACCAACACTAAACAAGCAAAACACATAAGAACTCTGGTCAGGACGTTACAGTCACTCACTCACCCACTTCTCCAATGGCATGACATGACATCATCCTAGCAGTTAGCGAGCTAGCTAGCTATATAACTAACTTTAGGCTCTATGTTTTTGGGTTGCTATATAAATAGATATACTAGCCTATTAGCCAATAAAAAGGCACAGTAGCAGAATAAATTCAACCACACCATTGTTTAATCACAAAACCGGATAGCAACATTTGTCCAGTGAAGTCCACAAAGCACATTACCTACAGCATGGTCAAGCAAGTTAATGTTTCCGACCTTTTTCGACCACTTAACAACTGTTGATTTAGAACCACAGAAAGTTACCTCAAGTCGCAAAGAAAACAGGAGCTGCCTCCACTATTCCAGCACCATTTCAACGTCAACATTTTAACATCATCAAATCACCTCAGCTTGGTCTAATGCAGTAACCACTAAAAGATACCAAAACAATTTAGTCCAATAAACGTAAGCTAAATATGATGTGGCTGTCCATGGTTCTGATTTCTCTTAGCGAGCATGTGTGTGCGCACGCGTTCATGCAAGTAGAAAAACATGAAACGGTCTATCACTCTGTTACACAATACACCCTTTTATTTTTTGTTGTCCTAGGCTACCTTGCTAAAATGCTTGCTCGCTAGCATAACTTCCATTCATGGGTAGCGTTAGCTAGTTAACATTAGCCTTCTACATCTAGGTACTGCACATATTGAACTTCCATCCTCTCAGGCCAGGGGCACAACAATTTATGGATTAATGGTTGGATCAGAATCGCCGTCATAATCATTGGCCAGTATGGAGAATTAAGTAAAACCACAAGTCCCAATCCCTATCTCCATCCATGGCTAATTTAGGAAAGGGACCATTTTAGTTAGCTAGCTAGCTAGCCACCGGATGACAACAACACAACGAGATGCAACAATTCAAGTTGTTTCTGTCAATGACGTATGCTCTCAAAGCGATTTGATAGCAGACACGCCAAATCCACGCTTGCATTCACAGTTGAGCTCGTTCAGTTTAGCTCATGCCGATTGGCACATTTTTGATACTTTTTTTTGTCAAGGGAGGCCAAATGCTCGCTGGCTTCCTTTGCATTCAATGCTACAGGCGGGAACAATATCATACTCGTTTGGACCAGACAGTATCAGATAGATGGCCAACACGTAGAGAGACAGAGGAGCGCTGTTTCGCACGATCGGATGCTTTCACCTGTGAGATATATTCAGTTCAATTGAGAATTAAAGGAAAATTATGAAACACAGAGACAAAATCAAAATTATTTTTTAAATATATATAATTTTTGGGGACCTGGCTTCCTTTGGCATCCATGAATACATGCCACTGCAAGACCGAGACACTCAATATGTGGTCTTGAGTACTACAACACTGATCTATCTATACACAATTCCTGGAAGTTGAAAATGTCCCAGTTCTTCCATGGCCTGCATACTCACCAGACATGTCACCCATTGAGCCCATTTGGGATGCTCTGGATTGACGTTTTAAGGTATCTGTGACCAACAGATGCATCTGTATTTGTATTCCCAGTCATGTGAAATCCATAGATTAAGGCCTACTGAATTTATTTGAATTGACTGATTTTCTCAAATGAACTGTAACTCAGTAAAATCTTTGAAATTGTTGCATGTTGTGTTTATATTTTTGTTCAGTGTAAATATTCAATATTCATTCAAATGCTCTTGCTGCAGGAATATTTTCCTATTGTAACGAAATTGGTCAAATTAAGATCCGTCATCTGTAACTGTAACTGTGGTTAAGGTAATTTGGATCAAATGGCAGTGATTATGATCATTATTATAATGAAAAAGAACAGCTTTGTCTCTTATGATGGAAATCAACCTCATTTGAATATTACTCATAGGCTTACTGTATACCAATTTGATGTTGTTATCTTTATAATGACTCATTCACACATACATTCTAACTACCTCCATGATACAGTGCAAGATTGCTGATCTGTGATTACCTTTGTCAGCCAACCGTCTGTGTGTTAACTACAGAGGAAGGGAGATACTGTAGTTACATTACATGTGAAACACAGGATGTTGGTGGCACTTTAATTGGGGAGAACAGGCTCGTGGTAATGACTGAAGCGGAATCAGTAGAACGGTATCAAATACATCAAATACACATGGTTTCCAGGTGTTTGACGCCATTATATTTGTGCTTTTCCGGACATTCTTATGAGCCGTTCTCCCCTCTGCAGCCTCCTGTGATGTGATATATAATCTAATGAACAGGCTGTATTAATCTCCAGTCTCTCCTCTCCCTCTCCTCCAGACTCCACTGTCCACTCCTCTCCAATCACGCTGTGTAATCTAGTTACCTCACTAATTATGCGCCAGAGACATTTTTAGCAACTAGGTCGTCGTTGCCATGCAGTCCCTATGACCCGTATAGACTGACTGATTGTATGTCCAGCCTATAGCTATTAGTTCAGTTCTTTTAAGTTCAACTTACTAGCTAGTGCAAAGTATCCAGACAGTGTCTGTACATTCATGTAATGAGGGTTTCCCTGCAGCTGGATGGTGCACAGCACACTCATTCTTACATTAATCTTTCATTCATATTCATGTACAATAAATCAAACAATCATTATTTTCAAACATTCCAATTCATGTACAATAAATCAAACTTTTAAAATAAATTCAAAAAATGTCTTATTCTTATTCATCTGTGCTGTGTCTGTATTCATTTGTATGGTTCAGAGATGGAAAATTTTCAGGGAGCTAGCATTGGGATGACTGTTCATCTAGAGTGTTCATTCTAACCAGCTCCTCTTAGGGCTCTGCAATCACAGACACTCCAACCAAATGAATCATCCTCTGCTGGTTGAGTGCCTTGTCCCTGACCAGGGTGCCGAGTCTACCCACAGCAGAGGTCATGGCACCATACCAAACTGAATCCAAGCTAAGCCTCCTCCTCTTCCCCCTTTCCCTTACCACCCTCCTATCTGACATTTAAAATAGAGTACTCCACAGGTAGAGAGAAATCAGCTCCTCTTACCTCTTTCACCGATGTGATTTCTAACTTTATTTATTTATAGATCGGATGGTGACTGATGGTGATTGAGTAAAGCAGAATAATCAAAGAGGTTCTGTCTGAAATGCTAAAAAGGCTTGCAATGAAAAGACAGATTAGCATTCCCAATGAGTGGGCCGCAATGGAAAGTGAGGTGTCTTTTGTTAGTTAGAATGCGTAATGAGTAGCTAAGCTCTATCAAAAGCTTCCTCAACATCAGACCTTGCTGTGAACAACATGTGAGAGATGGGGGGGAGGAGGACATTGTCTATCCATCATATGACATATGACATGAGTGGGAAAGAAAAGCAAGATAACATTTTCACAGGCTCGTCTCGGATCTGTTTGTGTTGTCTTGCCAACTCCAGATCTGGGACCAGGATAGCATTATGATTCCTGAATCCTGACTTTGTCAAAGGAGATATTTAGGTGTGCTTGGGTCTTTGTTCTGTTCGTCCCAGTTTGTGGTTTGACAAGCTGCTGCTGTGTGACATTCTAGCCCAGTGAAACCAAGGCTCGACATTGATCCTTTGATACAATGACAATGTATGGTGGTAACACACAATGGCAATGTGCCAGTGCTATTTATCTTTGCCTAAATTATATTTGAGTTTCAGTGAACCGGAAACAGGTATCGCCTTTGTCAACTTGCATGTCACTGAGGCCATACAGATAGTGGAGGATGACCAGTCAAGTCTCCATTTTGAAGATAGACTCTGCCAGTGTCCTTACTCTCCGAGGGGGACACCAGCTCCAGTTACTTCTCTGACCATGTGAGGCTGGTCGCCTGAGACAGCGCACTCACTGGCACCATGGGACCACTCTATGTCACTTTCGCCACCCCGCAAGGTGGAAAGGTTAGGGTACCTTTTGAGATTACAAGTGTCTTATCAAACATTTGAAAGGTATAGCTAGTTTAAAATGACAAGTCTATATGAATTTGCATTACCAAACCCATTCCACCTCTTACTGAATAAGAACTTGGTCAATTGTTTTCATGGGGCATAGTCTTACAACAATGTTTGGAAACAATCACTGATATCATGATTTATCAACTCTTCAAGTCAGCCATATCTTTTTCTGGACCAAAAAATATATGATTAACACAGCAGCCTCTATATAAAATTGAATTTTAAGACCTCATCCACGTTCATAATCAGGTATATACATCACCTCTCATGTTGCAGTAAGCACTACTGAGTTTTTCTCTCAAAGACAGAACTACAAAGAGGGTAGGTTGTGTTTCCTCTAATGGCCGCCGGTGGTCATGGTTCCCTTGCAGACCACATGTTTCGGCTCAGTGTCCCCCTGGCTAGCTGGCTCTTTTTCCATTTTTGCCTGATGAGCCTAGCGCTGGCTTAGCCAATCAGCACGGCCTTCTCCTCACTTTCACCTTGGGTGCTAAGTTGATATGGCCCTCTGCCTACCTGTCTCCCTTCCTCACTTTGTCACCGGCTGCCCCTAGCCACCTCCCCATCTCTCTGCCCCCCCATGGGAGACAAAATAGGGCCCGGCCCAGGGAAGATGTAAACCAAGCTACCACAACACCAGCTCGCCCTAATTCATTATTCATTCCCCAACTTTAATGAGTTTTCCATCCACTACACACCACTATCATCTGCAATTAATGGAAAATACTGTACGTATTGTGTCCAATTGCTTTAATTTAGTTGTGGCTCACACAATATGCTGTTATACAGTATGAAGTTGAGGAAAGAGGAGGAAGTGTGTAACGGACCAGGAAGTACAACTTGAGGTGACATTTTTCAGCGGAGGGATGGCCATAGAAATGGGAAATGAAGAAACATGAACAGGCAAAGTAAAGGGGTCTTATCACCCCTTTCTTTATCACTTTGAGTCATGCGTTGTCATAAAAATGGAAGCAACTCAGAAATCATAAAGGCTTACCTTGGTATGGGAAAATATAATACTATTACTGTATCAGTTCACTGTAGTTCACTTAATTACTGAATAGTAATAATAGTTCTATATTGTGTCAAATAAGGGTGCTGTGGCCTGTAAGAATAACAGAACTCTTTTTGGTGCACTGTAAAAACAAATGTGTTGATTCAACAATCAATTGTAAGGCCACCAGCAGCGATAGGATTGTTAGTTTGCTCAACACAATAGCATTGAAGTTGATTCCACATACAATTGTAAGGCAACCAGCTGCAATACGTTTGTGAGTTTGCGCAACATTTGGGTATACAGTGCACTTGGAAAGTATTCAGACCCCTTGACTTTTTCTACATTTTGTTACGTTCAGCCTTATTCTAAAATTGATTAAATTGTCCCCCCCCCTCCCAATTGAAACACGCAATACCCATAATGACAAAAACTGTTTTTTAGAAATGTTAGCAGATTTATAAAAAATAGAAAACTGAAATATCACATTTACCTAAGTATTCAGAATCTTTACTCAGTACTATGTTGAAGCACCTTTGGCAGCGATTACAGCTTCGAGTCTTCTTGGATATGACGCTACAAACTTGGTACACCTGTATTTGGGGATTTTCTCCCATTTTGCTCTGCAGATCCTCTCAAGCTCTGTCAGGTTGGATGGGGTGCGTAGCTGCACAGCTATTCTCAGGTCTCTCCAGAGATGTTTCGATTGCTCTGGAGCAGGTTTTCATCAAGGATCTCTTTGTACTTTGAACTGTTTATCTTCCCCTCGATCATGACTAGTCTCCCAGTCCCTGCTGCTGAAAAACATCCCCACAGCATGATGCTGCCACCACCATGCTTCATCATAGGGATGGCGCCAGGTTTTCTCCAGACGTGACGCTTGGTATTCAGGCCAAGGAGTTCAATCTAGGTTTCATCAGACCAGAGACAGACCAGAGAAACTCCAAGTCACTGGCCACTCTACCATGAAGGCCTGATTGGTAGACTGCTGCAGAGATGGTTGTCCTTCTGGAAGGTTCTCCCATCTCCACAGAGGAACTCTGAAGCTCTGTCAGAGTGACCATCGGGTTCTTGGTCACCTCCCTGACCAAGGCCCTTCTCCCTCCGATTGCTCAGTTTGGGTTCTTGGTCACCTCCCTGACCAAGCGACTTCTCCCCCTGATTGTTCAGTTTTGCAGGCTCTAGGAAGAGTCTTCGTCGTTCCAAACTTCTTCCATTTAAGAATTATGCAGGTCACTGTGTTCTTGGGGACCTTCAATGCTGCAGAGGTTTTTTGGTACCCTTCCCCAGTCTGTGTCTTGACACAATCCTGTCTTGGAGCTCTACAAACAATTCCTTCGACCTCATGGCTTGGTTTTTGCTCTGACATGCACTGTCAACTGTGGGACCTTATATAGACAGGTGTGTGCCTTTCCAAATCATGTCCAATCAATTGAATTTACCACAGGGGGACTCCAATAAAGTTGTAGAAACATCTCAAGGATGATCAATCGAAACAGGATGCACCTGAGCTCAATTTCGAGTCTCATAGCAAAGGGTCTGAATACTTATGTAAATAAGGTAATTCTGTTTTTTATTAATAATACATTTGCAAAAATGTCTAAAAACCTGTTTTTGCTTTGTCAGTATGGGGTATAGTGTGTAGATTGATGAGGAAAACAATTAATTTAATACATTTTAGAATAAGGCTGTAACTAACAAAATGTGGAAAAAGTGAAGGAGTCTGAATACTTTCCGAATGCACTGTAGCTGAACCAACCATTTGTATTTTCACTCAACATTGCATTTTGGGTTGAGTGAACATACAATTCAACTTGAGAATGTTTAAAAATATATATATATATATATTATTTGTATATGTTGCAGTGTAAAATGTAACTCTATGACAATACATTACATATATCATAAGGCCTTTCTTTATGGGCATAGTTACACCCTAATGCAATGGTCTGAGACTTCTGCTTTACAGGCACATCACGCCTGCAAGTCACATTATGCTGGTTTGCAAAGTGATGTGGGTAATTCCACGGCTACAGAATTATTATCACTTTAAAATGTATGCCAAACAAAATCCATTGATTTCAAAGTTTAACAAACCTTATAACTCTACGCACAATGACTACTTTTAACAATTTGCACTAAAACACATTTACTTGAACAGTGCAGACTGAAAGAGTTGTATGGTTTGTTCATCTGAAAATTTAGAGTTCCTGCATAACTCCGTTACACACTGAATGGCCCGTGTGTAATTCCTATTGGAATCCAGCCAAATATCCAACAACTGGTACTTTTAATCACTCAACTTGCACTGAGAATAACTGCCGGGATAGGGGATTGATTCTCTATTGAGACAAGCAAAATCATATAAACTGGAACAGCCATCTCAGTAACGTGTGTAAAAAGTCAAACTACTAAGAGATTGGATTAGTTTAGAAAAATGTATGTTATTTATGTTTGTGTAGCGTAAGATGAATGAATGAATGAAAACCAGGTGGGCAGGGAAGAAGACAAAACAAATGGATAAATGAAAAATGGAGCGGCACTGGCTAGAAAGCCGGTGACGTCGACCGCCGAACGCCGCCCGAACAAGGAGAGGGGCCGACTTCGGCGGAAGTCGTGACACATACTCACAAACTAAAGCCATTTGTGTGTACATTGTAAAATCAAATTGGTGAGAGAGATGGTCTCAAATATTACATTAATTTGTATATATCTTTTGTATACATGAATCACGGCAAAATTCACATCTTTGGTCAGGTCAGAGGAAGAGGTGAAGCGAGAGGGTTCACTCACGCCAAAACCTGTCCACGATAAGCAAACCGCCTGCCTTCCTGCCTTCCTGCCTTTGGGACAATGACTCCCATTGAAGTGTCTCCCACTAGCCAGAAACAACTGCAGCAACTTGGAGCTGACTTCATCAAAACCTGCATGACCTTTGATGACATGTTTTTTGTAAAGTTCATGCAGTCGACATGTAAGCGCAAGTCAGACAATTTTGATCCCCGTAATAAAACACACTTTGAAAAGCAGTGACCAATGATGGTCACTGACTAGACAAAATTGATCCGCTCAAACGAGCCCATTGTTTAATGTTTAATTGATATTCCATATGTGTAATTACCCACTGGGAAAAACTGGTTGAATTCAATGATGTTGAATCAACGTGGAAAAGTGATTGGATTTTTAAAAAAGTCATCAACATAAGGGAATTCTTTATTTTTGAATCTAAATCCAATGACATCTGTGCCCCGTGGTAGTTGACAAGTTGAATCAAGTGTGCAACTTCTGGAATAGATCAAATACATGGAAAATCTGGGGGTCCACGAGGAGAGGTTTGAGAACCGCTGATTTAGACAACCGTTCTTAATTGACACAACGACTTACGTGAGTCTTTATCAAGACACCGTTACTGGCCGTAATCATGTGCAACAGATTAGATAAACAGAAATGACACTCACTCATGGTTGCACAAAAAGAGCTGCCGGCCTTACATTTTCACTAAAAAAGGATCAAGAAACCTTGAATGGCTCCTTTGAGTCATTATGGTTCTATTTTATTAGGCGAGTCACTTAACAACAATTTCTTATTTACAATGATGGCCTATCCCAGCCAAACCCTTACGGCACTGGGCCAATTGTGCACCACCCTATGGGACTCCCAACAACAGTAGGTTGTGATACAGCCTGGAATCGAACCAGGGTCTGTAGTGATGCCTCCAGCTCTGAGATGCAGTGCCTTAGACCACTGCGACACTTGGGAACCCTACATAGAACCATTACTCTTGCCAAATAACTATTTATGAACCCTCTTTTCTAAGTGCTTAGAGCACCATATTGTCTTTCACCTTGAATTTACCCAAAAGTGGATTTTGTCCATAATATCTTATAACACCATGACAATCTACTCAGCGGTCTTATCAAATCTGAAAAGACCAGTGGATAATGAATTACCCTCTGTAGCCCTCTTTTCCTTTCGCACTAAGGGGATGTATAAGCTTTCACTGCCGTGCCAGGCCAATAGATCGTGCGTCAATCACACAGAGAATATGCTTGTTTACATACAATGATCATGAAAAGGAGGCCACCTAAATATTTAATGGCTTCTTCGAGTTACCCATCGAACAGTCACCTTGTGACCCAGGCCTGGGATTGTACTTCAAGAGAGCCGTGGAGTCATTGTTAAACACCTCAAGACTGTTTGTTGGTCTCGGACTCACATCATCAACATATACGTATGTCTGTGATTTACACAGACTCCCATTATCTCTGGACACATCGCTGTCCGCATTCCTTGGTCACACAGTTTGGTAGCACACCCTTGGCTCAAAATACAGTATCTATACTGTATGTGAGACTGTAAATGTTATTACATGACATATTATACATACATATACATATTACACAAAAAAGCTTGAGGCATGTAATGTAGTTGTTCAGGGATAACACTTTTGGATAACTATAGAAGTTGTACTGCTCTGTCATGGACTTGTGCAAAGTCACTGTATGGATGTACACAGTCATGTATAATATCCGCAACTGTTTACTAAGAATGCAGCTCACAGTACGGCAATCTATCTTCTCCGAGTAAGGACTTGAGCCACACGTGACGGTGATATTGTCACAGGTTGCCGTCTCTGACCTGCAGCATCCCCTGCTAGCACGGCCAAGTTATCGTTTCCTAGAGGAGAGTTCAACTACTACAGACGCTGTCACTCCAAGGTTTATGCTGTTGCACCCACAGGGGCTACAACGGTTGCTGTCTGGGTCGTGTTCATTACGTACCAAATGGAAGAAAACGGAAGAAAACAAGAGGGGACTATTCAGATGATGACAGTTTAAAATACAAGTAAAACAAAGGAGAGAGTAGGAGGGAGAGGAGAGGTTCATATAAATGCTGGGTCAGAGGGAGGGTAATTAAATGCTTAGTCATAGAACAGTAGCTCTGGGTTTTTGTGTTTCATTTCCTATTGTATCACTCGAAAAAGAAGAAGAGAAGAAGAGAAGAGGAGAGCAGCATAAAAACAGGTCACACTTTATTTGGATAATCCGCATGTTCGATCTTTAGATGCTCTACAGATGGTCATGCTATCAACAAACTATCTTGATAAGCAACTACTTGCTAAGGTTACGGTTAGGTTTATAATAAGGGTTAGGGTAAGGGGATGGACTATCCAAATGAAGTGTTACCTAAAAACATCCCTACATATGATGGCCTATTCTCCCGAGTGGTGCAGCGGTCTAAGGCACTGAATCTCAGCGCAAGAGGTGTCACTGCAGTCCCTGGTTCAAATCCAGGCTGTATCACATCCGGCTGTGATTGGGAGTCCCATATGGCGGCGCACAATTGTCCCAGCGCCGTCTGGGTTTGGCCGGGTAGGCCGTCCTTGTAAATAAGAATTTGTTCTTAACTGACTTGCCTAGTTAAATAAAAGTAAAAATCTATATATTTTGACAGGACTATTCTTGTTAGCTCGAATGATTAAGTGTCACTATTTGAGAAGGTATGGTCACACAAATTTCCAAAGTGGCAAAGGACCGGATGGATATTGTCATTTCTCAGCGTAGTAACCCCCCCCCTCTCCCCAACACACATTTTATCAGCGTTGTAACCCCCCCCCCCCCCCCCCCCCACCCCCAACACACACACACAAACTGCTCACACACCTCTTGTTGGCGTCGAGATCATTTTGCAGGTTTAAAACTTATTTCCTGTAATTCTGAACATTTTGCCATGGGGCTGAGCTGAGAGAAAATCTTCCCTTTTTAAAACGAATTTCCTGCAATTCTACACATTTTGCCATGTCTTATGTATAGAATGTATATGATCAGTAGCGACCCGTCATTTAGGGCAGGTGGGGCAGGCAATAAAAACATTGCCTATTTTGCATGTTATTTCTGCATTAATACGTGTCACATGTCAGTTTGTAAACAATGTAAAAAAATATATATAAAATCATTGAGTTAATAAAGCCGCAGACCATCTTGGTCTCTTTTTTGCTTTCTTGAGTATGGCAGCTCCAAAATGCTGGTGATTCAACCTAGCTCAGCTTTCTGTTGTGGTGGGGCAGCCAGTGGAAAATATGGAGAGTAGGGGTTGGTAATGTTCTTGTAACGGCAGTCTTCCTCCTCTTCGTCTGAAGAGGAGGTGTAGCAGGGATCAGACCAAGACGCAGCGTAGTTGGTGCTCAACATATTTAATTACGAAAGAATAAACGTGAACACTTAACACAATACAAAAATAACAAAATAACAAACGTGTGGCAAACCGATACAGTCCTAGCTGGTGCAGAGAAAACACAGAGACAGGAAACAACCACCCACAAAATCCCAACACACAACAAGCCACCTATATATGATTCCCAATCAGAGACAACACAACACACCTGCCTCTGATTGAGAACCATATTAGGCCAAACATAGAAACAGACAAACTAGACACACAACATAGAATGCCCACCCAGCTCACGTCCTGACCAACACTAAAACAAGCAAAACACACAAGAACTATGGTCAGAACGTGACAGTTCTCTAGTTGTGCCAAGATTGGCTCATTATTCTGTCACTCATGGGGAGACTACGTCACCGCAAAATCTATGGCTAGAGCTCGAAAATTCAAGCCCCTTGTGTCCTGCCACAGAGTTACATAAGAAATGCCCATCCAAGAAGGCTCAAGGTCATTGGCCACAGATAAAATGACATCAAATCACGTTATATCTACCGTAGCTTTGATTGGCCATCATACTTTCAAAAATCTTAGCTAGCAAGCTAGCAGTCATCATCATAAATCAAGTCGACAATCTACTGGCAAATCCTTTTCCATCCTTGTCATATGAAGAGAAATTATGAAGAGAAATTAGAGATAAAACGTATCGGTGTTCATCGGCCATTGGACATAAATATTACACAACAGGTTGGAAATCGCATATTCAACAATGAGTGGTTTGGAAGGAATCCGTGGCTAACTGCAAGCATTGCAAAGCAATCACTAGCCTGCTATTCAGTGGAGTGGGTGTGTGGTCCAAGTCTGGATTTAAGCGTCTCTTTCCAAGTTTTAAAGGATGAACATTCAACATTGGCCATGCTGTCAATCCAGCATGACTATGGCCACACTCAAAACAACTCGAAACTCAGAACTGGAAAATTTCAGACTTCAGTGAGTTCAAGAAAACTGGGAACTCAGAAAAATACGTTTTGAATGGTAATCCAACTCAGAATTGCAAGTCGGGAACTCAGGCCGCTTTCTAGAGGTCCGAACCTGAAGATCACTGACATCATCATGATTTGACTTAGTTTTTTTCAGAGTTCCCAGTTGTCTTGTTAGCACCATAAATCCAGACTTTGATGATAATGTTTGATGACAAATTTTGCCCACGAAGGACCGCCACGCCACCTTCCTGTTCAAGTACAGCATAAGGTGAGTCCAAAAATGTCTTCGATGTTGCTGCATAAATTATGTAATATCTCAGGGAGATATGTATACTCTAGTTAAGAAAGTAATACTAAGTGTATGTTGTGTAGTAAGCTGTTAGTAGCCCATGTTCCTCACCCTAATAATTTGATCCCTTTTTCCCCTCATAACTTAGCCTACTGTTCTGACTTAGTGATGTACATGTAGCCTATAGCCTGTTTAGAGTAGTGTCATCATCGAATATTGTAAGAGCTTTCGTTGTCTACTTATATGCCCCCTTTATTTATCCTACGGTTCTGACTTGGTGTACAGGGAGAATACTGTAAGAACAGCCCATGTTCTGAATTCTGTCGCTGTACATTTCAAAAGTGCTAAACAAATAGTTATATTGACTACGTTACGGGTTGCCTCTAATCCGCTCGTCGTCCCCGTATGCCATAGTTTGTACATCTCATTTGCCAGTAGAAACCACATTTGTTTAAGCAAGTCAGCCATATTAACTATATATTTTTTTAAAGGCAGTAAATGAGGCTGAATGAACTGTTTTGCTGCCAGACAATGCTCTGCTGATAGCCAGGTGTAGCAGAGGTAAGTTGTTGGGACTGTTGTTGTGACTCTGCTGCTGATGTAACAGTATAACTTTAGTACGTCCCCTCGCCCCGACCTCGGGCGCGAACCAGGGACCCTCTGCACACATTAACAACAGTCACCCACGAAGCGTCGTTACCCATCGCTCCACAAAAGCCGCAGCCCTTAGTAGTTAGCGTACCCACTAACTAGCTAGCCATTTCACATCCGTTACACTGGGACAGCTTTATGTAGGCCCTAACAGTTTGTGGGCACCATTTGTCACCGTTGTAGTGCAATTCATGTATTGTTTAGTGTTGCGTTGTCTAAATCTAAAACTTTTTATTTTTGCCAAGATTTACATGCTAAAATCGCCACTGCATATGATATCTGAGTTGCTGAAGCATTACAACAAAGTAAGTATTAAGTTAAAAGCCCAACTGAGTTCCTTAACTTGGGTGGGCCGGGGGGGTTTTATTTTATTTTTTACATTTTAAGAGCCGCGGTAAGTACCATAGTGAGAGAGAAAACCACAGCACATTACCAATGGGGTATTGATGGAGTTCTTCTAAGCAAACTGATTTCTGGTCTTAGTCAATCCTCTCTCTCGCGCTCTCTTCAAAACCACAGTTTCCTTCTTTCATTTCCTGCTTTCATTTTAGTATTCTTCCCCTCATTCATTCCCCCAGGGTTTCTCTGAAATCCCTTAAATAATAGACACCGAGTGAAGGGCTTTGGGGGCGTGTGATGGATCGCCCCCCTTCTCTTTCCAGGCCGCTTATATTCTTGTTGTGCTACCTACTACTTATCCATCATCCCTGTAATGCCACATTGCTCTCAGGCGAGAGTGTCTAAACACCTATATTTACATCAGGCAAGCATGAAAAGACAGCTTTTTCCTTATGATTCGCTTTATGTTACATCACAATGAAAATGGGTCAGAGGCCTGCTCTGGGACTTTTATTTTGAAAATCTCAAATCCCCTGAGGTCTGTCTCATCTATCATGTTTGTGCATAAAAGCCATTCCCCGACAGACAGACCTGGACGTGCCCATGTATGGCCAAATACTTTAGTTGAACTTGAATGAACTCCCAAACTATTACCTGTAACCTGTATGGCCTTAAACATAACTTTACATGTAAAAGTCACATGCTCAATGTAAAGCTGAGGTATGCTACAATCAGCACTTATTGGCCCCATTGGTCACTCATGATAATGGAAAAATTATGGAGAAATAGTAGTCACTCGTGCTTGTATGAATTAAGACTGTGCAAGACTAAAATAATTATCACAACAGGTTTCATTAAATCACCTGTATTCAACTACCAGTAATTTACACCAGACGAGCATGAAGGAACACAACAAATCATGTAATGTCTATTTGTTACCAGTCCAGACCTCTACTCTTCTTGAATAGAGTGTCACTGGCAGTTATATTAGACAAAGTGTCAGACAAAGCTAATATAAATGTTACTCTATACAAGACAAAGACAGAATGTCAAGTTCACAAAACCTGCTTTAGTAACTTTCACAAAAAAGCAGCAATGTTTTTCAAAAGTCAAATCAGCTGTCTATCTCTGAGTGAATCTAATTTTGAACACAGTTGGAATGACCCTGTCTCGACAAGTTCGGGCAGCATTTGACGTAATCTTCTTGCACCATGTTGGGTGTTGAAGGTGATTTTTTGATTTTTATAAGAGATTTAGCCACAGGTATCCAGAATGCACAGCACGGGCTGTACCAGAGAGGGGTCAGGACAGCACAGGAAATAAAGGACTCATATTGCACTCACTATAACTTCATCACTATGGTAATTCATCAAAAGCAGCATAAGAAAACCCAAAACAGAAGCAAAAGCAGGCATCATATGCCTACCTGGAATGTAGGATGAGAAGTCATTTTTAGTCTACTCTCTCGTGAATTGAGATGCAGGTCTTCAATGTCACTGTGCAACCTTGAAACAACAATATTAATCTTCAAAAATCCCAAAGTTTGCTTTCTTTTAAATCTCAGAGAAGTTGAATAAGCTTGTGCTCTGTTTGCCACATCAGCGCAACCAAACCCTCACTGACCTCACTACCACGAACTAGCGTGTTGTGACCCCTAGTGGGCAGTAGAAATGTTTTGTGAATCGATGTTTTCACACAAATTAGCGGTACTGATTGTATGTGTGGAATCCCCTTCGTCCATCTCTCTATCAACAATCATCGCATGTTGAAGCATAATATGATTGCGTTTATGGATGACTGCATGCACAAATAAATCTTCAAATCCCATATGTATGGCTCAGCAAAGTGTATTCTGTCAAATCTCTCAGTCAGAACAAAATCTCATGACAGGCTAAGAACTGTCTTTCTAGTCCAGCTCAAGCACAATATTTGGTACTATTTGCTGGTCATTCTAGTAAAAACATTTGATCGAAACATATGCCTAAAAGTTTTAGTGCCTCACGTTGCTAGGTAACGACAGCTGTTACCATGGGAGAGAAGTCCCCGGATAGAGACATTGTAGCTGATTGTAGTTCTTTAACTACAGAATAGTGTCATCAACATTGATTTTCCCATTATTATATCAGCCGGGTAGAATGGTGGACTACAGTAGCTACTTCGCCTACAACTCATCATAACAATGGCTGTATGAGTTGGTGCCAGAGGTGGTCTTTCAAGCGGTGTGGCAGTGGCACTTTGAAAACTTTGTGAGAAATGTCACAAACGAAGCTTTGTGATACATTTTAGGAATGGCATTTGCTAAGAAACGACATGTTGCCAGAATGGAAATACTGTCGCGAAAGCACCAGCGACAGGTAGGCTAATTATGACATACTGTAATGGAACGTTTCGGGTGTATTGGAATGTTTCAAATCATTCTGTGTGGATAAAATCGCATCGCACATTGGTGTGCGCAGGTTTTGCAGTGGGTTCGTGTGTTTTAGACACATATTTCAAAGGGTTTAGTATTAAAACATGTTATATCCGCTGTAAAACCACTGCCTCTAGTTTGACGTTACTTATTTAATTGACAATTTCCTAAATTAAAATGGAACGCTTAAAAGAGGTAGGCTATGCTTTGTTTTGATAACTGAATTATGCATACCACATAAGTGTGTTTGTGAATGTAGTGGCCATAGAGCCTTGCTCAGCTGAGTGAGAGTTTCCTTTTGAACTGCAGATGGAGGATGATTCTATATATAACATGAGTCATGCAAGAGGACTACCTGGTCTCCCACCTCAGCCCCAGGCCTCTAGTGAAGAACCGTCAGAGCTTTACCAAGTAAGACCTTTATGTAAAGAAGCCAGTCCCTAAAGTGCTATTGATAGGGGGGAAAATATTAGTGTGTTCCTTTGTGTGCATACCTACTAGGACGATTCCATGTTATTACTGCAAGTTAACTCATTACTTTTAAATTGTTCCAGATTGTTCTCAGGCACAGCCATCACCCACCCATCCTCCAGAACACCTCTTGGACTCTGGCTGTCCCTTATAAGGAACAACGGCACCATCGCACCCCCAGTGAGTCCATTGGGAACAACTACAGCCCCCAGGCTCGTCACCTGAAGATCAGAAACCTACAGAGGAGACCTGGAACCGTCAAAGACTCACTTGGGGATGTACCTGCACCTTGTATCCTTTTGACATTTTCATATGTGAATAATTCTTATTCTGATTCATCCCATTCTTGCTCCTTTGCTGACCACCTGATCGGTGCTGAATTGAGTGGCATCAAAACAATAATATCCAAAACAAGATAGAACATTTTATCTTAATTCTCATTTTAGCATCTAGCCCAGCTGAGAAGAGGAAGAGACTCGCCCCCAGGGGATGGTAAGATACCTATTAAATATGAAATCTGGACAAAGGGGTGTCATTGAAGTGGTCTTTGTAATGCTTTGTCATCTCAATCCCAGGGATTCAGCTCCTGACACCTCGAACTCACCTGGACTTAAGCTCAGCCCCAGAGAGCCTCTGCCCCCCATCAGCCGACCCCTGACTCCCAAACAGCAGCTGGACATCATGCGGAGCCAAGAGGAACAGATGTGGCCTTTTGAGACAGAACCTACAGAAAGAGACCTGAAGGTAAGCATCCAGAATAGAATAGAAAAGGAAATAGAATAGATAAGGAAATATTATATATTATATAGAATTACATAGAATGTAATCAAATAGAGGAAAATAGAATAGTGGGAATAGAATAGAGCAGGCAATTAGAATAGTATAGCCTCCAGTCCGTTCAACCAATTTAGTCAGTCAATTGTTCCATTGCTTTCACTCTTTTGGCAGCTTGTTAATTTTGGATGTTTACTTGATGTGTTTTGCTGGTTTCTACAGAGGTACTTGTACTACATTAGTAACGGCGTCCACAGCCCAATGCTGGCCCACCAGCCCCCCCAGCAGATTAAGAACATAATGAAGCTCCTGCCCCCTGGCATTCAGGACAGCAGCAGGGACATGGAGATACTGAAGGGGGAGCTGCTAGACGAGGTCAACAAAGACTACGGCTTCAGTCTCAGGAAGAGCATAGGTAGCAGGAGGATTTGTTACACGACTGCAATGTTTCTTACATGTACTGCAATACTACTTTCATTTATTAAATGAGTGTACTAATAATGTAGGTAGTCATTTGAATTGTACTATCCAGCAACAACTTAAAAGAATATAGCCTACACATATTCGCAAACATTCCTATTAAAGCAATGTGGTTGTCTATCAAATCACCCTTCCCCCATTGAAAGTTCCCTTGCCTCCGTGTTTTCTGTCATTCCTCTTGGATTCAACCAGTTGACTACATCCTGAGGGACCCGTCGGAGAGGCAGCGTTTGTTCATCTCCAGCATCCCCAGGCCCTTCCCCAGGAGGGTGATCCGAGGGCCCGTCCCCTGGGCCTGCAACTACAGCCAGGCCCACACCTGGCAGAGCCAGCACCTCTTCACTCTCAACCCCATGATGCTCCACCTGCAGGACCTCTGGGTGAACAGGTAGCCTAGTAGCCTGAGCAAAGACTGGCTTAAAATGAGCATCAACTGTAACCGTCTTCCATTTTGTGTCAGGGTTTGTAGTTCCAGTAAACTAGGTAACAAAATGGTTTGCGTAGGTTTACATTCCCCAAATCACAGATCACATTTGGTAGTAGGTCTATGTGTGGCAGAATACACTGTTTCTCTGGCAACCAATCTCATAATGGCATATAAACTGTTTACCAAAAAAAACAAGGAAGCAAAACTAAGCTCAGTACCATAACACAAGCTAAACAATTGTTTAAATGCTCTAAGAGCTAATCTCCTCTCTGTGGATCAGAAGATAGAGTTTCAGATACAGTTTCTTAATGGACTTGCCTGAGCCTATGCATGGTGCTCTGTTGATCTCCCGTATTAACCTGCATTAGCTGATCAAACCAAGTGAATCACCATGAACCCCTACTGTTAATAACCATGTCTTAAATGTCTCAAATAAGAGTTGATCGGTGTGCGAAATTAAAGTGGACACACAGTTCAGATAATACAAGTTAACCCTTATGTCTCTCTGTCTTTCTTTTCTCATCCTTTCAGTTTCTCCTCCTTGAGGTTTGTGAGACTAGGGGACCTTTTCTCTGCCAACTTCCCCCTGCTGCCCACCGAGTTTGAAGAGCTGATTCAGAGACAGTGCCAAATCACCAGGGACGACCTGGCTAATAGGTTAGTAACCTACTGTCTTCAGGCAGTTAATCAAGCAATCAGTGAAACAGTCAGTCAGCCAGCCAGACAGACGGGTAGACAGTCAGTCAAGTCAACCAGATAGACAGACAGTCAGAGCCTGTAAGACAGTCAGTCAGCCAGGTAGACAGACAGACGGGTTGACATACAGGTCGGCAGATAGGCCAAGGCCTGCATGGCTAATCCCGGTGTTGTAGCGAGAGTCTCATGTTTTCTCCTCGTTCACTCTGTCATACCCCTGTCGTGTCTTTCTTCTCACGTAAGGATTCCATTGCAACCTGCTGTGTTTAGAGCAAGGGACCAGTAAACATGATTTGTGGCTGAAATATGAGCCATTGAAATTTCACAAAAATTTGTTGATTTTTTTTCTGAGTTTGTGCCTGCTTGGATACCATTGTTCTCTGATAGTTCAGTCTCCCTTGCCAACCACAGTAGAGCCAAAGGAGATCATGTTCTGGTGTGGCGCTGCATAAACATTGCACCAGTTGCACCAATGCCTAAACATTGCACCAGTTGCTAGGTTTCGTCCTTTTTCTGGAGGCGGAAACTACATCATAGAGTAACATACATACAGGGGACCAGCAAGCAAGCACCTACTGTATCAGACCACTGTCGGCGGCAGAATGCTGGTGGCAACTTTCCTATCAACCACTTGTGGCAAAATGGTGTCACACCGCTGCCAGCAAGCCTCTACTCAATCACTGGGGGCATATACAGTGAACAAAAATATAAATGCAAAATGTAAAGTGTTGGTCCTATGTTTCATAAGCTGAAATAAAAGATCCCTGCCATTTACTATATGCACAAAAAGCTAATTTCTCTCAAATGTTGTGCACAAATTTGTTACATCCCTGTTATTGAGCATTTCTCCTTTGCCAAGATAATCCATCCAACTGACAGGTGTGGCATATCAAGAAGCTGATTAAACAGCATGATCATTACATAGGTGCACCTTGTGATGGGAAAAATAAAAGGCCACTCTAACATGTGCAGTTTTGTCACACAACACAATGACCGATGTTTCAAGTTTTGAGGGAGTGTGCAATTGGCTTGCTGACTGCAGGAATGTCCACCAGAGTTGTTGCCAGAGAATTGAATGTTAATCTCTCTACCATAAACCGCCTCCAATGTTGTTTTAGGGAATTTGGCAGTACGTTCAACCGGCCCCACAATTGCAGACCATGTGTAACCACACCAGACCAGGACCTCCACATCCGGCTTCTGAGACAAGCCACCCACACAGCTGATGAAACTGTGGGTTTGCACAACCGAAGAATCACACAAACTGTCAGAAACCGTCTCAGGGAAGCTCATCTGCGTACTCGTTGTCCTCACCAGGGTCTTGACCTGACTGCAGTTTGGCATCGTAACCGACTTCAGTGGGAAGATGCTCACCTTTGATGGCCTCTGTTATTTTGGAGAAGTGCGCTCTTCACAGCTGAATCCGGTTTCAACTGTACCGGGCAGATGGCAGACGGCGTGTATGGCGTTGTGCAAGTGGTTTGCTCATGTCAACATTGTGAACAGAGTGCCTCACGGTGGCGGTGGGGTTATGGTATGGGCAAGGATAAGTTGTGGACAACGAACACAATTGCATTTTACTATTGGCAATTTGAATGCACAGAGATACGATGATAAGATCCTGAGGCCCATTGTCGTGCCATTCATCTGCCGCCATCACCTCATGTTTCAGCATGATAATGCATGGCCCCATGTCTCAAGGATGAAGCTGAAAATGACCCAGTTCTTCCATGGCCTGCATACTCACCAGACATGTCACCCATTGAGCATGTTTGGGATGCTCTGGATCGACGCGTACGACAGCGTATTCCAGTTCCCGCCAATATCCATCAACTTCATACAGCCATTGAAGAGGAGTGGGACAACATTCCACAGGCTACAATCAACAGCCTGATCAACTAAGCGAAGGACATGTGTTGCGCTGGATGAGGCAAATGGTGGTCACACCAGATACTGATTGGTGTTCTGATACATGCCCCTACCTTTTTTTTAAGGTATCTGTGACCGACAGATGCGTATCTGTATTCCCAGACATGTGAAATCCATAGATTAGGGCCTAATAAATGTATTTCAATTGACTGATTTCCTTATATGAACTGTAACTCAGTTTAATCTATGAAATTGTTGCATATTGTGTATATATTATTGTTCGGTGTACATACAACAATCCCTCATTTGGACTATATGAGACCCCGGTGTCTGTGTTTTGCAGGTGGCTGCCGCGCTGTGTGTCCCTGTTTGTCACCTATAAGGACCTTTGGCTGCCCCTGGTGCCCCAGAGTGACCACGTGGCCCCAGTCAGTGCCCAGGAGTTCTTCTCCTGCGTGGCCACCCTCATGTCCCTGCAGCTCCGGAGCCTGATCATTGCCTCCCTGCAGGACCTGCTCCAATTCTTCACCCTGCACCAGGTCTGTCTATCCACTCAACTCTGCCAGGGTTCAACCACGGTTCAACTATCTATACAAGGGGTGTCATATGGCCCGCAAGCCTATTCAATCCGGCCTGTTATCCCTGTTATTTTTCTTGTGGGACGATCTCAATCGACATTCAAATTACTAAAACCAAATCGAAACTGTGTCGAAATAATAATGGACCTACAGTTGAAGTCGGACGTTTACATACACTTAGGTTGGAGTCATTAAAAGTTGTTTTTCAACCACTCCACACATTTTTTGTTAACAAACTATAGTTTTGGCAAGTTGGTGAGGACATCTACTTTGTACATGACACAAGTAATTTTTCCAACAATTGTTTACAGACAGATTATTTCACTTATAATTCACTGTATCACAATACCAGTAGGTCAGAAGTTTACATACACTAAGTTGACTGTGCTTTTAAACAGCTTGGAAAATTCCAGAAAATGATGTCATGGCTTTAGAAGCTTCTGATAGGCTAATTTACATAATTTGAGTCAATTGGAGGTGTACCTGTGGATGTATTTCAAGGCCTGCCTTCAAACTCAGTGCCTCTTTGCTTGACATCATGGGAAAATCAAAAGAAATCAGCCAAGACCAAGATTGTAGACTTCCACAAGTCTGGTTCATCCTTGGGAGCAATTTCCAAACGCCTGAAGGTACCACGTTCATCTGCACAAACAATAGTACGCAAGTATAAACACCATGGGACCACCATGGGACGTCATACTGTTTAGGAAGGAGACGCGTTCTGTCTCCTAGAGATGAACGTACTTTGGTGCGAAAAGTGCAAATCAATCCCAGAACAACAACAAAGGACCTTTTTAAAGATGCTGAAGGAAACAGGTACAAAAGTATCTAAATCCACAGTAAGACGAGTCCTACATCGACATAACATGAAAGGCCACTCAGCAAGGAAGAAGGCACTGCTCCAAAACTGCCATAAAAAAGCCAGACTACGGTTTGCAACTGCACATGGGGACAAAGATTGTACTTTTTGGGGAAATGTCCTCTGGTCTGATAAAACGAAAATAGAACTGTTTGGCCATAATGACCATCGTTATGTTTGGAGGCAAAAGGGGGAGGCTTGCAAGCCGAAGAACACCATCCCAACCGTGAAGCACGGGGGTGGCAGCATCATGTTGTGGGGGTGCTTTGCTGCAGGAGGGACTGGTGCACTTCACAAAATAGATTGCATCATGAGGATGGAAAATGATGTGGATATATTGAAGCAACATCTCAAGACATCAGTCATGGAGTTAAAGCTTGGTCGCAAATGGGTCTTCCAAATGGACAATGACCCCAAGCATACTTCCAAAGTTGTGGCAAAATGGCTTAAGGACAACAAAGTCAAGGTATTGGAGTGGCCATCACAAAGCCCTGACCTCAATCCTAATGTTATGTCCGTTGTTGGAATGAGACCAAGGTGCAGCGTTGTAAGCGTACATCTTTCTTTATTTGATGAACACCAAAAATTATATATATATATATATATATATATATATATATATATATATATATATATATATATATATATAAACAAACATAACGTTGTGCAGTCTACACAGTAACTATACAAAATCAAGATCCCACAAATTAAGGTGGAAAACAGGCTGCCTAAGTATGATCCCCAATCAGAGACAACGATAGACAGCTGCCTCTGATTGGGAACCATACCCGGCCAACAAAGAAATAGAACACATAGATTGCCCACCCTAGTCAAACCCTGACCTAACCGAAATAGAGAATAAAAAGGATCTCTAAGGTCAGGGCGTGACACCTATAGATCATTTGTGGGCAGAACTGAAAAAGTGTGTGCGAGCAAGGAGGCCTACAAACTTGACTCAGTTACACCAGCTCTGTCAGGAGGAATGGGCCAAAATTCACCCAACTTATTGTGGGAAGCTTGTGGAAGGCTACCCAAAACGTTTGACCCAAGTTCAACAATTTAAAGGCAATTCTACCAAATACTAATTTAATGTATATAAACTTCTGACCCACTGGGAATGTGATGAAAGAATTTAAAGCTGAAATAAATCATTCTCTCTACTATTATTCTGACATTTCACATTCTTAAAATAAAGTGGTGATCCTAACTGACCTAAAACAGGACATTTTTAATAGGATTAAATGTCAGGAATTGTGAAAAACTGAGTTCAAATGTATTTGGCTAAGGTGTATGTAAACTTCCGACTTCAACTGTATGTAAGAATGCTGTTTATTGACTATTTTTTTTTATTTATTTTTTATTTCACCTTTATTTAACCAGGTAGGCTAGTTGAGAACAAGTTCTCATTTGCAACTGCGACCTGGCCAAGATAAAGCATAGCAGTGTGAACAGACAACAACACAGAGTTACACATGGAGTAAACAATAGACAAGTCAATAACATGGTAGAAAAAAGAGAATCTATATACAATGTGTGCAAAAGGCATGAGGTAGGCAATAAATCGAATAATTACAATTTAGCAGATTAACACTGGAGTGATAAATCATCAGATGATCATGTGCAAGAAGAGATACTGGTGTGCAAAAGAGCAGAAAAGTAAATAAATAAAAGCAGTATGGGGGTGAGGTAGGTAAATTGGGTGGGTAGTTTACAGATGGACTATGTACAGCTGCAGCGATCGGTTAGCTGTTCGGATAGCAGATTTTTAAAGTTGTTGAGGGAGATAAAAGTCTCCAACTTCAGAGATTTTTGCAATTCGTTCCAGTCGCAGGCAGCAGAGAACTGGAAGGAAAGGCGTCCAAATGAGGTTTTGGCTTTAGGGATGATCAGTGAGATACACCTGCTGGAGCGCGTGCTACGGGTGGGTGTAGCCATCGTGACCAGTGAACTGAGATAAGGCGGCACTTTACCTAGCATAGCCTTGTAGATGACCTGGAGCCAGTGGGTCTGACGACGAACATGTAGCGAGGGCCAGCAGACTAGGGCGTACAGGTCGCAGTGGTGGGTCGTATAAGGTGCTTTAGTAACAAAACGGATGGCACTGTGATAAACTGCATCCAGTTTGCTGAGTAGAGTATTGGAAGCTATTTTGTAGATGACATCACCGAAGTCGAGGATCGGTAGGATAGTCAGTTTTACTAGGGTAAGTTTGGCGGCGTGAGTGAAGGAGGCTTTGTTCCGGAATAGAAAGCCGACTCTAGATTTGATTTTGGATTGGAGATGTTTGATATGAGTCTGGAAGGAGAGTTTGCAGTCTAGCCAGACACCTAGGTACTTATAGATGTCCACATATTCTAGGTCGGAACCGTCCAGGGTGGTGATGCTAGTCGGGCGTGCGGGTGCAGGCAGCGAACGGTTGAAAAGCATGCATTTGGTTTTACTAGCGTTTAAGAGCAGTTGGAGGCCACGGAAGGAGTGTTGTATGGCATTGAAGCTCGTTTGGAGGTTAGATAGCACAGTGTCCAGGGAAGGGCCGGAAGTATACAGAATGGTGTCGTCTGCGTAGAGGTGGATCAGGGAATCGCCCGCAGCAAGAGCAACATCAATGATGTATACAGAGAAAAGAGTCGGCCCGAGAATTGAACCCTGTGGTACCCCCATAGAGACTGCCAGAGGACCGGACAACATGCCCTCCGATTTGACACACTGAACTCTGTCTGCAAAGTAGTTGGTGAACCAGGCAAGGCAGTCATTAGAAAAACCGAGGCTATTGAGTCTGCCGATAAGAATATGGTGATTGACAGAGTCGAAAGCCTTGGCCAGGTCGATGAAGACGGCTGCACAGTAATGTCTTTTATCGATGGCGGTTATGATATCGTTTAGTACCTTGAGCGTGGCTGAGGTACACCCGTGACCGGCTCGGAAACCGGATTGCACAGCGGAGAAGGTACGGTGGGATTCGAGATGGTCAGTGATCTGTTTGTTGACTTGGCTTTCGAAGACCTTAGCTAGGCAGGGCAGGATGGATATAGGTCTGTAACAGTTTGGGTCCAGGGTGTCTCCCCCTTTGAAGAGGGGGATGACAGCGGCAGCTTTCCAATCCTTGGGGATCTCAGATGATACGAAAGAGAGGTTGAACAGGCTGGTAATAGGGGTTGCGACAATGGCGGCGGACAGTTTCAGAAATAGGGGGTCCAGATTGTCAAGCCCAGCTGATTTGTATGGGTCCAGATTTTCCAGCTCTTTCAGAACATCTGCTATCTGGATATGGGTAAAGGAGAAGCTGGGGAGGCTTGGGCGAGTAGCAGCGGGGGGGCGGGGCTGTTGGCCAAGGTTGGAGTCGCCAGGTGGAAGGCATGGCCAGCCATTGAGAAATGTTTGTTGAAGTTTTCGATTATCATGGACTTATCAGTGGTGACCGTGTTATCTAGCCTCAGTGCAGTGGGCAGCTGGGAGGAGGTGCTCTTGTTTTCCATGGACTTTACAGTATCCCAGAACTTTTTGGAGTTAGAGCTACAGGATGCAAATTTCTGCTTGAAAAAGGTGGCCTTTGCTTTCCTGACTGACTGCGTGTATTGGTTCCTGACTTCCCTGAACAGTTGCATATCACGGGGGCTCTTCGATGCTATTGCAGTTCGCCACAGGATGTTTTTGTGCTGGTCGAGGGCAGTCAGGTCTGGAGTGAACCAAGGGCTATATCTGTTCTTGGTTCTGCATTTTTTGAACGGAGCATGCTTGTCTAATATGGTGAGGAAGTAACTTTTAAAGAATGACCAGGCATCCTCAACTGACGGGATGAGGGCAATATCCTTCCAGGGTACCCGGGCCAGGTCGATTAGAAAGGCCTGCTCGCAGAAGTGTTTCAGGGAGCGTTTGACAGTGATGAGGGGTGGTCGTTTGACCGTGGACCCGTGGCGGATACAGGCAATGAGGCAGTGATCGCTGAGATCTTGATTGAAGACAGCAGAGGTGTATTTGGAGGGCAAGTTGGTCAGGATAATGTCTATTAGGGTGCCCATGTTTACGGATTTAAGGTTGTACCTGGTGGGTTCCTTGATGATTTGTGTGAGATTTAGGGCATCAAGCTTAGATTGTAGGACTGCCGGGGTGTTAAGCATATCCCAGTTTAGGTCACCTAACAGAACAAACTCTGAAGCTAGATGGGGAGCGATCAATTCACAGATGGTGTCCAGGGCACAGCTGGGAGCTGAGGGGGGTCGGTAGCAGGCGGCAACAGTGAGAGACTTATTTCTGGAGAGATTAATTTTTAAAATTAGAAGTTCGAACTGTTTGGGCATAGACTTGGAGAGTATGACAGAACTTTGCAGGCTATCTCTGCAGTAGATTGCAACTCCTCCCCCTTTGGCAGTTCTATCTTGACGGAAAGTGTTAGAGTTGGGTATGGAAATCTCAGAGTTTTTGGTGGCCTTCCTAAGCCAGGATTCAGACACGGCAAGGACATCAGGGATGGCAGAGTGTGCTAAAGCGGTGAGTAAGGCAAACTTAGGGAGGAGGCTTCTGATGTTGACATGCATGAGGCCAAGGCTTTTTCGATCACAGAAGTCAACAAATGAGGGTGACTGGGGACATGCAGGGCCTGGGTTTACCTCCACATCACCCGAGGAACAGAGGAGTAGTAGGATGAGGGTGCGGCTAAAGGCTATCAAAACTGGTCGCCTAGAGCGTTGGGGACAAGGAATAAAAGGAGCAGATTTATGGGCGTGGTAGAATAGATTCTGGGCATAATGTGCAGACCAGGGTATGGTGGGGCACGGGTACAGCGGAGGCAAGCCCAGGCACTGGGTGATGATAAGAGAGGTTGTATCTCTGGACATGCTGGTCTCAATGGGTGAGGTCACCGCATGTGTGGAGGGTGGGACAAAGGAGGTATCAGAGGTACGGAGAGTGGAACTACGGGGTCCATTGCAAACCAAAACAATGATAACTAGCCTGAACAACAGTATGCAAGGCATATTGATATTTGAGAGAGACATACAATAAGGCATAAAGTGATTGCAGGTCATGATTGGGAGAGCTAGCTAAAACAGCAGGTGAGATAACAGCAGCTAGTCAGCTAACACAGCAACAGAAGGTAAAAATGGCGACGACTGGGCAGAGAGGGTCGGATTAACTACACACAGATCCTGAGTTAAGGCACAGAGCCGACAGATAAAACACAAATAAACAGAATGGAGTACCGTGAATTAATGGACAGTCAAGCAGGCATCAGCTATGTAGCCAAGTGATCATAGTGTCCAGGGGGCAGCCGTAGATGGAGTAGTGAGGCCTCCACTAAGCTAGCACGCGTTTAAAGTTAGTAGCCCGGGGGGGTGGTCTGCTCAGACGGAGGGGGTCTGCTCAGACGGAGGCCGGTTGAGGGCACGTCTGCAAACCAGACGTGGTCGTGTCGACAGAGAATCCAAGCCGGATAGCGATGGCGAAAGAGAGGTTGTGAATTGTAGAATTGTGTTTGCTAACTGGTGCTAGCTTCCTGGCTGCGCTAGCTGCAAGATAAGCTAGCAGTTAGCAGACCGGGGCAGGCAAGTTAGCCTTTGGGGGACGTCGCGATGGGGGGGAAGTCTGTTTTTGCCTCTTCGTGCGGTGACGTCGATAGACCAGTCGTGGAATTAGTAGGGTTCCAGGTAGCTCTAGGTAGCTAACAGGCCTAGTAGGTTAGCAGAATGGGCCTTCAGCGGGCGTCACGCCTGAGGGGCCTGTTGGAGTCCCCGGGCAGATTATGTCGGTATTCCAGTCGTAGAGGATAGGCGGGGTTCCGTGCTCCGTACCGGCAGTAAATGGGTCCGGGTCTTGTAGCCCAGGAGTGGGCTTCAGTGGTAGCACAGGAGCCCTAGCCAATTAGCTTCAGGCTATAGCTCAGCATTCAACACCATAGTACCCTCCAAGCTCATCATTAAGCTCGAGGCCCTTGGTCTGAACCCCGCTCTGTGCAACTGGGACCTAGACTTTCTGACGGTCAGGTGGTGAAGGTAGGAAACATTAATTCCACTCCGCTGATCCTCAACACTGGGTCCCCACGAGGGTGCTTGCTCAGCCACCTCCTGTACTCCCTGTCCACCCATGACTGCGTGGCCAAGCACGCCTCCAACTCAATCATCAAGTTTGCCGACGACACAACAGTAGTAAGCTTGATTACCAATGATGTCACACCTGCCTTCTCTCGTCACTCGCATCAGCGTTATTGGACTCATCTGGACTCACTTATCACATGTTCATTTCCTCCCCTATATTTGTCTGTTCCCTTGCTCTGTTCCCTGCTGCTGCATTGATTGTCTTTTGTCTTAGTTCCTGTTTGCTGACGTTGTGCCTGTCTCGTTATATGTTCATCATTTATTAAATGTTTACTCCCCGTACCTGCTTCGTCTCTCCAGCGTCATTCCGCGTGACAGTAGATGTCCTAACCGACTTGCCAAACGTATAGTTTGTTAACAAGAAATTTGTGGAGTGGTTGAAAAACGAGTTTTAATGACTACAACCTAAGTGTATGTAAACTTCCGACTTCAACTGTAGGTATTCCCCTTGTCCAGATGGGATAGGGCAGTGTGCAGAGTGATGCCGATTGCATCGTCTGTGAGTTTGATGCCCCTGATCTATAATTACACACATGGTTTACCCTAACTTGATTACACCCGTTTGATCAGACCAGATCCACTCTACACTTGATATAGAAACACATACTGTGCCTATATATTTAAATTAGTTCATTATAAAGAAAACCAATGTTATTTTTTCTGTTCTCTATGATTTGTTGGACAGGACGGGAATGACTTCGGTGAAGTGTTTGACGAGATGCGCTTCGTGCAGCCTCAGGTGCTGCTGGTCAAGCTGAGGGTGGAGGAGCCTCGCATTGTCTTCCTGCCCAGCCTTCAAGAATGCTGGGAGCTCATCCACCGGGGCTTCATGGAGATCATCAAGAGCGCCCAGAAACTCCCACGGGTATAAAAAAAAGAACTCTCAGCCTCCTGTCCTTTCAGTTTTTCATAATTAATGTTCAGTTGTTTATCTAATCTGTTCAATATATTTCTGGAAATAAAACATTTCCAATATTAACAGTTTAAAGGGGCAGTGCAGTCCTGTTTTATGATATTTCCACCCTATGAGGTTGAAATAAAACTTTTTTGATTTTGAAAATAAATCCTGGAGTTTCAGCCTGTTTAGATGGGATGGAGTTTTTGGCCCACATCATGACATCACAATCTGATCAGATTATTCTGACCAATGACCATTCACCTTTTATTTGCATATGTATCCTTATACTTTGAAGTGGTAAGCGGGGTAGGCTCAGAGTCTAGATGATCCTAACCGCACAGACTGATAATTTCAATGGCAAAAGGAGGCTCAGGGAAATAAATGATTAAACAAATATTTTTAGTTATTTTCATGGAAAAAAATGTATTTATTTATTAAACATACAGTGATGATTTAAAAAATGTAATAAAAAAAGACTGTATGTGGGCTTTAAAATCGTTTATTCACATTTGTACCCATTGAATGTGACCTCTATCTACAAAAAAACAAATATAATGAATCTGTTCTGGTGCTCAGCATGGAAAGGATTGTGACTGACAGTTTGTCTGGTCTTCTCTGTACAGGTGGAGTGTAACCTGTTCCCAGAAATCCAGGGACAAGGCCTTTATCTGCACTCTGTCAGACCTGACGAGCTGCTGGTCACAGACCTGATCAACAGAGCCAAGAGCATCTTCCAGAAGAACACTGTGGGACCAAAGAAGTATGGGGACATAACTAAACCTATACTACCTAAATTTGAGTCAACTATCTGACATTCTACTTTCTTCCAATACTTTTATGTTAACCTGTTTGGTGGATGAAGGCTCTTTTAAGAAAATTACTCATTGCAATATTTCAATATGATCTCCAGGTACCTGAACGTGTATAAGAAGTACAGCAACCTACTAGACAACACTGCAAAGCAGGATATAGTGGCGTTCCTCAAAGAAAAACACTCCCTGCAAGGTTTTACTAAGGTAGATTTGCCTCTCTGCCTTCTTTCCTTCAAACACTACTAGTAGACCTACAGTACCAGTCAAAAGTTTGGACACACCTACTTATTCAAGGGTTACTATTTTCTACATTGTACAATAATAGTGAAGACATCAAAACTATGAAATAACACATGTGGAATCATGTAGTAACCATAAAAGTGTTAAACAAATCAAAATACATTTTATAGCCACCCTTTGCCTTGATTACAGTTTTGCACACTCTCAACCAGCTTCACCTGGAATGCTTTTCCAACAGTCTTGAAGGAGTTCCCACATATGCTGAGCACTTGTTGGCTGCT
The DNA here is from genome assembly GCF_029448725.1 of Salvelinus fontinalis. Taxonomy (NCBI): domain Eukaryota; kingdom Metazoa; phylum Chordata; class Actinopteri; order Salmoniformes; family Salmonidae; genus Salvelinus; species Salvelinus fontinalis. The sequence continues at coordinate 48,214,706 of NC_074665.1, read as the reverse complement.
TTTCCATCTCAATTGGGTTGAGATCTGGTGATTGTGGAGGCCATCTGATGCAGCACTCCATCACTATCCTTCTTGGTCAAATAGCCCTTACACAGCCTAGAGGTGTGTTGTGTCATTGTCCTGTTGGAAAACAAATGATAGTCCCACTAAGCGCAAACCAGATGGGATGGCGTATCGCTGAAGAATTCCTGTGGTAGCCATGCGGGTTAAGTGTGCCTTGAATTCTAAATAAATCACAGACAGTGTTACCAGTAAAGCACCCCCACAGCATCACACCTCCTCTTCCATGCGTCACGGTGGGAACCACACACGTGGAGATCATCCATTCACCTACTCTGCGTCTTACAAAGACACGACAGTTGGAATCAAAAATCTCACATTTGGACTCATCAGACCAAAGGACAGATTTCCACCGGTCTAATGTCCATTGCTCGTGTTTCTTGGCCCAAGCAAGTACCTTCTTCTTATTGGTGTCCTTTAGTAGTGGTTTCTTTGCAACAATTCGAACATGACGGCCTGAATCACGCAGTCTCCTCTGAACAGTTGATATTGAGATGTCTGTTACTTGAACTCTGTGAAGCATTTATTTGTGTCACGCCTGCCTCCGCTCCCCCTCTCTGGCACTCGAGGGCGCCAGGCTGCCTTCATTACGCACACCTGTAACCATCATTACGCGCTGCAGCGCTCATTGGATTCACCTGGATTCCTTCACTTTGTTGATTGCCCCGTCTATATCTGTTTGTTCCTCCGTTGGGTCCCCGTGTCAGTATTATTGTCATTGATGTTGTTATTTTTCCCCTGTCCAGACACTTTTCCTGTTCTGTTTCATGTCCGTTGTTTATTAACCTTTCTAGCGCAGTCGTTCCGCTAGCGGAACCCCTCGACAACATTCCGCTGAAAGGCAGCGCGGGAAATTCCAAAATATTTTTTTGAAATATGTAACTTTCCCACATTAACAAATCCAATACAGCAAATGAAAGATAAACATCTTGTTAATCTACCCATTGTGTTCGATTTCAAAAAGGCTTTACAGCGAAAGCACAACATATGATTATGTTAGTGCAGAGCCAAGTCAAAAAAACACACAGCCATTTTCCAGCCAAAGATAGGAGTCACAAAAAGCCGAAATATAGATCAAATTAATCACTAACCGTTGATGATCTTTATCAGATAACACTCATAGGACATCATGTTACACAATACATGTATGTTTTGTTCGATAATGTGCATATTCATATCCAAAAATCTCAGTTTACATTGGCGCGTTACGTGCAGTAATGTTTTGATTCCAAAACATCCGTGATCTTGCAGATAGCCACAGATATCCCAGAAATACTCATAATAAACATCGATAAAAGATACAAGTGTTATTCACAGAATTAAAGATAGACTTCTCCTTAATGGAACCGCTGTGTCAGATTTAAAAAAAACTTTACGGGAATCTGAGTACGGCGCTCAGAGCCCAATCCAGCCAAATCCAGCCAAAGAAATTTCCGCCATGCTGGAGTCAACAGAAGTTAGAAATAACATGATAAATATTCACTTACCTTTGATCTTCATCAGAATGCACTCCCAGGAATCCCAGTTCGACAATAAATGACTGATTTGTTCCATAAAGTCCATAATGTATGTCCAAATAGCCACTAGTTGTTAGCGTGTTCAGCCCAGTAATCCATCTTCATGAGCACTAGGTCCAGACAAAAACTCTAAAAGTTCCGTTACAGGTCGTAGAAACATATCAAACGATATATGGAATCAATCTATAGGATGTATTTAGCATAAATCATCAATAATGTTCCAACCAGAGAATTCCATTGTCTTTACTGGAACAAGAGCTAACTCTGTCGGGAGCGTGCATCACGAGCCTGAGACACTCTGCCAGACCACTGACTCATTCAGCTCCCATTCCCCACTCCTTTATAGCAGAAGCCTGAAACAAGTTCTAAAGACGGTTGACATCTAGTGGAAGCCTTAGGAAGTGCAACTTAACCCTATAGACACTGTGTATTCGGTAGGCCAAGCTTTGAAAAACTACAAACCTCAGATTTCCCACTTCCTGGTTGGATTTTTCTCAGGTTTTCGCCTGCCATATGAGTTCTGTTATACTCACAGACATCATTCAAACAGTTTTAGAAACTTCAGTGTTTTTTATCCAATACTACTAATAATATGCATATATTAGCACCTGGGACAGAGTAGCAGGCAGTTTACTCTGGGCACGCATTTCATGCGAAAGTGAAAATGCTGCCCCCTATCCCAAACAGGTTAATGTTCACTCCCTGTACTTGCTTCTCGTCTCCAGCGTCGATCCTCACAGAATGCTGACACCACTAAAGGAAGTATCAGGGAGTTTTTGTTTTTTGTTTTGGTTGGTGACGTCGGGTCCTGGTGCAATCGCCGATGGAACCGCTAGTGCCTCAGCTAGCTCGTCGTGCTTCCACGCCTTAGCTGGCTCGAGAGGTCTTCTTGCCTCGGTCGGTTTGGCAGGCGCCCACCCCACGTCATGCTTCAGCCGGCCCATCAGGCTCCCACGCCTTAGCCGGTTCGTCAGGCTCCCACGCCTCAGCCGGATCGTCAGGCTTTCACGCAACAGCTGGATCCTCAGGTTCTCACGCCTCTGCCGGCTCGTCGGTCTTCTACGCCTCAGCCAGCTTGTCCAGAGCCCATGCCTCGGCCGCCCCGTCAGGCTCACCCAGGTGGGACGCCGGGTGGCACCCCTAGAGGGAGGGGGGGGGGGGGGGTACTGTCATGCCTGCTCCCGCTCCTCCTCTCTGGCTCTCAAGGGCGCCAGGCTGCCTTCATTACGCACACCTGTCATCATCTTTACGCGCAGCAGCGCTCATTGGACTCACCTGGACTCCTTCACTTTGTTGATTGCCCCGTCTATATCTGTCTGTTTCTCCGTTGGTTCCCCGTGTCAGCATTATTGTCGTTGATGTCGTTATTTTTCCCCTGTCCAGACGCTGTTCATGTTCTGTTTCATGTCGGTTGTTTATTAAATGTTTACTCCCTGTACTTGCTTCTCGTCTACAGCGTCGATCCTCACAATTTGGGCTGTAACTAATGAACTTATCCTCTGCAGCAGAGCTAACTCTGGGTCTTCCTTTCCTGTGGCAGTCCTCATGAGAGCCAGTTTCATCATAGTGCTTGATGGTTTTTTGCAACTGCACTTGAAATTTTCCAGATTGACTGACCTTCATGTCTTACAGTAATGATGGTCTGTTGTTTCTCTTTGCTTATTTAAGCTGTTCTTGCCATAATTGTGGACTTGATATTTTACCAAATAGGGCTATCTTCTATATACCACCCCTACCTTGTCACAACACAAATGATTGGCTCAAACGCATTAAGAATAAATAAATTCCACAAATTAACTTTTAACAAGGCACCTGTTAATTGACGTGCATTCCAGGTGACTGCCTCATGAAGCTGGTTGAGAGAATGCCAAGAGTGTGCAAAGCTGTTATCAAGGCAATGGGTGGCTACTTTGAGGAATGTCAAATATAAAATATATTTTGATTTATTTAACACTTTTTTTGGTTACTACGTGATTCCGTATGTGTTATTTCATAGTTTTGATGTCATTACTAATATTCTACAATGTAGAAAATAGCAAAAATAAAGAAAAACCCTGGAATGAGTAGGTGTGTCCAAACTTTTGACTGGTACTGTATAACGTAAAAAATATTCAACAATTTAACATGAATTGCATTGTCAAGCTGAAAATAGAGGCTATTATTCGAATGGCGAATTTGGAGATTGGATGAGAACACTTACTTCTACCCACCCCTTCTCAGAAAATCGAGGGTGTGCAGCAGTTGTGGAAGGAGATTGCCTCAATGCACATCACGGTGCCCCTGTCCATGTTTTGCCTGGACGTTCTGAGCCTGAACAAGGACCTGTGTGACCGGGCTGAGAGGCTGAAGGACAGGCTCATCGTCTTCGAGGTGGACGAGAACCGAGAGCTCAACAAGAGGTGAGAGAGGGAAGAACTCCTTATGTTTTAGATAGAACTACACTACCCATAAGGCCACACTTTACACAAAAATGACTGGATGGTAAATCCACTCATTCACAGTTGACTCAATTATGTAATGCTCCTACTATTGTGTACTAATGTTACTGCTACCTTTGAAGTGTTTGACTTATAACAAAGAGCTAAATCTCCCTTACTGTTGGAAGAAAATAATCGGAAATCCTATATTCTTTTTCTAGCATCTGTCACCGCTATGACGAGATCGCTGCAACCATCACAGGGGCCCCAGGCAACACGGAGGAGCTGGTGACCCTGAACCAGTACCTAAAGCACACCAGCGAGGTGACCGTCCACAAGCTGAAAGATGAGATCAACGAGGCCGCCAACCGCCTCAGCTTCCTCTTGGACTACGCCACCCTGCCTCGTGCGTAATGGAGGACCTCTGTCGATAGTTGTTTACAGTTGGGGATTTGGGCATAGAATTGAGATGCACTGAGCAGATATGTTGTTTGGTCATGTAGAGTAGAACACCTGTCGTTCTAGGAAACACGTTTCTGCATTGGGATTTAAATGGGAAAATCTTATGGATCGCAAAGGTGTTATCCATAAGCTTTCAATTGAATTGAATTGAAATCTTATGGATAACGCCTTTGAAGTGTTATTGCTTATTGTGGTGGAGGTTTTGCATGTTTAGTTCTATACCTACCATGATATCTCTGTGCTATCTCTCTCTCCAGATGATGATGTGAAGTTGAACAGTAGTGTGTTCCACTGGCCAGAGCAGATCCTGGCTGTGTTTGAGATCAGTAAGAGCCGTCTGGCCACCAGGAGAGTACATGCCGAGGACCACCTCCTCAAGAGGTAACTACACACCAGTACACATTGACAGTCCTGACCCTAATAAGGCTAATCCTCATCCCGAACCATCATGTCAACTTTACAACCGGAACCTCCAATACTAAACCTTGCATGGAGACATCTTCTCTTCTATTCTCTTTTCTTTCACTTCTTTGTTCTCTCTCTCTCCCTGCCCTCTTTCTCTTCACACTCTTCAAACTTCACCGTAATGCCCTAATACTCTTCGTGAAATGCACACTAAACCAAAACAGAAATACTAGACCAAAACCACAGACGTCTTATGTCTCATGCTGAGTCTCCTCTCCTGTCTCTCCTCCTCAGGACAGCAGAGTTTGACCAGATGTTGCAGTGTGTGGGGAAGGAGGTGGAGGCCTTCAAGAAGAAGGAGCTGATGAGTCTGGAGGAGATGAAAAACAACGTGGAGAAGCTCAACGAGCTCACCTCCTGTCTGGACGCCGCCGTCACCGAACTGGACGTGAGTGAAAGGAGAATCGTTTATGAATTGTTTCACTTTACTAACTCAGTTTGGACCTGCCTTCACTGAAACTGCTTGTAATGAGGAGCGATATGCGAAACGAATTTGTCAGCCATCGGATCACCTTGTGGGTTTTGTTGCTGTGTTTGCTGCTTTTGCTACTGAATGACTTTCATATGGTACTGGTTTGTCGCCTTCTCCGCTCACCTCCAGGACATCAACAAAGAGGAGACTCTGCTGGAGAAGGAGCAGAGCCAGTTTCCCATGCTGCAGACCCTGATGGGCAACAAGCAGCCCTATGACCAGCTGTGGACCAACTCCCTCAACTTCCAGAACAAATCAGAGATCTGGATGAACGGTACAGAACTATGCCATGTTGTAAAACATTTATCAAGATGTATCATAGTTTTATGATAAATGTCAACTGGTATTACAACTTTACGGTTCCACGCATAAGATTTTTAATCGAAAGAACTGCCTTAATAACTATATATTTTGTTTATACACATTGTGGTCCGAAACGATTGTTTGTTTGCTTACTTGTTTGTGTACTTTCTCATCTTGCGCCTCACTCCCCAGGTCCCTTCCTCCACCTGAATGCTGAGAAGATCTCAGAAGAGCTGGTCACTATGTGGAGGACCATGTATAAGCTGACCAAGTCCTTCTCCGACCTGCCAGGGCCGCGCCGCGTAGCCGACAGCTTCAAGATCAAGATCGACAAGTTCAAGCAGCACCTGCCCATCCTCACCACCATCTGTAATCCAGGCATCAAGGACCGTCACTGGGAGAGGGTCAGTACCCTGACCCTCCCTCTCTGGAGCTCTGAAGCAGAGCACCAACATTGAACACGGAGACAGAATATCATGTGTTTTTAAGGATTTATGTATGATAACACATTACAAAACAGTGTCAGCTTGTCCTAAAATTGGAGTTGAAAACGGGTCACATTGAAAACGGGTCACATCTGAAAACGGGTCACATTTAGTTATTTTTTGAAAAATGTTGTTATCATGAAACAGTCAGTAGCCACAGTACAACTCTTATCAGTACCAGACAGTTCAACCTCAGATAAGATGGTCAGTAAGTCCTGCATACCTGTGATCCATGAAGCTGAGATGAATAATTGATGCTTCTCTGTGTCCTGTTCTCAGATCAGCACCATCGTGGGCTTCGATGTCAAGCCAGATGTGGACACCTCACTGTTTAACATGGTGGAGCTGGGCCTGTCCAAGTTCTCCGACAAGTAAGAACCCCTCATTCCTACACTACACTCTGCCTTAGCATTGCGATAGATAGGAGGGAACTGAAATCCAAATAATTGTTGGTAAGGAACAGGGACTGTATTGGTGTTTTATTACCATAATGAGATTCAATGTGGTATTATACCAGTAGCACCTTACTCATTAATACCGTGGCAAGGAAACAAAACACAAAGCGGATTTTACTTCTTTAGGAACCCAGCCCTAATATTGGGAGCAAACATCATTATGTTGTCATCAATTTATTTTCTAAGTTATAGCACACAATATTTTATATACAGCAGGTTTATAAAGGACCAAAGAGTATGCTCTGCTTCGTGTTTTCATTTTTGCTATGGAAAGAATATTGCGATACTGGTATCGTCCCAGCCCGAGTGATATTACGGTGTTCAGTGGGTTTCTGCTCTTTTCCATAAATGTGTTATGTTGTGATTTGCTGTACAATGTGAAGCTGTCTCTGACTTTTCCTTCCTCGACTCTCAGGCTTGAGGAGATAGGGGCGTCTGCCAGTAAGGAGTACTCTCTGGAGAAGGCCATGGAGAAAATGAAGGCTGAATGGGCTGAGCTCCGCTTTGCCTTCACCGCCTACAGGGACACGGTAAGCAGCAGCAGGCACGCGAAAGCACACACACACACACACACACACACACACACACACACACACACACACACACACACACACACACATACAGTATTAACTAATTACAAAATTTGCCATCTGGACTTTTAAATTATTAAAAAGTAATCAAGTATGCCAATATTAGATACTATTACACCCTAGACAGGATCAACTTTCTTAAAGGCCCAATGCAGCCGTTTTTTTATCTCAATATCAAATAATTTCTGGGTAACAATTAAGTACCTTATTATGATTGTTTTCACATAGCTTCTTAGCAAGAGCAATTTCTCAAGCAAAAATTTTGCTAGGACTGTCTGGGACTGGTTTAAGGGGTAAACTGAAAATGAGCTGTTATAGGCAGAGGTTTGGAACTCTCTTATTGGTCTATTAACTAATTTACCACCTGGTGATGTCATCAGGTAGGCCAAAATTCCCACCAAAACAAACAGCTCTTACACTAAATGACCATTATCATAATTTTCACAATTGTACAGTATTATTCCAACCTCATAGTGTGGAAATATACAGTACCAGTCAAAAGGGGGTTTCTTTATTTTAACTTTTTTTTACATTGTAGAATAATAGTGAAGACATCAAAACTATGAAATAACACCTGTGGAATCATGTCGTAACCAAAAAAGCGTTAAACAAATCAAAATATATTCTTCAAAGTAGCCACCCTTTGCCTTGACGACAGCTTTGCACACTCTTGGCATTCTCTCAACCAGCTTCAGAGTCTTGAAGTTCTCACATATGCTGAGCACTTGTTTGCTACTTTTCCTTCACTCTGCAATCCAACTCATCCCAACCATTGGGTTGAGGTTCAGTGATTGTGGAGGCCAGGTCATCTGATGCAGCACTCTATCACTCTCCTTCTTCGTGAAATAGCCCTTACACAGCCTGTACGTGTGTTGGGTCATTGTCCTGTTAAAAAACTAATTATATATCCAACTAAGGGCAAGCCAGATGGGATGGCGTATCACTGCAGAATGCTGTGGTAGCCATGCTGGTTAAGTGTGCCTTGAATTGTAAATAAATCACTGACGATGTCACCAGCAAATCACCCCCACACCATCACACCTCCTCCTCCATGCTTCACGGTGGGAGACACACATGCAGAGATCATCCGTTCACTTCTGCGTCTCACAATGACTAATGTCCATTGCTCGGTTGTCATTGTAAATAAGAATTTGTTCTTAACTGACTTGCCTAGTTAAATAAAATATTAAAAAAATAAAAAGAATATATATAATTTAAAAAATGTGTATATATAAATAAATAAATAAAAATAACAAATAATTAAGGAGCAACAATAAAATAACAGTAACAAGGCTATATGCAGGGTGTACCGGTACAGAATCAATGTGCGGGGGCACCTGTTAATTGAGGTAATATGTACATGTAGGTAGAGGTAAAGTGACTATGCATAGATAATAAAAAGAGAGTAGCAGCAGCGTAGATATGGGGGTGGGAGGGGGACAATGCAAATAGTCCGGATAGCCATATGGCGTTATGGCCTGGGTGTAGAAGCTGTTAAGAAGCCTTTTGGACCTAGACTTGGTACCACTTGTCATGCGGTAGCAGAGAGAACAGTCTATGTCTAGGGTGGCTGAAGTCTTTGGCAATTTTTTGGCCCTTCCTCTGACACCGCCTGGTGTAGAGGTCCTGGATGGCAGTTAAGTTGTAGTAGGCTGCTTTGTTCTGGAAGTGTTTGTTAGATGGATCCTTCAGACGTTCCAATGGTTGCTTGATGGGATCTTTCTCGTGTTTTTTGTCAAAGTTCTAGACTACATTACATTACCCAGCTGCAGACTGAGAATGTTTGGTATAGTCTTTGCCTTCTTCACTCGTCGAGTTTCAGAGGGTCTTAACCATTTCGTAACATTCAGCTCACGCTGTCGGTCACGCTAGTCTGTATTTAAAATGCAACCATTTCAACGTATTCAGCTCGCACTGCACGCATACTGGTCTGTTGTAAATTTCGTTAGCAGTCCTTTTATGCACTCGCCTTGGAGGGCGGTTCCATCACGTTGCCACAATGTCTGTGCTCACGTGGGCGTGGTCACTGACTCGGAAAAAGCTTACATGAAAAACAATTCTCATCTAGAAGGCCAAAATCACACTTAATCTTTTCACAACTAGTTTCATATTTAATCATATAAGTTTTACAACATTTAGATGCAAATCTGATAACTACACTGTGAAAGCTCTTAAAGATACAGTTATCTTGCTATACCATCCGTAATGACATCACAAATGCTAAATTATATGACTTGATTATTGTTTCGATCCCCACCAACCATTCCCCACATTGTTTATGTTAGAAATATTGTTTCAATATCCAATCTTTTGATGTTAAAGTACTGCAAAGTCTCTCTCTATTCTAACACTCAGACATTCCATTCTCAATACTGCAAAGGCAAGAGAGAGAAAGTTTACGATAGGTCGTTAAAATCATATCTGGTGGGAGAGGGGGGTGGGGTGGCTCTCTTTGATCCTCACTCAGGAGGAAAAGTCATGACAAGGTGTTTGAGAGAATACCAAGAGTGTGCAAACCTGTCATCACGGCAAAGGGTGGATACTTTGAAGAATCTCAAATATTTAACACTTTTTAGGTTACTACATGATTCCATATATGTTATTTCATAGTTTTGATGTCTTCACTATTATTCTACAATATAGAAAATAGTAAAAATTAAGAAAAACCTTTGAATGAGTAGGTGTGTCCAAACTTCTGACTGATACTGAATATAAAACACAGGAAATCGTGTTTTTTACAGCACTGGGCCTTTAATAGGCCAGACTGGTTCAGTATGATGTGTGCTGTGTGATGTTGGGTGTGGAAAGAAGCCATCTCTTATTCCGCATGTGTGTGTGTGTAGGGTACGAGTATTGTATCTGCAGTGGACGACATCCAAGTGCTCCTAGACGACCACGTCATCAAGACCCAGACCATGCGAGGGTCACCCTTCATCAAGCCCATAGAGGCTGACTGTAAGGTAGGATCATCACACTGCCACCTGTCATCTCTGGTCTACTGGATTGGGTGACATCCCAGTTGAGATCATTCATGGCCATGAAAATTGATACTAGCCAATGTTCTCCTGTAATGTACGTTCGTATTGTACATTCATTCTAAGGGTTTTTAAATCTTTCTGTTTTTCTCACTCCCTCTTTCTTCTTTCTCTTACCTCTCACTTTCTTTATCCTTTTCACTTCAATCTCAAATCTTTATTTTCCCTTCTCCCCCCTGTTCTCAGCAATGGGAGGAGAAGTTGCTGATGATGCAGGACATCTTGGACTCCATGTTGAAGTGTCAAGCAACCTGGCTCTACCTGGAGCCCATCTTCAGCTCTGAGGACATCATCGCCCAGATGCCTGAGGAGGGACGCAAGTTTGCCATTGTGGACCGATACTGGAAAGATATCATCGCTGAGGCGGTGAGACACATACACCCCCGAAATTACTGTGTGTGCGTGTGTGTGCGTGCCTATATGTGTGTGGGGATTTCCTTATCTTGACCAATACCCTGTATGTGTGTGTTCAGATGAAGGACACGCGTGTGCTGGTGGCTACAGACCAGGCCAACATGCTGGGCCGTCTCGAGGAGGCCAATGTATTTCTGGAGGACATCCAGAGAGGCCTCAACACCTACCTGGAGAAAAAGAGACTATTCTTCCCCAGGTAATTCAAACAACTATTAACATTCTCTTTGAACTTGCCTGTCGCTTTGACATACTCTTCAGTGTAAGTACCACTGTATGTTAATGCTCACGTGAAATGTGTGTATTTTAGCATTTACGTCAACCTTGTATGTATTCATGTCTATGGGAGACTTGTGAGTTAAGATTGTGTAGCCCATTTAGCCCTTGAAGAGTCATGCCCTTGGAGAACTGTCAGAACTGTCAACTGATTTAGTATTTAACTGGGTACATTTCAATTCAATCACAGTGAATGGCTTATGCTCCAATCAAAATGCCGGGGGTCGGGGGATGTGTCTGAAAGAGCCCCTTATTCTCTTTATAGTGCACTACATAGGGAATAGGCTGCCATCTCGGACTCACCTCTGACTGAATCTAATCCACAGGTTCTTCTTCCTGTCTAACGATGAGTTGCTGGAGATCCTGTCAGAGACAAAGGACCCGAGGCGTGTCCAGCCCCACCTGAAGAAGTGCTTCGAGGGTATCGCCAAGCTGGAGTTCACCGAGGACATGGAGATCACTGGCATGATCAGCTCTGAGAAGGAGTTAGTGCCGTTTAGCACCAAGCTCTACCCTGCCAAAGCTAAGGTACTATTGTAGGACACACACACATGCATTCAGGCACACACACACACACACACACACACACACACACACACACACACACACACACACACACACACACACACACACACACACACACACACACACACACACACACACACAGTGATGTGACTGTGTGGTGTGGTCCCATGCAGGGCATGGTGGAGAAGTGGCTACAGCAGGTGGAAAGCATGATGATGACCAGCGTTAGAGATGTCATCCACAAAGGAGTGGACCAGTATGTCGAGGTACAGTAAAGACATAAATACAATTTAGAAAATGTAAAAAATGTAAATTGAAATGTTTTTGGACAATTACACTTCAAATGTATTATTTTTTATGCATGATTATTTTGCAGGTCCCCAGGAAAAAATGGGTGTTGCAGTGGCCTGGTCAGGTTGTAATTTGTGCCTCGTCCATTTTCTGGACCAGTGAGGTCTCTGAGGCCATCGAGACCAATACCCTGCACGTGAGTCACATAATACATAGCATTACCAAAGACAGTACAGTATGAAGATAGGCAGAAACTGCATCTCCTATAGAAATCCCTGATCACTCTTGTAGGCAAGTCAAGGCGACGTTGGCTAGCTAAGCTCATGCACAGAAACACGTCATCGGGTCTGACAGTCGGCTTACGTCGAACTGTGCATGTGCAGGCTGTCAAATCAAAGGCACACCTTCGATTTTTTTTTTTAAATGGACCAGGGTGTCTGTAGTGACACCTCAAGCACTGAGATGTGGTGCCTTAGACCACTACGCCACTCGGGAGCCCAAGTAAGAATGTTTCACTTCTCTCATTGACTTCTCTAACCACAAACCCCAGCCTGGTCTGCTTGGTCTGCTTGGTCTCTACTCTACATCCTTATTCACCTAATGTAGCCCCGCCTACTTGACCCAGTTGCTGATCAAACGCCCCCCTTGTCTCTTGGCATTTTCTCAACCAGCTTCATGAGGAATGCTTTTCCAACAGTCTTGAAGGAGTTCCCACATATGCTGAGCACTTGTTGGCTGCTTTTCCTTCACTCTGCGGTCCAACTCATCCAAAACCATCTCAATTGGGTTCAGTTCAGGGGATTGTGGAGGACAGGTCATCTGATGCAGCACTCCATCACTCTTCTTCTTGGTCAAATAGCCCTTACACAGACCGGAGGTGTGTTTTGGGTCATTGTCCTGTTGAAAAACAAATTATAGTCCCACTAAGCGCAAACCAGATGGGATGGTGTATCACTGCAGAATGCTGTGGTAGCCATGCTGGTTAAGTGTACCTTGAATTGTAAATAAATCACTGACGGTGTCACCAGCAAAGCACCACCACACCTCCTCCTCCATGCTTCACGGTGGGAACCACACATGCGGAGATAAATAACTACTCTGCGCCTCACAAACTTCTCTGAGATCAATAACTACTCTGCATCTCACAAAGACACAGCGGTTGGAACCAAAAATCTCAAATTTGGACTCATCAGACCAAAGACTGACAAGAGTGTGCAAAGCTGTCATCAAGGCAAAGGGTGGTTACTTTGAAGAATATATTTTGATTTGTTTAACACTTTTTTGGTTACTACAATATTCCATATGTGTTATTTCATAGTTGTGATGGCTTCACTATTATTCTACAATGTAGAAAATAGTAAAGATAAAGAAAAACCCTTGAGTGAGTAGGTGTGTCCAAACTATTAACTGGTACTGTATATGTTGATCCATTCTAAGGCCTATGTGGATAAGAGCAATGCCCAAATAGCTGACATTGTGGAGCTGGTGCGTGGGAAGCTGAATGGAGGGGCCAGAATGACCTTAGGATCTCTCACAGTCATCGATGTCCACGGTATGTCCCACTTTTTCCTTTATATTAGTTCTTCTTCTGAGTTCACCCCAGAGGAAGTCGGTGCCAAATCTCTCACACACACACTTTTTCTCACTCACTCACACACTCTCTCCTCTCTCTCCCAGCTCGGGACGTGGTAGCTAAACTGGCTGAGGACCGTATCTCCTCCCTGAATGACTTCTCCTGGATCAGTCAGCTGAGGTACTTCTGGGAGGACGGAGACGTGCGCCTGCGTATGATCACCACCACTGTCAAGTACGGCTACGAGTACCTGGGCAACTCCGGCCGCCTGGTCATCACCCCACTCACTGACCGCTGCTATAGGTCAGTCATCAACTGTAACCCCCGACTTGGTTGACTTACCACTAACATAGTCATGACCATGGTTATAATGCAATGATACATACATGGGCACAGTTGCTGGACATAACTTTCTTCCGTAAGGATATTGAAAGGTACTCTATGTCTATGAAAAGAGAACAGTCATGTCGGAGGTTGCATGTTATGTGTTCCCATAGGACACTGATGGGTGCCCTGAAGCTGAACCTGGGAGGAGCCCCCGAGGGCCCTGCAGGGACAGGCAAGACTGAGACCACCAAGGATCTGGCTAAAGCTCTGGCTAAGCAGGTACATGATCATTTTTGTATTTTTTAACCTTTATTTAACTAGGCAAGTCAGTTAAAGAACATTCTTATATACAATGACGGCCTACACCGGCCAAACCTGGATGACGCTGGGCCAATTGTGCGCCACCCTGTGGGACTCCCAATCACGGCCGGTTGTGATACAGCCTGGATTCAAACCAGGGTGTCTGTAGTGACGCCTCAAGCACTGAGATGCGGTGCCTTAGACTGCTGCGCCACTCGAGAGCCCTACTAATGCATTACTACGTCTTAACTTTTCACCCAAAGTTTGTTCAGTCTTCAGGTATCATATTTAATTGCATTCATTCACTACAATTTGATTTGTTATGTCTTGTTCTTTGCTTCTCTCAGTGTGTGGTGTTCAACTGCTCTGACGGCCTGGACTACAAAGCCATGAGTAAGTTCTTCAAAGGACTAGCACAGTCCGGGGCTTGGGCCTGCTTCGACGAGTTCAACCGAATCGAAGTGGAGGTGCTGTCTGTGGTGGCCCAGCAGGTGCTGAGTATCCAGCAGGCCATCGCCAGGGACCTGAAGACCTTCATGTTCGAGGGGACCGAGTTGTCCCTCAATCCCACCTGCTCCGTCTTCATCACCATGAACCCTGGTTATGCAGGCAGGGCCGAGCTCCCAGACAACCTCAAGGTACAGTACACCTACCACTGACTATAGGATCAACAGTAGTTATTTCAAACTTAAAAGGGATAGGTCACAATTTACATTGTATAGTTCAACTAGTTTAGCATTAGGTTTATTGCAAGAAAAACAATAAGATTGGGAGTGTGGAGCTGTCAATCTTCTCTTGCAGGTTCTTTTCCGCACGGTGGCTATGATGGTGCCTGACTATGGTCTCATTGGTGAGATCTCACTTTACTCCGTGGGCTTTATCGAGTCTCGCAGGTATGAATCATACTGATATATAACTAATCTACTGTGGTTGTCTTGTCGTACATAGTTCTCTAACTTCTCACGTTGACTCAAAAAAACAAACTTTCTTGGTGTTCCTATCAGTCTTGCCGGGAAGATTGTGGCAACCTACCGCCTGTGTTCAGAGCAGCTGTCCTCGCAGCATCACTACGACTATGGTATGCGCGCCGTGAAATCAGTCCTGACTGCCGCGGGGAACCTGAAACTGAAGTACCCGAAGGAGAACGAGAGTGTTCTGCTGCTCAGGGCATTGATGGACGTCAACATGGCCAAGTTTCTGGCTCAGGATGTGCCTCTGTTTCAAGTAATGTTGCTTATGTTTCAGCATTATTCAGCTTTGTCACACTGATTTGGGATACCCTGATTTTGTATATCTTATCAGGCCGTTTTTGTTTTACATGATTTCTCTATCTAGGTAACCAATGTCATCATTGTCACACAGCAAATTCTCTGGTGTTAAATCAACACTGAGAGTTAAATTTAACACAGTTCCAGTCTCCATACTGGTCCACACTTTTCAGTGTTAAATTACCACTTTGAATTTCCCAGTGTGCCTTTTGAGTGATGAGTTACCACCCATGACTGTATTTGTTAGTGAGAGAGAAATGGTGTTTGCATTCATTCATGTTCAGTCCTGTGGCCTTTACCAGATGAGGTCCTAAGCACATATGTTATCATTAAAATGTAATTATTACAATACATACAGTATTTCATAAGGCCTTATTTTGAGGGCCTAGTTTTACCTTATTACAGTTGCCTCAAACTCATTGTTTCCAGGCCACATCAAGTCACATTATGCTGGCTAGCAACGTGATGTGTAATTCCTATTAGAATCCAGCCAGAGTGGGGATCTCAAATATTTGTATTCACCTACAACCTGCATTCAGAATGACTGCCAGGTTTGGGAAGAATAAGATATGAGATTACCTAAAGCATCATAACTGGAACAACCATTTCAGTAACGGGTGCAACAAGCCCCAGTAACAGATTGGATTAGTATAGAAAAATGTATGTTATTTATATTTGAGTAGCATACGGCAGGGGTTAGAGTGTTGGGCCAGTAACCGAAAGGTTGCTTGATCGAATCCTCGAGCTGACAAGGTAAAAATCTGTCGTTCTGCCCCTG
Organism: Salvelinus fontinalis; assembly: GCF_029448725.1. Lineage (NCBI taxonomy): Eukaryota > Metazoa > Chordata > Actinopteri > Salmoniformes > Salmonidae > Salvelinus > Salvelinus fontinalis. Next base: position 48,198,696 of record NC_074665.1, on the reverse strand, counting down.
AACAAGGCAGTTAACCCACTTTTCCTAGGCTGTCATTGTAAATAGGAATTTGTTATGACTTGCCTAGTTCAATTAAAAATTCATCAACCATGCAAAAACATAGATATTGAAATAAACAATTCTTAAAATACACCTGCAATAAGCGCATGCTGGGAAATCTGATAATGATGGGTGTGGTTTTAGTTTAACTCTTGTTATTAAAACCAACACTGGGGTTCATTTACACCGATAAGGGTTAATTTACCATTTAAAGTGCTAATTTCACTCTGGAATTAACAGTAGAAATGTTACACTGAAAAATCAACACTATGCACCTATGCACCAATGTCATCATTACAAACTGAGTAATTTTATGCTATCTCTCAGTCTTTCACACATGACTGTATGCTTGAATTGTATCCATAGGGTATCATATCGGATCTCTTCCCTGGGGTGGTCCTTCCCAAACCAGACTACGATCTTCTCATGCAGGCCCTGAATGACAACATCACCAAGCTCCAGCTCCAGCCCGTGCCCTGGTTCATCGGCAAAATCATCCAGGTAATCCAAAAACAAAATGGTAGCATTTCTCTGTCCTTCTCAGTGACACTGATGCCTCAAGCTCACCTATTATTCGAAGACATTGTGGTTGAATAAGGATCAATGCTGTAAGAATTTCTCCCTTTGGTTCTTTTGTGTTGGTAGGTGTATGATATGATGCTGGTGCGTCACGGTTTCATGATCGTGGGAGACCCTCTGGGTGGGAAGACCTCTGCCTATAAAGTCCTGGCTGGGGCCCTGGGTGATCTGTTTGAAGGTTAGTCCTACCAGACAGCAACTTTATGACATCGAAAGTCCACATTATCAAGCCATAAGTAGCGTCAGTTTTGGCAACAACAAGTAAATTGCACCAAAATATGATACACACTTTATATTCCATTTTTATGGTCACCATGTTTCCATCCTCTGGCATCCTGTTTACCCCCAGCTGGTCTGATGGAGGAGTTTGCGGTCGACTACCGGATCATCAACCCCAAGGCCATCACCATGGGCCAGCTGTACGGTTGCTTCGACCCGGTCAGCCACGAGTGGTCAGACGGGGTGCTGGCCGTCTCCTTCAGGGAGCAGGCCGTCTCCATCTCGGACGACCGCCAGTGGATCCTCTTCGACGGGCCCATCGACGCGGTGTGGATCGAGAACATGAACACCGTGCTGGACGACAACAAGAAGGTAAGGAGTTAGCTTCATTAACTAGGTTTGCATTCAATTGGCAACAGATTTTCATGCAAATATTCTAAAATCTACAAAAAAGATTTTCCCACCAGAGATGTTTTTCCATCAAATTGACTTATTGTGGATAAAAGGCCAAGCATTGATCATCATGTCACCAGAATAAGACCCTCAATATTTATTAGAAAGGAGCATCAAGCTCATCACTGTGCACTTTCACCACCATGTGAAGTTCATCCTCCTAACTTATTTCATCTGTAGCCTAATAAACTGTATGCTTTCCCGAGTCGTAGTGTGAACCCAAGTTTACTTCTGTATGATGGTTATTATATCAATATTTGCGCATAAAAGCGTTTCCACCGCCATTTCTCGCATTATTAATTTTACCGACACAAAAAGATCCCACCTTGTCTAGCGTATTTTGTTTTGTCGACATTTGGAAAGTTTACCGACAAAGTCGCTGATTCTATAAAAAAAAAAAAACATCTGACATGTACTTTACTCTCATAAAAAGGTTGGATGGAAATCTGGTTATAGGGAGACATAACATATAAGCTTTATAATATGAAGTTAGAGAGGTGCATACGCACGTATAACAAGTAACTACTGTAAGCATTATACATGTCGGCTTTGAGTAAATTGAGTTTTCTTTTTACTTCTTCCAAGTCACCTTTTACCATGATTTGCCCTCTTTGGACAGTAGTACAGTGTCCATTGATTAAATAACGAGTGCCCTGTTCGTCTCGTGCCAAACACTAAGGTAGGTTTTGTACTTTGTTCTCTGTAGCTGTGTCTGATGAGTGGCGAGATCATCCAGATGAGCGCTAAGATGAGTCTGATCTTTGAGACCGCCGATCTGGAGCAGGCCTCCCCAGCTACGGTCAGCAGGTGAGTGGGGGTGAGGGTTTTCGAGAAGTAGTGTCCTCAAATTCAATATGTTGTGGCTTACTGTATTTTGTGACTGGAAGAAAGGAGCAAACCGTTCTGGTTGGGTGTTGAGTCAACCAGTGGTAGTATATCAAGTTGGTTGCTGGTTGTTGATACCTTGATGAAGAAATGATTGTTCTGCTTTTAGGGGTGGATCTTAACTTCCACTTAACTTGAATGTTCACTTAGTCATCCATTAATGTCAATGGAAAGCTAAGTGAACATTTGACTTAGAAAAAGTTAGAAGTTAGGATTTGCCCCTTAATGAATTGTACATGGCTGGCTGACTGTCCTTGTATCTTCAGATGTGGTATGATCTACATGGAGCCTCACCAGTTAGGCTGGGCCCCTCTCAGAGACTCCTACATGGACACCTTGCCTGAGAGCCTGAGCACTGAACATAGAGACCTGGTGAGAACAGACACATACAAAAACACTGTTTTCTTTTTTGTTTTACTTAAGGAAGGTCAATTTGAATATTCCTATATAATTATCCCCATACAGCATAATCAATGATTTGTACCACGCTTTGTCCACTGGGTTATAAGACACATTTTGATTGAATGCATTCAGTTGTGCAACTGACTAGGTATCCCCTTTCCATTGTATTATATGTGACACACCATCTCGTGTCTTTCTGCAGATTGTAGACATGTTCAACTGGCTGGTCCAGCCCTGTCTGGACTTCATCTCCAGAGAGTGTCGTTTCCTGGTGTCAACATCCCCCATCCACCTGGCTTACAGCCTGATGAGGCTCTACACCTGTCTCCTAGGTCAGCCAACACACAGCTGTTTCATCATACAATGTCCAAACCATGAAGTCCAAACATAAACTGTGTTATATCTGCCTGGAGACGGTTTAGAAGACCTTTCTTATTGATTGATGACCTTGAATTCATGTACTGTATGTATGTGCGTGACCGCGTTCCTTTGTGCGTGTTGCTGCGCATGTACTGCTTCACCAGACGACATTGCATCATCGGGGGCCGATGGCGCGGAGCCCATGTCCAGTCAGCAGGTGACCATGTGGCTGCAGGGCCTGTTCTTATTCGCTGTGGTGTGGAGCGTGGGCGGGACCATCAACGGGGAGAGCCGCAATAAGTTTGACGCCTTCTACAGGAACCTGATCATGGGCATGGATGACAACCACCCCCGGCCCAAAAGTGTCAAACTGACCAAGAACAACGTTTTCCCTGAGAGAGGTGACATGACCCTATCAATGAGTTGTGCTGTGACTGACAACCATACCTGACAACAGTCCCCAAAGCGTTGCTGCTTAAGACATCACTTTTCAGCTGTGCTTTTACCCAGGGTGCTTTTAGTTCTCTTTTAGGCATATGATCTACTTGATGTAATTCATCCCTTTCTCAGTATCTTATTTTATCGCCTTTTATTTATTGCTGCGTTAGTCTCTCGTATCCACGGTTATCTTACTATTGTTTTACTATTTCAATCTCTTAATTTTATCGATGTCTATCTTGATTTTACATTTGCACAGAAACGTTTTTTGTTTTATCTTCTTCACATTGTATTATTTTATTTGTTAAGCACCTTGAAATGCATTTGATTAATTATTGTATTGAGCAAGTGAAAGAATCAAAGGTACAATTAGTCATATTTTTCTTTTTTCCCCTCCTCTGTAGGCACCATCTATGACTACTACTTCCACAAGCAGGGCACAGGGCAGTGGAATACATGGACTGATTCCATCACCAAGGAGGAGTCCACTATTGCCGCTGGAGCCAATGTCAGTTGTTTACCTGAGAGTGTGACTGCTTGATGGGGTCAAATGGAGCTATAACTGGGTGGCCATGTTCTGTAAAATCTCTCTTCTCCTTGTCAGTTTACTAGTGATTGGAGGGGTTCAAATGCAAGTAACCAGGTTGTCATGCTCTTTAACTAAAATTCCCCTTCTCTCTCTCTCTATTCCCACTATTAGGTGTCAGACCTGATCATCCCCACCATGGAGACAGCCCGTCAGCTGTTCTTCCTGCAGACCTACCTGGCCCACGGGGTGCCCATGCTGTTCGTGGGGCCCACCGGCACGGGCAAGTCAGTCATCAACAACAGCTTTCTGCTCAAGCTTCCTAAGGAGCGCTACACACCTAACTGCATCAACTTCTCGGCACGCACCTCAGCCAACCAGACCCAGGACATCATCATGGGCAAGCTGGACCGCCGGAGGAAGGGCGTGTTCGGGCCACCCATGGGAAAGAAGTGTGTCGTCTACGTGGGTAAGGAATGAGTAGGGCACTCAGTGGAGCACGTTACTGTGTCCATGCTACTCAATGCTTAACACAGGTGCGTCTGACATGGCAACCTATTCCCTATATAGTGCACTACTTTTTCCCCTCAAAAGAAATAGGAAATAGGGTGGCATTTTGGACACAGCCAGTGTCTCCCCTCCCATTTCACCTCAAAGAGTGTATGAATCCTCTGTTCCTTGGTTCCACACATCCTCTCTCCTCCCCTCCTCAAAACCAATGACTGTATATGAATGGACAAAGCCATTGATCACGTGACACCATTCATTCCTTTATGAAGACTCAATAGCGCATTTGAAGCCAAAAAAGTTGGTTAAGATGGCATCTCATGGATAGATAACATGCGCAGTTTGAGCTACTCCAGGATGTGACATTGCAGGCTAGCTTAGTGCTGCGCCCTCTCATTGAGTATTTCAAGTCGAGTGCCGACCAAGGTACTGCAGGCTCCAATTAGCAATTCAATTATCCTTAGAACTTATTCTGTGTGTGGTTCAAGGACATACATCTGGTGTAATAGAAGCAATTGTTGGTACCATGATTGTCTTAGAATTGTTCATTTATTTACACAAAGATTATCCACGGAGATTGTCATCTTCCCATTCACTATAATGGGGGATCCTGTTTTCTGCAAATAATGCCTGCAGTACCACGGTCAGCTTTGAACTTTGTGGCTTTAATGAGAGGGGGCAGTCGTTCTCCCCTGCTCAAAACGCATTGTTGAAGAAGGTCAGAGGGGAGGAACCTTGACTTTTCTTCTCCAATACATTTTAAAAAGTGGGTGAGGAGAGAGGATGTGAGTAATCAAGGAAATACAATTGAGATTCACCCTAGTGACCTTTGATCTATCAGATGACCTCAACATGCCTGCCAAGGAGATCTATGGCGCCCAGCCACCCATCGAGCTGCTGAGGCAGTGGATCGACCACTACCACTGGTACGACAAGAAAGACACCTCCAGGATTGACATTGTGGACATTCTGTTCGTAGCCGCTATGGGGCCCCCTGGAGGGGGGAGGAATGACATTACAGGTACTCTTTCTTTGCACTTCAGTACTGGGTGGTGTTCAGTAAGGCACATCAATTTGCGTTTCTTATTGAAAAAGTTGTGGTATTAGCGCTCCATTTTAAAACATTTTCTCCCATTTCGATCGTACTGAACAAGACCCTTTGCTTCAGTGATTTGGTATGCATAAATTGTGTTACCTTTTCAAGTAGGTAGGTTTTCTCAATGTGCATATAATTTTGTTGTAAAAGTTTACCAGTTAGTTTCTCTTTTAAATCATAGGCCGCTTCACTCGTCATTTGAATATTGTTTCTATCGACTCCTTTGACCATGAGACACTGAGCAAGATATTCACCTCCATTACCGACTGGCATTTTGGCAAGGGATTTGATGCTGCTTTCTATAGGTGAGATGTCTTCAAGGTATTCTAACCTAGAATTGAGAGCATTTGCAGTTCTAAGGCCCATTTATGTTTTAGAGTGATGAACTTGGTGATGAACAGAGACATGAATTAATATCTGTTAAAGGAATGAAATTAAAATGATATCTGTTCAACTAAAATGGCCCCTAAAAGGCTTGTAACCAACAATTTATGTAACCAACAATCTCTGTTGAGGAAAGAACAGAGAGAGCCTATATGTGCGACCAATGGATCATCTCACTCAATGGAATACATTCTGACCTCTGACTTACAGTGCATTCGGAAAGTATTCAGACCGCTTTACTGTTTCTACATTTTGTTACGTTACAGTCTTATTCTAAAATGGATTAAATAAAAGGAATTACTCATCAAGTTACACACAATACCCCATAATGACAAAGCGAAAACAGGTTTGTAGATTTTAAAAAACAGAAATAACTTATTTACATAAGTTTTCAGACCCTTTGCTATGAAACAAACTTCAAATTGAGCTCAGGTGCATCCTGTTTCCATTGATCATCTTTGAGATGTTTCCAGAACTTGATTGGAGGCCACCTGTGGTAAATTAAATTGATTGGACATGATTTAGAAAGACACGCACCTGTCTATATAAGGTCCTACAGTTGACAGTGCATGTCAGAGCAAAAACCAAGCCATTAGGTCAAATGAATTGTCCGTAGAGCGCCGAGATAGGTTTGTGTCGAGGGACAACACAGTGGCCTCCATCATTCTTTAATGGAAAAAGTTTGGAACCACCAAGACTCTTCCTAGAACTGGCCGCCTGGCTAAACTGAGCAATTGAAAGAGAAAGCCCTTGGTCAGGGAGGAGACCAAGAACCCGATGGTCACTCTGATAGCTCCAGATTTCCTCTGTGGAGATGGGAGGATCTTTCAGAAGGACAACCCTCTCTGCAGCACTCCACCAATCAGGCCTTTATGGTAGAGTGGCCAGACGTAAGCCACTTCTCAGTAAAAGGCACGACAGCCCACTTAGAGTTTGCCAAAGGCACCTAAAGGACTCTAAGAACATGAGAAACAAGATTCTCGGGTCTGATGAAACTAAGATTGAACTCTTTGGCCCGAATGCCAAGCGTCACGTCGGGGGGAAACCTGGCACCATCCCTACGTTGAAGCATTTTGGTGGCAGCATCATGCTGTGGGGATGTTTTTCAGCGGCAGGGACTGGAAGACTAGTCAGGATCGAGGAAAGATGAACGGAGCAAAGTACAGAGAGATCCTTGATGTAAACCTGCTCCAGAGTGCTTAGGACCTCAGACTGGGGCGAAGGTTCACCTTCTAACATGACAACGACCTTAAGCACACAGCCAAGACAATGCAGGAGTGGCTTCGGGACAAGTCTCTGAATGTCCTTGAGTGGCCCAGCCAGAGCCACAGTTTTTGCTTTGTCATTATGGGGTATTGTGTGTAGATTGATGAGGGGAAAAAAGCAATTTCATACATTTTATAATAAGGCTATAACATTACAAAATGTGGAAAAAGACAAGCGGTCTGAATACTTTACGAATGCACTGTATGTTGTCTGTGTGTCCAGACTGGGGAAGATCATGGTGCAGGCCACCATGGCTGTCTATCAGGATGCCATGGAGAGTTTCCTGCCCACTCCCTCCAAGTCCCACTACATCTTCAACCTCAGGGACTTTGCCAGGGTGATCCGCGGGGTGCTGCTCAGCCCACCCACGCACCTCCAGGCAAGGCCAGACGACAACAGCTCATAGTTAACGTTTATACAACTTCTATATACATTTTTTACTAAATACTTTACCTTATAAAAATACTAATATATGTATGATATATATATATAATTTATGTATGATCTGTTTCTGTGTGAGCAGGAGGTAGACAAGCTGATCCGCCTGTGGATCCATGAGGTCTACCGCGTGTTTTACGACCGCCTCATCGACAACGAGGACAGAGAGACATTCTTCAACATTGTCAAGGAGAGAACATCCGGCTACTTCAAGCAGAGCATGGATAAGGTAACATTCCACATTACCCTTTTTATACATTCACAGTTCTTCATTGTTGGATGATCATTGCCTTTCAAAGATTTACCATGTATCTTCTGTCAGGCTTCTGCATTAGTGTATGTGGAATTTATTTTAAGGGACTGAATTGAACTTAGTCTAATGGTTACTAGTTCAAGAGCAATGCACATGTTATTTACTCTAAATCCTTTCTACTGCCCCCTGTTGTATGTAGCTGCTGACCCACCTGACGCCTAGCGGCAAGGTTGTGGACGAGACGATCCGCAGCCTGTTCTTCGGAGACTACGCCAAGCCCGACTCGGACGCCAAGGCCTACGACGAGATCACCGACCTGCACGTTCTGACCAACGTCATGAACTACTATCTGGACGAGTTCAACAACATCAGCAAGGCACCCATGTCCCTCGTCATGTTCAAGTTTGCCATAGAGCACATCTCGCGTATCTGCCGTGTGCTCAAGCAGGACAACGGGCATCTTCTCCTGGTGGGTATCGGGGGCTCAGGACGGCAGAGCGCCACCAAGCTGGGCACCTTCATCAATGATTACGACCTCTTCCAGATTGAGCTAACCAAGGTAACTGGATCAAGAAAACTCTGAAGGTTAATGAATGTAGCTTAGTGAAAAATAGCGCCACCATGTGCTGGTCTCCGATAGAGGTGCCGGTTTAAGTATATAGGTAAGAGGACTGATAATGACCAGCGGGAGACAGGGATACAATCCACACTTTATTGTCAACCCAAACAGACACACGACTCTACAGAGCAGGTGGTAGTGGTAGTGATAGTGGTGTAGTGGTTAATGGCCAACAACGCTCTAAACACCAGTCATTGAGTCCAGAAGAAGGATTTTCCATTTGGAAAGGGTTCAGATGTGAGTTGAGCTGGAGGACAGGAGGTAATATAGAGGTTGTCTCAACCTGCCCTCCTGGAAACAACTAAAGAGTTCAATGGCAGACTTGGGTCTCCAACCCCAGGCTAGGCACTGATTGGCTAACTGGGTCAGCTGATTCTGTTCCCTGGCAACCTGGTTCCAAGCACATAGGTTTGAAGGGGCCTTCTGCAGCAGGACTAAAGACTCAGGCTGAGGTCGAGGGGTTGGTAGCCTACCTCAGCTGTCAGAAGTCACAAAATAAGAAGTCACAAAGTCCCAGGGCCAGAGAGAGGGTTCTGAGAAGTACTCATGGGAAACTGTAACAGTTTTCTACAGCCGCCCCAAAATGTCGCCACCCTTTCAGTGGAATGGATGGAGCGGGCAGTGAGGGACAAGGTGCTCACAGGGTCTGTGAGGCTGGGCTGTCTAGCAGGAGTCAGGGTGGTCCATGCCGGTGCTGCTGGAGGTATCCAGGCTGGTGGAGGAGATCATCCCACCGAGGTGGGCCAGGCATCTTCAGGGAGAGAGTGCTGATTGGGTGGTGGCTCTCCCAAGGGGGCAGGATGTGTATCCAGTTCCGGACCCAGAGGAAGGCCTAGATCTGGTCCGGGCAGTAGATCCAGGGTTGGGGCCAGATTAGGCGGTGTCCTGAGGGTGGTATGGAGCCTCAGACCCAATGCTGGTTGTGGGTCTGGCAGTGGCGTTTTCTGCCCACATGGGCCGATGAGAGCCATAGTGGCAGAACTGGCGCTGGGTTAGACGATGGTGTTGGTAGTGTGGACAAGAATAGATGGCAGACCCAGGACTGGAGCTGAGTCGGCCGGTGGGTCCAGGACAGGACCGGGTAGTGGACCCAGTGCTGGTGCTGGGTCTGGCGATGCGCCCAGTTCAGGGCTTGACTGGTTCTCGAGAACGGCAGTGGATACTGGGACCAAATAGTGTGTCAGGTTAGTCGACTGCAGATCCAGAGGACATGGTGCTGGAGGCTCTAGTGCTGGTCGGGCTGCAGCTCTGGCAACGTCTCGACTTCCTTGAGCTCTGTTGGTCACACGGCAGGCAGCAACACTGGCAGCGGCTTGTCTTGCTCAGATGCTGCTCGTATTGGCACCGGCTGGGGTGTGGAGTGGAGCTCGGACGGCTTCTGGGACAACTTGGGCCTCGGTAGCCGTCACGGGACACGCTCGGGCACTCGCAGTCTCTGTTCTGGCTGAACCTCTGTCGTTGGGTTGGCTGACTGGAGCGCATTGGATGGGACTGGGTGTGGCTCTGGTTGAGGACTAGCGACGGGAGCTGTGGAGGCCGGGTTGTTGCCGGCCTGGGCGTGTGAAGGGATGCCCGTCGTGGCATCGCTTTTGGTGGCAACCCCAGGCTAGACCACTGATTGGCTGACCGGGTCAGCTGACTCTGTTCCCTGGCAACCTGGTCCCTAACACAGAGGTGTGAAGTGGCCTTCTGCAGCAGGACAATAGACACAGACTGAGGTTGGGGGTTGGTAGCCTACCTAAGCTGTAAGAAGTCACAAAGTTTGTCTCTAAATCCCAGGGCCAGAGGGAGGGTTTGAAAGAAGGTTCTGAGAAGTACTCACTGGTAACTGTAAGGGTTTTCTTTGACTTTCGAGGTCATGCTAATTAGGCTACGTATCTTGTGTAGTCTTGATGATGGTTTGCATTTGTATATTGTATGTATTATATGTATTCCCATTTGGATTGTATGTTAAGCGCCTTTAGTGACCAAAGTGCTGTCAGTCTTTGCCCATTCTTTTACCCATCTGATAAAGTCCATGAAAGTTTGGAAATAAGTCCATAAGTCCAATTCATTAATTAATTAATTCACCAAGAACTACGGAGTGTCGGAGTGGCGCGACGACCTAAAGCGGTTGATGCTGAAGGCGGGCCTGCAGGGCAAGAACATGGTGTTCCTGTTCAATGACAGCCAGATCAAGGACGAGGCCTTTGTGGAGGACATCAACATGCTGCTCAACACAGGCGACGTGCCCAACATCTTCCCAGCCGACGAGCGCGCCGACATCATCGACAAGGTACAGGGCATCGCACGCACGGAGGGCAAGAAGATCGATGCCACACCACTCTCCATGTACAACTTCTTCATCGAGCGTGTCAAGGCAAACCTTCACATTGTGCTCGGTGGGTACCTTCAACATTTCATACATTTAGTATTATTACCAGGTTACCCCCCATACTTAATCTCCTTACTGGTAATTGTGATGATTTCAATCCCACATCCATTGTGGCTTTTAGAGTTACCTTGCTTTAAGAGTTACGTTGTCTTCATGTCTAAACAGTGATGGTGTTTGTCTTTGGAATAGCAATGAGCCCGATTGGGGACGCCTTCCGAAACCGGTTGAGGATGTTCCCTTCCCTCATCAACTGTTGCACCATCGACTGGTTCCAGGCCTGGCCTAAAGACGCTTTGGAGATGGTGGCCAACAAGTTCCTGCAGGATGTGGAGCTGGAAGACAACGTCAGGCTACAGTAAGAAACTGATCCACTCATAACATCCAGCTAGAGTGTCTCTCTCTGTAGATTTAGCTACAAGCTACGAAATAGCTATTAGCTGCTAGGCTGCTAGTAATCTATGGTAGGCTACTGGACTAGCTAATAGTCAACAGACTAGGTACTTAATATTCCATTTCTCTTCAGGTTTCTGCAAATTGATGACCACACAGTTGATAGAAATGTAGATGAGCTTGACCCTTTTTGTCAATTTATTGTGACAGAAAGGGACATCGTTTAACAGTGACAACTCCCCTCCCATTTCATGGATTTGTTTTACCAAGTCAGTGATTTGTGTGTCTCTCAGTGTGGTGGAGATGTGTAAAACCTTCCAGGAGAGCGTGGGAGGTTTGTCCGAGAGGTACTTCTCTCAACTCAGGAGACACAACTATGTGACGCCCACGTCCTACCTGGAGCTCATTCTCACATACAAGGTCCTGCTCAACTCCAAGAGGAGTGAGGTGGACACTCAGAGAAACCGCTACATTGTGGGTCTGGAGAAACTGTACTTTGCTGCATCTCAGGTAGGATAGTTTAGTCAACTAAGTCTACTTACATAAGGCCCATTTCTATTTGCTGAATTACAATGCTTTGGTACAGAGTTAACATAACTATGGCCTATTTTGACATGTGATTGGCAGAACAATCCCCATTGTGGGAATTATGAGGCCTCGGTGTCCCATCATCACGTCTTAAAGATGCACTGTGCATTGTGTTGCTAAAATGTGAATTTATTTTTATGTGACAAAACAAGTATAGAGTAGAAAATCATTGTACCATCTAAACACTGTGAAATGTATTTTCCATAACAAAAAATATTGTATTTTCAGCTGTTTGAAGCTGGTGTACAAAACCGAAAGTAAAATATGTTTAAACAAAACTTAAGAGCAGGAAGCATAGAAATAACACACACAGAACAGATATCGCTTCTTAGACTTGCTTTTAATGAGAATTACAGATCTATAACTCACATTTCTATGTGAATAAGTTACATATTGCAGCTTTAACCCTTTAACGTACAATAAGGCCTAGTTAATCAATACAAAGAGCAAAAACTCACATTGTAAAGTCCCTAAATTGACTAACATTATGTTACAAGTCTTAAGCACTCTGCCCCTTCCATCTGAATGACTCCACTCCATGTTGGCTCCACAGGTATCGATAATGCAGGAGGAGCTGACCGCCCTGCAGCCAGAGTTGATCCAGACATCAGCTGAGACAGATAAGATGATGGTCAACATTGAGAAGGAGACAGTAGTGGTGGATGCTAAGAAAAAACTGGTGTTGGCAGACGAGAAGGTGGCCAACGACGCGGCTGCAGCAGCCAAAGCTATAAAGGTAGAAAGGTCTACACTGTCACTTTACAACACCTTGTATCATTCAGATCGACTCATACTAGAATTATAAAGACGATATACTGTAAATGACATATTTGGCGTTGCACGTTCCAATTACAATTAGCAATGTTAATCTGTAATCTGTAATGTTAGAACTGCTAGCAAGGAAGAAAATGTTGACAAATGAGTAGAAACAGTAGTTTCTATATTAAAAGTGAGTGACTGCCTGCTGTTTGTGTTCAGGATGAGTGTGAGGGTGACCTGGCGGAGGCAATGCCTGCCCTTGAGGCTGCCCTGTCAGCCCTGGACACCCTGAAACCCTCAGACATCACAGTGGTCAAGTCCATGTCGAACCCTCCAGGTCTGGTCAAACTGGTCATGGAGTCCATCTGCATCATGAAAGGCATCAAGCCAGAGAGGAAGCCCGATCCTGGTGGCTCAGGTAAGCACTCATTGCATTGTAAAGAAGACACTAATATTGTATAATCAAATTGTAATGTACTGTATGGGCCTACTTTAAATGTTTATAATCAAACTGATAATTTATGTAATATTAAATTACACAGATGAAACAGGAAATTATGCACGAAAGCAGATACATTTCTGTAAATATGTTTGAAAGAACATGGGCTTAATTATGTTTTTTTTCCCCGATGTTTGATTATTTGTGTTACAGGTAAGATGATTGAGGACTTCTGGGGCCCCTCCAAGAAGCTCCTGGGAGACATGAAGTTCCTGGAGAACCTCAAAGCCTATGACAAAGACAACATCGCTGCCGCCAACATCAAGAAGATCCGCGACAAATTCATTGACAACCCCGAGTTCCAGCCCTCCATCATCAAGAACGTCTCCTCTGCCTGTGAGGGCCTTTGTAAGTGGGTGCGGGCCATGGAGGTGTACGAGCGTGTGTCCAAAGTGGTGGCCCCCAAGATAGAGAAGCTGAAGGAGGCTGAGAACGAGCTTGGGGTGCAGATGCAGATGTTGTCAGTGAAGAGAGCTGAGCTGAAGGAGGTGGTGGACAAGCTCCAGGATCTAAACGACACGTTCGAGGCCATGTGCAACAAGAAGAAAGACCTGGAAGAAAACATTGAGCTGTGCTCCCAGAAGTTGATCAGGGCAGAGCAGCTGATTGGAGGGCTGGGTGGGGAGAAGGACAGGTGGACGGAGGCTGCCCGGCTGCTGGGGATCAGGTACACCAACCTGACAGGCGACGTGCTCCTCTCCTCCGGCACTGTGTCCTACCTGGGGGCCTTCACCGTGGACTACCGTGTGGAGTGCCAGCGGGAGTGGCATCTGCTCTGCCAGGCCAAGAATGTGCCATGCTCCGAGGACTTCACCCTCAGCAACACCCTGGGCAACCAGGTGTCCATCCGGGCATGGCAGATTGCCGGCCTGCCCGTCGACTCCTTCTCCACTGACAACGGCATCATCGTGTCCAACTCACGCCGCTGGCCCCTCATGATCGACCCGCAGGGCCAGGCCAACAAGTGGATCAAGAACATGGAGAAGGCCAACAAGCTGGCCGTCATCAAGCTGTCAGACGGCAACTATGTGAGAACACTGGAGAACTCCATCGCGTTCGGCACACCTGTTTTGCTGGAGAACGTTGGAGAAGAACTTGATGCAGTACTGGAACCAGTGCTGCTAAAACAGACCTTCAGACAACAAGGTGTGGAGTACATGAAGCTAGGTGAGAACATTGTGGAGTACTCCAAAGACTTCCTCTTCTACATGACCACCAGCCTGAGAAGCCCTCACTACCTCCCCGAGGTGGCGGTTAAAGTCTGCCTGCTCAACTTCATGATCACCCCACTGGGTTTGGAGGACCAGCTTCTGGGCATCATGGCCGCCAAGGAGAAACCAGAACTAGAAGAGAAGAAGAACCAGCTGATCCTGGAGAGTGCCGCCAACAACAAGCAGCTGAAGGAGATTGAGGATAAAATCCTCAAAATCCTGTCTTCCTCAGAGGGTAACATCCTAGAAGACGAAACAGCCATCAAGGTCCTGTCTTCCTCCAAGGTGCTGTCCGAGGAGATCTCGGAGAAGCAGAAGATTGCTAGTGTCACAGAGAAGGAGATTGACGACACGCGCATGGGCTACCGGCCTGTGGCCGAGCACTCGTCTATCCTGTTCTTCTGCATCTCGGAGCTGGCCAACATAGAGCCCATGTACCAGTACTCCCTCACCTGGTTCATCAACCTCTACCTGCAGTCCATCGCCCAGAGCTTGAAGAGCGACGACCTGGCCACCCGCATCGAGAACATTGTGGAGCATTTCACCATCAGCATCTATAACAACGTGTGCCGATCGCTCTTCGAGAAGGACAAGCTGCTCTTCTCCTTGCTCCTCACTGTGGGCATCATGCAAGGCAAGGGCCAGGTGGACGACACCATCTGGCGCTTCCTCCTAACCGGTGGCATAACTCTGGACAACCCCAACCCCAACCCCGCTCCTGAGTGGCTCTCCGACAAGTCCTGGTCAGAAATCGTAAGAGCATCCAAGCTGCCAAACTTAGAAGGTCTCTTCGAGCACGTCCGAGACAACATTCCCAAGTGGAAGAAGATCTACGATTCGGGGAAGCCTCACAAGGAGCAGCTGCCTGACAGCTGGGGGATTCTGGTGGGTATGCACCGCATGGTGGTGCTGCGCTGCTTCAGGCCGGACAAGCTAGTTCCGGCGGTGCAAGAGTTCATTGTGGACAACATGGGGCGCAGCTACATTGAGCCCCCGACCTTCGACCTGGCCGGGAGTTACAACGACTCCAACTGCTGCTCTCCTCTCATCTTTGTGCTCTCTCCAGGATCTGATCCCACTGCGGGTAATTCATTAGAGATACCTGTGACTTTTGAGCTGTATTCTGTGCTTTAACTTAGGTTTTGGATATTTATTTGGGTTTTTTGTGTCCTGCTCACTTAACTTATTGAATTATGATGCATCAAGAAATTATTCAAACTAAACTAGTCTTTAACCAACTTTGCATACATCTGTTATACATCTGCATTAAAGATGTCACATCTGATTGGATTTTTGAGTGCTCAAAAGTTCATACCAGTACTTAAATGTTCCTTTGATCTCCAGGTCTTCTCAAGTTTGCTGACGACCTTGAAATGGGGGGCAGTAAAACCCAGACCATCTCCCTGGGCCAGGGCCAGGGGCCCATCGCAGCCCTGATGATCAATGCTGCCATCAAGGATGGCACCTGGGTGGTGCTACAGAACTGCCATCTGTGCACCAGCTGGATGCCCGCCCTGGAGAGGATCTGTGAGGAGGGCATCACCCCCGAAAACACCAACCCCACCTTTAGGTCAGCCGTTGCAGGGCAGGGGGAGTTTTTATCTATTATAGCCATTGGCCAGGCAGTTGGTTTGTAATACCCTGGTTGTAATACTCTGGTTGCTTATGATCCTATACATTTGTATTGCCTACAAATAAAACCAAGAGCAACAAACTAAACTAACACTATCATTGCTAACTTCCACAGGTTGTGGTTGACCAGTTACCCGTCTGACAAGTTCCCAGTCAGCATCCTGCAGAACGGGGTGAAGATGACCAACGAGCCGCCCAAGGGGATGAGGGCCAACCTGTTCCGCTCCTACATCAGCGACCCCATCTCCGACCCCGCCTTCTTCAACAGCTCCAAGAAACAGGAGGCGTGGCAGAAGCTGCTGTTTGGTCTCTGCTTTTTTCATGCTCTGGTGCAGGAGAGGAGGACCTTCGGACCTCTAGGTGAGACTAACACTCTATTATGGTCCTCTTTTCTTACCCCTTTTTCTTAAAACAAAATGTCCTCCCCTTCTCAGTCACTTCCAGTCACTGAAATTGTATTTTGGTGTTATCCCTCATCCTATACCTTTCTTGTTCCTTCTCTCTCTCTCTCTGGGGAAACATATTTTCCCCCAGTATACATCATGATGAACGAAAAATGTCACTGCATTGAATATCCTCTCTTATAACTTGAGTTAAAGGGTCAAAACTTGTCATTGTTTTTTTTTCCGCATTTGACCCCAAGGTTGGAATATCCCGTATGAGTTCAATGAGTCTGACCTGAGGATCAGTATGACGCAGATCCAGATGTTCCTGGATGAGTATGAGGAGATTCCTCTGGAGGCCCTCTCCTACCTAACTGGTGAGGCTCTCACAGACACAGCTGTGTGGATTGGTATAGCGGGGGAGAGAGACTGTATCACATAGCAATAAAAGAGGTTCATTCTCTGTTTGTATCAGAGCATAGGAGGGTTTACTAACCTGAACTAGTGGAAGACGGACGCATACATTTTCTCTCTCTCCCTTTCTCTCTCTTTCAGGTGAGTGTAACTACGGTGGCAGGGTGACGGACGACAAGGACAGGCGTCTGCTGGTGTCTCTACTGTCCATCTTCTACAGCAGGGAGTTGATAGAGCAGGAGGGCTACCACGTGTGTGAGGGAGATATGTACTATATCCCCCCTCACGGACCGTACCAGGTACTACTGTCCCCTCCATCGTGTCTTTATCCATTTATCATACAAGATGGCGGACTGTCATATCCATAGTCGATGATATCTTTATGCTGTTGCGCTTAAGGTTCAGATATTTGTTGTCGCCTTAATGATTCAGGGGTCAGGATGTGCATTGGGGGTAGAGTGATCTGATCCTAGATCTGTGGTTAGGGGCAGTCTACTGGTATCTACTTAGATTTTGTCACACCCTCTTGTATGGAGCATCTGGACCACATTGCCAGATCAAACATAAATTGGCGTTTAGACTGCTAAATAATTAGTGAAATAGTTCAACAAATAGCTACCTGAACTATCCACATTGACCCTTTTTGCTTTTCGCGTACGGTGCTGCTACCGTTTACTGTCACTTTATTCCTAGTTATATGTACATATTACCTCAATTACTTCGTACCCCTGCACATCGAACTCAGTACTGGTACCCCTTGTATATAGCCACGTTATAGTTACTCATTGTGTATCTATTACTTTTATTATTAAGTGTTTTACTTTTCTATTATTATCTTCTTTCTCTCTGCAATGTTGGGAAGGGCCTGTAAATGAGCATTTCACTGTTAGTACACACCTGTTGTTTACGAAGCACAAGTACAATTTTGGGAGATTTGAACTCATTTGTACTGTTTGTCTTTTCAAGACCTATGTTGATTACATCCGCAACCTACCCATCGCGGCGGAACCTGGCGTGTTTGGACTCCACAGCAATGCTGACATCACCAAGGACAACCAGGAGACCAATCAGCTGCTGGATGGAGTGCTGCTGACACTTCCCAGGCAGACTGGAGGCGGGGCTAAATCCCCTCAGGTTAGTTGGACAGTGGACACTAGGGTTGAATGGCGGGAACCCGGTTACTGAGATTTACCGGGATTTACTGTCCAAAACCACTTCCTTTTCCCAGGATAAATAACTGTGAGAAACCGGTAAATTATTTACATGAACAGCATGACGTGAAATAGAACTGTTAAATTATATGCAAAGTGTAAATCTGGCGTCTCTATGGCCTCTGCATGATGAATCACCAACACTCAGGGTGGGGACAGACAGCCCATCTCAGTATGGAGCACAGTTCACAGTACATGTAGACTTATCATGTCATCATGGTAATTTTCTTGTGACAGGTAAACCTGCATTTGCTGCAGCAAAGCCTATCATACAGAAATATAAAGACCGAATGCCCATCTAATTAACCCATCTCCGCCTGGCTTTCGGGGGTCACCTTATTTCTTAATTGTAAAGATTTGTTTTTTTTTAATTGAAGCTGCAGAGTTTTAAAACAGCCTAACACTTGAATATACACTGCTCAAAAAAATAAAGGGTACACTTAAACAACACAATGTAACTCCAAGTCAATCACACTTCTGTGAAATCAAACTGTCCACTTAGGAAGCAACACTGATTGACAATACATTTCACATGCTGTTGTGCAAATGGAATAGACAAAAGGTGGAAATTATAGGCAATTAGCAAGACACCCCCCAAAACAGGAGTGATTCTGCAGGTGGTGACCACAGACCACTTCTCAGTTCCTATGCTTCCTGGCTGATGTTTTGGTCACTTTTGAATGCTGGCGGTGCTCTCACTCAAGTGGTAGCATGAGACGGAGTCTACAACCCACACAAGTGGCTCAGGTAGTGCAGTTCATCCAGGATGGCACATCAATGCGAACTGTGGCAAAAAGGTTTGCTGTGTCTGTCAGCGTAGTGTCCAGAGCATGCAGGCGCTACCAGGAGACAGGCCAGTACATCAGGAGACGTGGAGGAGGCCGTAGGAGGGCAACAACCCAGCAGCAGGACCGCTACCTCCGCCTTTGTGCAAGGAGGTGCACTGCCAGAGCCCTGCAAAATGACCTCCAGCAGGCCACAAATGTGCATGTGTCTGCTCAAACGGTCAGAAACAGACTCCATGAGGGTGGTATGAGGGCCCGACGTCCACAGGTGGGGGTTGTCCTTACAGCCCAACACCGTGCAGGACGTTTCGCATTTGCCAGAGAACACCAATATTGGCAAATTCGCCACTGGCGCCCTGTGCTCTTCACAGATGAAAGCAGGTTCACACTGAGCACATGAGCACATGTGACAGACGTGACAGAGTCTGGAGACGCCGTGGAGAACGTTCTGCTGCCTGCAACATCCTCCAGCATGACCGGTTTGGCGATGGGTCAGTCATGGTGTGGGGTGGCATTTCTTTGTGGGGCCGCACAGCCCTCCATGTGCTCGCCAGAGGTAGCCTGACTGCCATTAGGTACCGAGATGAGATCCTCAGACCCCTTGTGAGACCATATGCTGACACATGCACATTTGTGGCCTGCTGGAGGTCATTTTGCAGGGCTCTGGCAGTGCACCTCCTTGCACTAAGGCGGAGGTACCGGTCCTGCTGCTGGGTTGTTGCCCTCCTGCTGCTGGGTTGTTGCCCTCCTACGGCCTCCTCCACGTCTCCTGATGTACTGGCCTGTCTCCTGGTAGTGCCTGCATGCTCTGGACACTACGCTGACAGACACAGCAAACCTTTTTGCCACAGTTCGCATTGATGTGCCATCCTGGATGAACTGCACTACCTGAGCCACTTGTGTGGGTTGTAGACTCCGTCTCATGCTACCACTTGAGTGAGAGCACCGCCAGCATTCAAAAGTGACCAAAACATCAGCCAGGAAGCATAGGAACTGAGAAGTGGTCTGTGGTCACCACCTGCAGAATCACTCCTGTTTTGGGGGGTGTCTTGCTAATTGCCTATAATTTCCACCTTTTGTCTATTCCATTTGCACAACAGCATGTGAAATGTATTGTCAATCAGTGTTGCTTCCTAAGTGGACAGTTTGATTTCACAGAAGTGTGATTGACTTGGAGTTACATTGTGTTGTTTAAGTGTACCCTTTATTTTTTTGAGCAGTGTAGTTGCTTTAAATCAGTGCAAGTGCAAGCAATCTCTCTCAGTCTTTCTCTGCCTCAATCAACTCCATTCAAATCGCATCCAAAATAGATCATCCTGTTCTAGATTGATATATAGCCCTATATATAGATGCCCTAGCCTACCTCTTTCAGGTAATACATTCAATGCAGTATTAGCCTTATATTCAGCCAATTAATTATGGGTTATGCATAATAAGCTTCTAACTTGTGTCTCTTGCGCAATACGCACCCACCTGTGCTCTGCTGGCCTCTCTCCTTAAAAAGAACTCTCCTTAGCTCTTAGAGTCCCGTGCAGGAAAAGCTAGACTAGAATTGCTTGCTGGACATGACTTCTTCTAGCATTTCTTATATCAATAGACTATTCGAAGAGGAACATAAACTCTTGTTTGCTGACAGCACAATCATTTGGCCTTTTCTGAACTTGGGATTATTACATGTCTTTAATGTAGGGCTCATAAAGTGGATTTAATGTATACCTTAATGTATAATCAATCAGTCTCAGGTAGAATCAGGGTTTAATTTTTTTATCAAATCTCTAATCAAATCCAGAGAGAGGCTTATTTATGTGCTTTATAACGCTTTTTAATAACACTTCCGGTTTGGGAAATACTACCTAGGAGAAAAGTGATTTATTCCCCGGATGGAACATTTGTAAAATACCAGGAAATTCAACATTAGTGGACACTTCTCTGTGTGATCAAAACCTGTACATTCTCACAGACCGGCACTTTATGTGGATAAGAAGTTGTGATGCCTCAGAACAAGCCCTGATATGTCAGCTCTGTACAAAAGCTTCAATTGTTTTGAATGTATTATACTGGTAGTTATATCTCTTTGATTACTACAGGAAGTGGTTGATGAGCTTGCGGAAGACATCCTGTCCAAGCTGCCAGCAGACTTTGACATCCAGATGGTGATTAACAAATACCCAGTGATGTATGAGGAGTCCATGAACACTGTGCTGAGACAGGAACTGATCCGCTTCAACAGGTAAATGTCATGATCTGGAATAAAGAAACAGGGGGTCAGGAAGTGTAGCGTTTCAAACTGATACAATGAATGCACTCATAAAATACTTACTCCACATCTGGCCATGGTAATTGGAGTCTTATGGTCAATTGATTAAAACCAAAGTAAAATGTTTTGTGTCCCACATACGGTTGCAAAGGGAGGGTATATTACTGATAATGTTCAATGATTTTATAGACTTTATCACGTTACAACTAGTGGCCTTTTTGGATACTTCAGATTATCACAGGTGTCTGTAATTATCTCTGGCCCTCTGTGTGGCCGTATCTGTCTCACTATTGTTTGTGGAGATATGCTCTGATGAAGGTCGACTGACCGAAACCTTCAGCCTCTATTCAAATAAATGGGCATCTGACTGGAAGTGTGCAGAGACTTTTTGCCCCTGTTTCTCCAGTTTAGCATTTTGCCTTCAGCACCTTCACTAATCGGTTTTGGGTGTGCAGTATTTTCTGCCTATTATATACATGGAATTTTCATCACATGTAATATATATAAAATAAGATGATTTAAAAAAAATAGAATGACAAAACTGTAAAACATTATCCTAAATATAACCCATCAACTCAGTCAATAGCATTGGTGTTTAATAAAAGGGTTTCAGCATGAAATATCCTTTACATTTTTATACACTTACTTATTTTACTATGTCAATTTGTCTTTGTTTTAAATATTTTGGCGCCAAACTGGTGGCAGTTGTGAAAAAAAGTCTATAGTTGGTAGAGTTTCATTGTTGATTAGATGTTTTTTTAAATTAATTAAGCTATTTTCTCTTGAACCACGAGAAGTTATTTAAGTATAAATTACCAATGTTGCCATAGATTCGGTAAATTACCGGTAGTTTTACAACACTAGTCCCACATTTAATGACCACTATAAGCAGTTGATTTGTACTCTGTGTACAGACGGTCATTACTACACAATCATTACATGCCTTTTTGGCTATGGGGAATTTGTGATTAGCAATTATGTGTTCATAACATGCTGATAATGATGCTCTGACCCCCTCAGGTTAACTCAGGTGGTACGCATCAGTCTGATAAACATTGGAAAGGCTCTCAAGGGTCAGGTGGTGATGTCTTCTGAGCTGGAGAACGTCTTCAACAGTATGGTGGTGGGCAAGGTGCCAACCATGTGGTCGGCCAAGTCCTACCCGTCTCTGAAGCCTCTGGGCAGCTACGTGTCCGACCTCCTCGCCAGGCTAAAGTTTCTACAGGTCAGTTATGATCGCCAAGAGAGTGAGGGTACTGAGCTGCTCAACCCCAACAATACACATTCAAATGTGTTTGTATGTTCAATTAAAGTTGTTTTGAGGACAGGGATTTTGTTTCCTGTGAAACTGATACTTCTGAAAGACACAAATACTGATGCATGGGAGTTGGGCTGTGTGTTTGACAGGACTGGATCAACAATGGGCCACCACCAGTCTTTTGGCTCTCTGGGTTCTACTTTACTCAGTCCTTCCTCACGGGAGTATCTCAGAACTTTGCCCGAAAGTATACCATCCCCATCGACTTCATCGGCTTTGAATTTGAGGTAAGGGAGTACAATGTAAACCTCATCTTTGTGTCCAGTGAATGCATGGCATGACTTCCCTGTCTCTATCAGGTGACCAAGCAAGAGACCCACATGGAAAACAAGCCAGATGATGGGGCCTACGTGAAGGGGTTCTTCCTGGAAGGGGCACGCTGGGACCGGGAGAAGATGGTCATAGGAGAGTCCCTCCCCAAGATCCTCTTCGACCCCCTGCCCATCATCTGGCTCAGGCCAGGGGAGATGTCAAAGTTCCTGCATGAGAACATCTACGTGTGTCCCGTGTACAAGACAAGTGCCCGGCGCGGAACCCTGTCCACCACGGGCCACTCCACCAACTATGTAATGCCTATCGAGCTTCCCTCCGACCGGCCACAGAAACATTGGATCAACCGCGGGGTGGCCTGTCTGTGCCAGCTGGATGACTAGGCACAGCTCTGCAGACATCTTGCAGGATGTTAGATATGAGAGACAGACAATCAACTCACTCCTTTTAAATAGCTATTAAAGGCAGAATTGTATGCTGGATATTTTCAACTCGATTTGATATTTTTAAAGATTGCACAGGCTGTCATATAGCCTGGGTACCAGTCTCTTTAGCTAACATTCCACTCCTTGACACTCCTTGTCATTGCCAAAGAGACTGGCCTCTCAATGTTCAATATGCAGCCGGCTTTACAGCACAGTTGCTGGTTGGTTGTTGGAAACAACATGAATATTTTCCATGCCAATGTTATGGAACATGGGGCAAATTTGGCACAATATAGAATTTGAATTTTAAGAACGGCAACAAACAAAACCGTTACGACCTGCTGCGGTAATTCCCTGGTGAGAAGCAGTGTCAATGCAAGATCATGTTGTTCAAATTGGCTAGAGAGGACTCCATAATGAGAGTGAAATGATGATACGTAAAATATTAGCCTACAAGAGTCAATCGAGCTATGTTTGCTTCAGTTGCATCCCATTAATGAGAGCAAAGAAATGCAAAACTGGCACCTGTTGTCATTACTCGCACATATGCTGATCATAATGAAATTGCTTACTTAAAAAAAAAAAAAATGTATGCTTGTTGCAACCTGGTCTCAGAGCATTTTGTATTATTCTGTATGTAAATCCGAGACACACTATTTAGTATATCTTACGTATTTGTGGATGTCCATTACCCATTTCATATGAAATGTTACGAATTACAATTCATATTATATGTTATGAATTTGCTAAATGTACAATATGTTACGAATTTGCAAAACGTTTAATACGTTACGAATTCTAGCTAGGTGGCTAACGTTAGCTAAGCTAGGAGTTAGGGTTAAGTTTAGGAGTACGGTTGAAGGGTTACCTAACATGCTAAGTAGTTACAAAGTAGCGAGTAGTTGCTAATTAGCTAAAATTCTGAAGTTGTCCGTGAAGAAATTCGAACTCGCAACCTTTGGGTTGCTAGACGTTCACCCTATATACCCACCCATCCACACTGACCAACCACCCTCCTTTCATTTTTGTCTTAACCATCTGTCTTATGAAAACGTACTAAACATAACATACTTACTAAATGGAGTGTCTTGGATTTATATGCAGAGTAATAAGAAATGCTCTGAGACCAGGTTGCCATTTCAGTTCTATTATTTGTCCCTCCTCTCAAATTAATAAGAGATTGAGTCAAGATGGGATACTTTAGGAAACTTTCTGAATGGACAAAGCGAGAATTAGCGAACACACACACACACCCTAAAAGGATCCATCAATCAAACCCACCAGCACACCTCAGACACAAACAAATCTAATTTCTCCTTTCCAATTTTTTTCCCCTATCAGTCTAATTTGCATAAACATGTGATTGGATGATAGCGGTGAAGGTTATCGAATCCTCTGATCTCCTGGAGCTCATTAATGGTAGAACGTTCATATTTGAATATTGCCGAAAGGCCGGTCTCTTTGGTAATGACAAGGAGTGGAATGTTAAAGACACTGGTACCAGGCTAGCGGTCATAGAGATGGATCCCCTTCCGTAGCGGTGCGTGGGTAAAGTCACTAGGACCAGGCTAACGGTCATAGAGATGGATCCCCTTCCGTAGCGGTGCGTGGGTAAAGTCACTAGGACCAGGCTAGCGGTCATAGAGATGGATCCCCTTCCGTAGCGGTGCGTGGGTAAAGTCACTAGGACCAGGCTAGCGGTCATAGAGATGGATCCCCTTCCGTAGCGGTGCGTGGGTAAAGTCACTAGGACCAGGCTACCGGTCATAGAGATGGATCCCCTTCCGTAGCGGTGCGTGGGTAAAGTCACTAGGACCAGGCTAGCGGTCATAGAGATGGATCCCCTTCCGTAGCGGTGCGTGGGTAAAGTCACTAGGACCAGGCTAGCGGTCATAGAGATGGATCCCCTTCCGTAGCGGTGCGTGGGTAAAGTCACTGGGGAAGCCAAGCCAGAAACAAAAGAGCCATATTACAACCTGTGTTGTGATAATTGAGTCGTTTGCTCTATAACCTGTTAGTTCATATGCCTTGTCACCGCGAAATATAGGCCTAAGGGCGAGACAATAAGAGACTGTGGCAGAATAAATTGAACCAGACCTTTGTTTCATCACGAAGTCGGAGAACAACCTCTGTCCGGTGAAGTCCACAAAGCATATTGCATGTAACAAAGTTACATGACCCAAAGCATGGTCAAGCAAGTTAAAATTTCCAACATTTTCGGAGTACTAAATCAACTATTGATTTAGAACCACAGAAATAACGCTTGTGTGTGCAACTAGAAAAAACATGTTGACTCACCCGACTTGTAGAGAAACACCAATGCCATCCTCCTCTCTGTCATGTTGACGAAACGGTCTATCACTCTATCATACAGTACACGCTTTTAGTTTTTGTTGACCTAGGCAACCTGGCTAAAATGCTTGCTCGCTAGCCTAACTTCCTTTCATGGGCAACGATTAACCAACTAGTTGACCTGTTTACTCAGTTGCAAAAACCATAGAGGGTTGGTGGTGTGTTTACATACACTACATGACCAAAAGTATATGGACACCTGCTCGTTGAACATCTAATTCCAAAATCATGGGCATTAATAAGGAGTTGGTCCCCCCTTTGCCGCTATAACAGCCTCCATCCACTCTTCTGGGAAGGGTTTCCACTAGATGTTGGAACATTGCTGCGGGGACTTGCTTCTATTCAGCCACAAGAGCATTAGTGAGGTCAGGCACTGATGTTGGGCGATTAGGCCTGGCTCTCAGTCGCCGTTCCAATTCATCTCAAAGGTGTTTTGATGGGGTTGACTGGCTCTGTGCAGGCCAGTCAAGTTATTCCACACCGATCTCAACAAACCATTTCTGTATGGACCTCCCTTTGTGCACTGGGGTGTTGTTATGCTGAAACGGGAAAGGGCCTTCCCCAAGCTGTTGCCACAAATTTGGAAGCACAGAATCATCTAGAATGTAATTGTATGCTGTAGCATTAAGATTTCCATTCACTGGAACTAAGGGGCCTAGCTCGAACCATGAAAAACAGCCCCAGACCATTATTCCTCCTCCACTAAACTCCACAGTTGGCACTATGCATTGGGGCAGGTAGAGTTCTCCTGGCATCCGCCAAACCCAGATTAGTCCGTCGGACTGCCAGATGGTGAAGCGTGATCCATAATTCCAGAGAACGCGTTTCCACTGCTCCAGAGTCCAATGGCGGTGAGCTTTACACCACACCAGCCGATGCTTGGCATTGCGCATGGTGAGCTTAGGCTTGTGTGCGGCTGCTCGGCCATGGAAACCCATTTCATGAAGCTCCCAACTAACAGTTCTTGTGCTGACGTTGCTTCCAGAGGCAGTTTGGAACTCGGTAGTGAGTGTTGCAACCAAGGACAGAAAATATTTTTTGGTGGTTGCACATTACCTTTAAAACTGGAAAGCCGCAAAAAAAAAAAAAAATCTGGCTTTTCTTTAAAGAGAGTAGCCTACTAATCTTTAACTGGTTATAGTAAGACATTGTTCCTATCAGTTCAATTTAACAGTTGATAAACTGAAGGTGGTGGTAAATGAATAAAACCTTTGTTGTGTGTATGCACTTTACTCAATAAATCCTTAAGTCTATTTTTCAACCCGACAGAGTTCATCTGACTTTTTAGTATTTCCTTGAAAGAATGAATGCAGAGGAGTGGTGCTTTTCAAATCTCAATTTATTGAAATGATAAATATATTCAAAATAGTATCATAAATCTTTATGGCTACTTATCTTACAGGACAGACAATGCTGACATCTACATAGCAGCTCTTTGTCAGGAATCACATGCATAAATATACTTGGTACAGTGTACTGTTGCAGACATCATGGAGTGGATGCTACAGTGCAGTTTACAATGCAATGTGCTTGATGAACATTGATTTGCGTGATGAACAATGGAAATTAATGACTATTTTCCTCCAATATATAAGATGGATTTTCAACTCAACTCCTGAGTTCAGTCAGTAACTCCCCTCGTGTACTTGGTAACATAAAACCTTCACAAGAATATAGAGTTCATCTAGTATCAGCTGTAGTATCAGCTGTCCTCATGTGACTGTAAGTAAACTGGCTTGGCCTGCTTCCTCAAGCGTTGCTGTGCTTTCAGCTTCCTGCCTTTCTGGGTTGCCAGTCCCATTATAAGCAGGTAGATCTGCAACGAAGGGTATGGAACCGAAATAAAACCATTACATTAAATAATAGTGAATTCACACAATATTGCCTGAGATATATAAACATTTATTCTGGTTTAGATGTCTGTCACTTACAAGTCTTGGATAGGGATTCCTGTAATAAAGACCTGCGAAACTTAGTGGGGAAAAACATCGCTCAGATTCTCACACCAAAGCATTTAAGTGTGAACTCTAAAACGTGTCTGATATGTCCAGAGATTATTACTAAATGAAAGAATTTGAAAATGTCAACCAGGCTTTTCTTGACACTCACTAATTTCTATCCTTGCCTCACATTCTGCTAAGCACTTCTTTATTGATTCCTGATCTGTCAACTGAAAGGGATACACAGAGCAACAGATTAATCAAACAGATAAAGATGATACCGAGCTACACAGACAAACATAGGGTCTGTCTTTACCTGTTGGTCCTGTCTGAAGAGGGTCTGGGCCTCCTGGACAATGTACCTTCTGTCGCTCACAGTGTCTTGTGGGAGTGTGGACTGCGCCCCAGGCGATCCGAAATACCCTAATATACAGTGACAGGACCAGATTACTTGTGGCTGTCGTCATTTGGTCTAAAAACAATACAAAGCAGGGAATAGAAAAAATATATGCAAGGAGTAACTTGCCCTATATAATTAACACCAGACTCAACCAAAGGATCCAGAGTACGGCAAAAGACTGGGGGCCCCATTTGAATTGATATAATCTGTGATCAAACATAATTTAATAGGTGAAAACATATACATTTAGAATATATACGGCGGTTGGTGAAAGTAAAGATTCCATTACATTGCTTTGAATGATTACTTAAACAGAGGTAGGTTTAGTGCTGGACGTGTGGGTAAATAATACATGTACATGCATGTTTCAATAAACCACTAGGTGGAGATATAACATCTGAAATTTAGTAATAGTAGCAGAGACTAGATAGTTCTTATAAAAACTGACAGCCGTGGTATATCAAACCGTATGCCACGGGTATGACAAAACATTTATTTTTACTACTCTAATTCCGTTGGTAACCAGTTCATAATAGCAATAAGGCACCTCGGGGGTTTGTGGTATATGGCCAATATACCATGGCTAAGGGCTGTATCCAGGCGCTCTGTGTTGCGCATAAGAACAGCTCTTAGCCATGGTATATAGGCCATATACCACACCTCTGGCCTTACTGCTTAATTATACCTCAGTGGACTAAATAGCTACTTGCTTCTTCTACAACTACAGCCCTTCACTGGTTTCCACAAATACAAAGTCAGGGAAAGGAAAGGGGGATACCTAGTCAGTTGTACAACTTAATGCATTCAACTGAAATGCGTCTTCCGCATTTAACCCAACCTTCTGAATCAGAGGTGCAGGGGCTGCCATAATCGACATCCACATCTTAAACATAGGCTACAACGTAAAAATGTATGAAAACAAAAATGAGCTTTTTGGTCTTAATTTAAGGTTAGCGTTAGGCTTAAGGTTAGCAGTGTGGTCAAGGTTATGGTTAGGTTTAAGATCACATTTTAAGAAGATAAATTGTAGAGTTTATGATTTTTGTGGCTGTGGTAACTAGTGATGACCCTTCCCCGGTGACTGGTTAAAAATCCAATCAAGTTTATTTATAAAGAGCTTTTAACATCAGCAGATGTCACAAAGTGCGTATACAGAATCCCAAACTAAAACCCCAAACAGCAAGCAATAGATGTAGAAGCTGTCTTATGTAGACTAGAATTATACAGCGTTCAAAACAGCCGGGAACTCGGAATCTCCGACTTCAGTGTGTTCAAGACAACTGGGAACTCTGAAAAAAACAAGCTCCGACTATGAAAAATCGGTTTGAATGGTCATCCAAGTATTAATTCCAACTCGGGAACTCTGGCCTCTTTCTAGAGCTCCGACTTTCCGACCTGAAGATCACCGATGTCATGATTTGACCTGGTATTTTTCAGAGTTCCCAGTTGTCTTGAAAGCACCATTCAACTCAGGAGGCTGAAGAAATGTGGCTTGTCACCTAAAACCCCCACAAACTTTAACAGATGCACAATTGAGAGCATCCTGTCGGGCTACATCATCGCCTGGTACGGCAACTGCACCGTCCCCAACCGCAGGGCTTTCCAGAGGGTGGTGTGGTCTGCACAGCGCATCACCGGGGGCAAACTACCTGCTCTCCAGGACACCTACAGCACTCGTTGTCACAGGAAGGCCAAAAAGATCATCAAGGACAACAACCACCCGAGCCACTGCCTGTTCACCCCACTACCATCCAGAAGGCGAGGTCAGTACAGGTGCATCAAAGCTGGGACCTGAAAAATAGCTTCTATCTCAAGGCCATCAGACTGTTAAACAGCCATCACTAACACAGAGAGGCTGCTGCCTACATACAGACTTGAAATCATTGGCCTCTTTAATAAATGGATCACTAATCACTTTAATAATGTTTACATATCTTGCATTACTCATCTCACATGTATATACTGTATTTTATCCCATCTTGCCTATGCCACTAGGTCATTGCTCATCCATATATTCCTATTACATTCCTTTACTTAGATTTGTGTGTATTAGGTAGTTGTTGTGGAATTGTTAGATTACTTGTTAGATATTGCTGCACTGTCGGAACTAGAAGCACAAGCTTTTCGCTACACTCGCAATAACATCTGCTAACCATGTGTATGTGACCAATAAAATTTGATTTATAATGAGCTGATTAATGTTGAAAAGTGTACTTTTCTAGGAATTTGGAATAAAATTAGGTCAAATATTGACTTAGTGATAGTGATCTTCAGGCCGGAGCTCTAGAAAGACGCCAGAGTTTCCAACTTGTAATTCCTAGTTGGATGACCGTTAAATTATTTTCCAAATAGACGCTTTTATTTTCCCAAATTCCTAATTGTCTTGAACGCACTTAAGTCAGAGATTTTCGAATTCCTAGTTGTTTTGAACGCGGCATATATAGCTGAGTTAGTTATCTAATGCCATGTTCAAAACAACTGGGAGCTCGGAACTCCGAAATGTCCAACTTCAGTGCGTTCAAATCATCAGGAAAATACGAGGTCCCGACTGGAAAAAATCGATTTGAACAGTCATCCATCTTTCTAGAACTCCGAAATTCCGACTTGAAGTTCAATGACGTGATGATTTACCTCGTATTTTCCCGAATTTCCAGTTGATTTGAACGCGGCATAATGGGGTCTGTGCGTCACACCTATGAATATGGGCTAACGTGAGCTAGCAGAGTAACAAGACAAAGTACCTGTTTATGACACGCTTGTCGTTCATTTAATACGAAAGTCTAGGGTAGAAATATCTAACGCTGTATGTTTACATTGCAATAACACCATGCTAACTTATCGAATAATAGTATTATATGGCAATTATTACTTGACCTACCTGCTGTGCTGTTAGCTTTTTGACAACATGTCGCATCGAAATGACGATTAAATTGACGTATTTGAGAGGTGTGTTCGCAGCAATTAGTGTTGCAAAGTCGCTGCGAAACAATTAAATAGTCAATTTTTCATTCACTTTTCAAAGCCCTTCAAGTTCAACCCCAAAGACGATTTCACCAAATATTATGTTAATTCATGTTCGTTGGGTTTTAGCTGTATTAGTCAGGTTGCGAGCTACTACAATTTTGAACTAAATCTAAACAGGGGACCTTATCCATACAGATCAGTGGATGGTATAGTTGCTAGCTGTCTAACTGGTGCTCTGTTGGGAGGAAGTGATGCAGGGAAAATCCACTCAATGACTAAAAGGGAAACACAAAGAAACTATAAGCCTTTCGTACTGGTTCATCCGACTTTTTTTTTTTTTTACTAGTCAATTAAAGTAAAAGACAGTCGTCTAGGGCGGTTGTTTGCAAACCAGGTGCGTTCTTATCAGACAAAAGCCAACTTAAACGCTCGTTTTTGTTTATGGTGCTGACTAGCTTCCTACTAGCATTAGCTTAGCTGGCTAGCTTTTTAGCTAAGTGGGGCTGATTGTGTCGTTGTGTCCTAAGTTCGCTATTTGTTTTACTGATGTTATTGGAGTGGCGTGCGTGATTTTCTCGACAATCAACTATTTTTAAAGGTAACGTTACTTATCCTGTATGTGTTCTAAAATAGTTTATATTTTTATGGCATACTAGATTGCTAACTTTACAGATAACTAGTTAGCTACATGATGACGTGCTAGCTAGCCAGTCGGTAGCTAAGTATGATGATGGCGAAGTGTAACCAGCCACAAACGAGGCTATATTATTAACAGGGAACTTAGCTGCTGTAGTTGTTAGACAGTCAAGTTGATTAGGTTAACATGTTAGCTGGTCAAACAAAGAAACAGGTATGTTAGCCAACGTTCAGATGCAAACTAGAACTGCACAGCTGAGCTAGCTACCAAGTTTAAAGATAATTGTTGGCAGTGTTATTTTGATAAATGGGTTGCCAACTAAATAGCTAGACGTTCCCCACAGTATATACATGCCGATGTGTTCCTAGTCAGCTAACTACAACAATAAAGCCTATCATATTAGAATGAGGTGAACGTGGTTGAAAGCACTGCAGGCTTTCCAGGAGGTGTTTTGCCTGTACATGTCCACGGAAGTTTCATTCCTCATGAATAGTTTCAATAAATGTGATCAGGGGCTTTTCGCTTGTTGCTAAGTGTTTAATCAAACCATGAAAGACAGGCACAAAATAAAACACCAACTAGTTGAACAAGAATGGTAGTACAGTTTTTGGCTTATGAATCTTGCAACATCTGGAAGCCATCATGAATTCCTCATTGAGTAACAGAATATTTCAAATGTAGGCCTATGTAATTAAAAGGTCTCTAACAAAGGAAAGGGCTAGGCATATTTATCTCTATGGTTTCCTGCTTTCAGTGGTGAAAAAAGTACCTAAATGGCATACTTGAGTAAAGGTACCTTAATTAATAGAAAATGACTCAAGTGAAAGTCAGCCAGTAAAATACTTCTTGAGTAAAAGCATTTGGTTTTAAACATACTTAAGTATCATAAGTAAATGTAATTGCTAAAATATACTTACGTTTCAAAAGTAAAAGTATACCTTTTCAAATTCCTCATATTAAGCAAACCAGGTGGCACCATTACTTAGATTTTTTTTATTTACCAATAGCCAGGGACATGCTCCAACACTCAAACAGAATTTACAAATGAAGCATGTGTTTAGTGAGTCCGCCAGGTCAGAGGCCAGCTACCCAAAAAACTAAAGTAGTACTTTCAAGTATTTTTACTTAAGTGCTTTACAACGCTGGCTGTTTTCAATTAAAATTAGTTAATTAATCCTTGACACAAGGCTACCCTGCTGTGGAAATGCATGTAGTAAATGACTGCTTTCTCAATCTGAAATTACAAATTCACCTGCAAGTTCATACACTGAATCTACATGTGGGCGAACGATACCCCTGTATCACATTATGCTTATGGTGACAAGATGCTTTGTGTCTTTCAGCATTGCTGATGTTAAGGTCACCACGATGGAGCAGAAAAAGATGAGAACTTCATCTAGAGTGATAAAGCCATTCTGAGGAAGTGTCTGTAAGTACTTATTATCAGAACCAACCCATTTCTTAGCTATCACTGAGCAAGTAGTGTATTGTGCAGGCTAGTAGTATGTATGATCCAGACAACTTACATTTCAATTTTAGTGTTTTATTTGGTGGTTGTATCTTGTGATTTTAGTCAGTTATATGGTAACCCATGCTGTATTAGGCTCTTCTCTATAAGTAGTTATTCAGCCCTCTAGTTTGATATGAACCCTCATCTACATGGTACAGTACCAGCTTCAAAGCTTCTATGGTAACTGGGTCAGGCTTAAAACTGCCAGACACTTCACCCTTTTCCATTGGTGATGTATCCTACTTGTATGGTTTTCATATGATTTTCTTATTTTAGCATTTAGCAGTTGTCTTCTCTAGTAATTATTACCTCAGTGTTGTGGCTTTTGACCCTTTGTGACTAACGGGTTTGTTGAATCAGTGACTCATTGTCACAGTTGTTGTTGACCCTGTGTGACTGTGCTTGACTCCTCCTCTGGTCCAGGGCCCAAGGGCATGTTGAGACGTCTCACCAGGCCAGAGCAGAGGCGTCTTGGTGGGGCAGACAGGGCCTGAAGGAGGGGAGGACAGACCGAGAGGACCAGCGAGAGAGACATGGGCCAGTGCGTCACCAAGTGTAAGAACCCATCGTCCTCGCTCGGCAGCAAGAGTGGCGACAAGGAGCAGGGGTCCAAGTCCCACCACAAGAAAGGCGGCAGCGGGGGAGGAGGGCACAAAGAGGAGCCTGGCACTGTGTGCAGAAAGGCCTCCAGTGAGCACATGTTCAACGGCACCAAGACCGCCATGGAGGTTACCGTGGAGACCACAGTGATCCCTGCGTCGGCCATGCTGGGGGACCTGAGGAAGGAGGACCGCTCGGTGGCGGATAGGGAGGGGCCGTCCTTGCTGCGCATCGAGGCGCTCTTCTGCTGCTACAAGGACCCGCATGAGGATGACATCTTGGAGGAGGGCATGGAGAGGTTCTGCAACGACCTGTGCGTGGACCCCGCCGAGTTCCGCGTGCTGGTCCTCGCCTGGAAGTTCCAGGCGGCCACCATGTGCAAGTTTACAAGGTGAGAGACGGGTTGGGGATGAGATCGGAAGGAGTAAGGATGAGACAGATGATGCTTCATCAATGTGTTTTAGCCTGATATTCAGAAAACAACATGTTCTGAGAAGATTCCTGAAGTCATTTATTGGTCCAAAAGAGACCATATTAGCCTGTAATATTGATTAGCATGGCTGATTCAATTTCTAAAATGGCTACTGCTGCCCTGCACTGTATGTTTTAGGCTAGCTTCCCCTCTCACTGTGCAGTGTTTCATTTAACATTGGTCTGGCTGGCCACCCCACCCCCACTACTCTCAGCTTTTAGCAGCTCTGCAGCTCACTTGCTAGCTGACAGGTAGGGGGCACACAGGAAATCGAATCAGGCTCTGACACTGCACTCTGTAATGAGTAGGGATTAGACAGAGTGTCTTTCTCTGATTGTCTATTGCTCAGATGATTTTGTATTCTCAATTTTCATGTAATCTTGTACCTAGTCTGAAGATTGTACCTATTACCATCATTTGACGTATTAACGAATGCTCTCATCTGAGCTACCTAGAGCCAGAAACTTGAAAGGTTTACTATTGCTTTGCTGTTCACACCAAGTCGGATTTCATGTCTGCTGTATAAAAGGGTGTGGAAAAGCAATGTATATTAGGGTACATATCTGGCCAGGGACTCATGCTGAAGTGACAGCAGAACAATGTGACAGGATGTGGTTAAGTTAGTCAAATCCAATGTTATTCGTCACATGCTTCGTAAACAACAGGTGTGGACTAACAGTGAAATGCTCATTTACAGGCCCTTCCCAACAATGCAGAGAGAAAGAAGATAGAGAAATATTAGAAACACAATGATAACATAGCTATATACAAGGGGTACCAGTACCAAGTCGACGTGCAGGGGTACGAAGTAATTGAGATAGATATGTACGTATAACTAGGAATAAAGTGACAGATAGTAAAGAGTAGCAGCAGTTTATGTGATGAGTCAAGAGTTAGTGCAAAAAGGGTCAATGCCGATAACCAGGCTAACTATTAAACTATTTACCAGTCTTATGGCTTGGGGGTAAAAGATGTTAAGGGTCCTGTTGGTTCCAGACTTGGTGCATCAGTACTGCTTGCCGTGCGGTAGCAGAGAGCAGTCTATGACTTGGGTGGCTGGAGTCTTTGACAAATTGTAGGACCATCCTCTTACACCACCTGGTCCTGGATGGCAGGGACCTCGGCCCCAATGATATACTTGGCCGTACGCACTAACCTCTGTAGCGCCTTGCGGTTGGATGCTAAGCAGTTGCCATGAAAAGCGGTGATGCAGCCAGTCAAGATGCTCTCAATATGTAGCTCTAGAACTTTTTTTCGGGATCTGAGGGACAATGCCAAATCTTTTCAGCCTCCTGAGGGGGGAGAGGCATTGTTGTGCTCTCTTCACGAATGTGTTGGTGTCTTTGGACTCTCGACCCGCTCCACTACAGCCCCGTCAATGTGAATGGGGGCGTGCTTAGCCCATTGTTTCCTGTAGTCCACGATCAGCTTCTGGGCACAGGGACGATGGTGGTCTGCTTGAAACATGTAGGTATTACGGACTGGGTCAGGGAGAGGTTGAAAATGTCAGTGAAGAAATTTGCCAACTGGTCATCGCATGCTCTGACAGAGTGCCCTGGTAATCCCGCGGCCTTGTGAATGTTAGCCTGTTTAAAGGTTGGCTACGGGGAGCGTGATTCAATCTTAGTCCTGTATTGAAGCTTTGCCTGTTTGATGGTTCGTCGTAGGGCGTAGCGGAATTTCTTATAAGCATCTGTAACAGTTTAAACTTTACGTCGTCCCCTCGCCCCGACACGGGCGCGAACCAGGGAACCTCTGCACACATCAACAACGGTTGCCCACGAAGCATCGTTACCCATCGCTCCACAAAGGCCGCGGCCCTTGCAGAGCAAGGTGCAACACTACTTCTTGGTTTCAGAGCAAGTGACGTAACTGATTGAAACGCTAGTAGCGCTAACTAGCTAGCCATTTCACATCCGTTACACTCACCCCCCTTTCAACCTCCTCCTTTTCCGCAGCAACCAGTGATCCGGGTCAACAGCATCAATGTAACAGTATAACTTTAAACCGTCCCCTCGCCCCGACACGGGCGCGAACCAGGGACCCTCTGCACACATCAACAACGGTTGCCCACGAAGCATCGTTACCCATCGCTCCACAAAGGCCGCGGCCCTTGCAGAGCAAGGTGCAACACTACTTCTTGGTTTCAGAGCAAGTGACATAACTGATTGAAACGCTAGTAGCGCTAACTAGCTAGCCATTTCACATCCGTTACACATCCGGGTTAGTGTCTCTCCTTGAAAGTGGCGGCTCTAACTGTTAGCTTAGTGTGGATGTTGCCTGTAATCCATGGCTTCTGGTTGGGGTATGTACGTACGGTCACTTTTGGGGC
Source organism: Salvelinus fontinalis (assembly GCF_029448725.1). Lineage (NCBI taxonomy): Eukaryota > Metazoa > Chordata > Actinopteri > Salmoniformes > Salmonidae > Salvelinus > Salvelinus fontinalis. The sequence continues at coordinate 48,162,509 of NC_074665.1, read as the reverse complement.
AAAGTCTTCGATGCACTTATTAATGAAGCTTGTGACTGATGTGGTAAACTCCTCAATGCCATCGGATGAGTCCCGGAACATATTCCAGACTGTAATAGGGTGATTCTCACAATCTTGGTTTCAAAGATTTCAAAGATGAAAGCTTTAAAAAAGACTTGCATCAACAAATGTCCTTGTTAGGCATTTGAAGTGTTTAAAAACATTTACTGACAATTTAAGACCTTTTTAAACATATTTTCCTAAACAAGTCCTTAAAAATCTCATTACCGCAATGGTCTGAAAACGTCAAGACCATTGGTAAAGTTAATACATTTTCAGATTTTTTTAAATGGATTATTAAGTCATGCACAGTTACTTAACTCTGAAATAATATATATTTTTTAATTAACATTTTTATTTGATTTTGACTGATTTCTCTCATTACCGCAACACTTTCTGCAATCTACAACCTAATATTTTTGATATTTCATTTAAACCTGACATATTTTCAAAATTGTGGCAAGACTGAGTGGCAAGCCTGCGTTTAAAAGCAAACTACTATTTTCCTTTCATTAAATTAACATAAAATGAACACCTGTTGCGGTAATGATACATATGTTTCGGGAATAAGGTTGATGATTTCGGTAATGATCATAAGTATACTAAGACTGAGGTATGGTTAAAAACATAACATTTAATGTAGAAAATAAATGAGATAATATTGGCACAATAATGGTTTCAAGTTCAATCAATTTAATTTTGCAGTGCTTCAACAGTACATAACATACATAGGCTAAAAACAGAGAACACATAAAAACAACACATACAAAAACATTAGAACAGCACATGATATCGTCACTACACAAACTGGCCTGTACAGTGTCCCTTGGGGATGATGTTTCTATGACCCCAAGCTGGTGCAGCTCCTTTATCTTCAAGCAAAAGTTTTCATGCGTTTTGCAAGCAATGTTTCTCTGTCTGTGACTCTTCGCTGGCCAATCCAAAATGGCTTAAGTTTAAAGAATTGAGCCTTGGAAAGGTTGTGCCTTGGGTTCTCAGACAGAAATCTTCTATGAAGATGTGCCATAGTGTCCGTTAAGGCTCTATTACGAAATATCTGGCCATTTTTCAGAATTTCTCTTGATTTCCCATTTATTACAGTGGACTTCATCTTGATGAAGGGAAGCGGCTGACAAGTTTGCGCATTAGTCTTCTCTGGCTGTTATTGGGTAATGTTCTCTGATGACCTCTCTGTAGTTTTCTTCTGGACCTCTCTGCCTTCCATGTTGACAATTACCTGCTTCCTCTTGGCCATCATCTCAAGTCTTTTCTTTAGGTTGATCATCTCTTTGGTCCTCTCCAGCAGCTTCTCTTCTGTGTAGCGCAACTTTGACCTCCATTTTGATAGTGATTTCTTTCTTCTGTTCCTCTTTTGGGGTGATTCATTTGGGGTAGATGTCGTCATTGGTCCTGGTGTCTTTAGAGATGTCTCTCTTCTTTTAGGAGTTGAGTTGACGGCAGGGACATTTATTTATCTGATGATGTGAGAAGGTCTGTTCTCTTGGGGAGGCTGTGTCTTGAGGATTTTGAACAACTTCTTGTTGAAGTGTATCATCTTCCTGGCTTGATGGTGTTATGTCCAAAACAGCTTTTAGCTGTTTCTTTCTTCTCTTAATACCTTTTTTGAGTTATCCCGACTTTTTCTTCTTTTCATGTTGCTTCTTTGTCAGATCTTCAGTTTTCTTGATTTTACAATTTTGCTTTCGGTTTTGATATCTGGAAATGAATAGGAAGCATGACATGAAATGAGCATGTCTCAAAACATGGGAAAAATCTTACTGTTATGGACACGTCATCCTATAGTAGAGACTGAATAACTTACTGACTGTGTGTGTGCTACAGTACGGACTGAATGGCTTACAGTGTGTGTGTGTGTGTGTGTGTGTGTGTGTGTGTGTGTGTGTGTGTATACTCATCCTATAGTAGGGACTGAATGGCTTACACTTAGACTGTGTGTGGACATCCTATAGTATAAACGGCTTACTGATTTTGTGTGTGAGCGCGCTCGTGTGTGTGTGTGGTGGATGTGTGCGTGCATGCGCAAGTGTAGACTTCCTAACACTGTAGCGTATTGACTTCCTATAGACACTGTATGAGGGCATAGGCTTCCTATAGACTATATATATGCTAATTATGCTTGCTGTAACCTCTCCAACCCCTAACCTCTCTCTCCTTCCTTCTGTACTCTTCCAACAGTTCTGGGTTGGTGTAAACTTTTTCTCTAAATCTTGTCAGCCTAGCCTTCGCTAAAGATTTATTTGTGTGACTTGCTGACTGTCTGCAATTAAACAGGACATTAACTTCTCTAGGGTAGGGGGCAGCATTCGGAATTTTGGATGAAATACATGCCCAAATTAAACAGCCTGTTTCTCGGGCCCAGAAGATATGATATGCATATAACTGGTAGATTTGGATAGAAAACACTCTAAAGTTTCCAAAACGGTTAAAATAGTGTCTGTGAGTTTAACAGAACTTATTTGGCAGGTGAAAACCTGAGAAAAATCCATTCAGGAAGTATTTATTTTTTGGTTTGTAGTTTTCTATTCAATGCCATTACAGTATCCCTTGACGTAGGACTCAACTTGCAGTTTCTATGCCTTCCACTAGATGTCAACAGTCTTTAGAAAGTGTTTCAGTCTTGTATTCTGAAAAATGAGGAAGTAAGAGCAGTCTGAATGAGTGGACCCTAAAGTTTCACTGAGCTTTTTCTTGCGCACAACCGAGAGAGTGCGTTTCTTGTTTACATTTTATATTGACAACGTTATTGTCCGGTTGAAATAGTATCGATTATTTAGGCTAAGAACAACCTGAGGTTTGAATATAAACATCGTTTGACATGTTTCTATGAACTTTACGGATACAATTTGGATTTTTTTGTCTTCCTGTCTTGACTGCGTTTGAGCCTGTGTATTACTGAAGAAAACGCGTGAACAAAACGGAGGTTTTGGGGTATAAAGAGACTTTATCGAACAAGAGGAACATTTATTGAGTAAATGAATGTCTGCTGAGTGCAACTATATGAATATCATCAAAGGTAAGCGATTAATTTTATCTCTATTTCTAAATTGTGTAACTGTTCTATCTGGCTGGCCACTGTTTGTAATGATTTGTCTTGTGGGCTATGTTCTCATAATCGTAATGTATGCTTTCGCCGTAAAGCATTTTTAAAATCTGACACCGTGGTTGGATTCACAAGAAGTTAATCTTTAAACCTATGTAAAATATGTTTTGTTTTCTGAATTTTTATAATGAGTATTTCTGTATTTAAATTTGGCGCCCAGCAGTTTCACTGGCTGTTGAAGTTGTGGGACGCTACCATCTCACGTGCCCAAGAGAGGTTAAGCAAAATATCAACAGTTAGTAAATAATATTCAAATTAATAGTTCATTATATTAAAAAAAAAAAAAATAGTCTGTATGATTAAATTCTCATTACTGAAACAACAGAAGTTCTCTCTACTGCAACTGGCCTTAAATTGCAGCATTAGGTGAGAATGGTGTTCTGAAGGATGAGGAACCTTAGCATGTTTTGCTAACAATAGAGAGACATGATGACTAAGCAAATTTTTACTCAATGTACATAATTAGACATTAATGAAGTATATTTTCATTGAAAATATTAAATCTAACGTTTTTCTAAATGTGGAAAACTACCTGTATCGGTAATGATAATCAATACTGTCGTGTACGCAGTCTGCCAAGAGAATGTTTAACTTTTAACTGGAGAAATATAAAGAGATCTACGTACCTGGTAGCCATCTTGAAGGTACTGGCAGATGTGTTGCTTCATTCAAAATCAAACTTTTTATTTAAAATTCTCTCTGTGTGTGTATAAACAGTCCTTCAAAAATGTTGCGGAGGATGATAACATCAGTCATGGACACTTAATTTTTCCAATATTTTTTTCATTATTATACATGAAAATCCAGTTAATAATTTTTCTGTCATTTGAAAACATCTAGTAGAACATCCATTAATTTTTTTCAGAATATTTTCATTTTACTCTGTTTAAATTACAACATAACATACATTCCGACAGAGCTGGACGCGTTGCGGTAATGAGAATTTTAGCCGAAAATGCAATAAAATACAAAAATAATTAATTCCTATGTTGAAATTACTCTTTGTGCAAGGCAGAGAACACTTATCTTCATGATATTTTGTTATATTACTAAATTACATGTTTTATATTTAAAATCATTACTGCCATGGTATTTTAAGGATTTCATGAATGACCCAATAGTGAAACAGTCCTGTAGTTTAGCATCCGCTTCATTGGACCACTTCCGTATTGAGCGCGTCACTGGTACATCCTGTTTGAGTTTTTGCTTGTATGCAAGAGTCAGGAGGATAGAGTTATGGTCAGATTTGCCTAAAAAACAGTAAGAGAGAGCTTTGTATGCAGCTCTGTGTGTGGATTAAAGGTGATCTGGAGTTTTTTTTGCCTCTGGTTACACAGGTGACATGCTGGTAGAAATGAGGTAAGACCGATTTCACTTTTCCTGCATTAAAATGACTGGGCTCTTGGAGCGCCACCTGGGTGAGTATTTTCTTGTTTGCTTAAAGCCCTGTACGCTCGTTGAGTGCGGTCTTAGTGCTAGCATCAGTTTGTGGTGGTAAATAGACAGCCTCGAAAGATAGATGAAAACTCACTTGATAAATAGTATAGTCTACAGCTAATGATGTATTTTAACTCGGGTGAGCAGAACCTCGAGACTTCCATAATATTAGAGATTGCGCACCGGCTGTAGTTAACAGAGACCCCCCCCCCCCACCCCCCTTGAGCTTACCCGACGCTGCTGTCCTGCCGATGCATAGAAAAACCAGCAAGAATATTATCCATGCCCTTGTTCAGCCAAGTTTCCTTGAAGCACAGGATATTACAGTTCTTCCGGCCCTGTTGATAGGATAGTCTCGATCGTAGCTCATCCAGTTTGTTCTCCTGTGATTGTACATTCGGCAGTAGAACAGAGCGTAGAGGAGGCTTATTCACTCGCCGCCATAATTTCATTAGGGTGCACGCACGTCGGCCTCTAAATCGCCCGTCTCTTTCTCTTCCGCATGTCGGGGATTCAGGCCTGGCCCGGGGTGAGCAGGGACCCGTAAAACGGCCGCTATACATTCCAGCGCCATTCTCATCAAGGGGGCTTCTTGCCCTTTCTCTCCCTGTGCTCTAAAGCGTGCTTCTCTTTTATCAGAGACTTTAAAAGGAACAGTTATTTCTGTTTTTACTTTACCTGACTTTATGTTGAGGCCCATGTGATGTTTATCGGAGTTAGCTTAGTTGGGAAACTTTTACCTTCTAACTACTTAAATTGCCCAAGTTGTCTTTGTTGCCAAAAATGTAAGAAACTGACAGGTTTTGCTCCCTATGGCTCATTGCCCTGAGTCAAAGGTTGATATTATGTTGCGTTCTATAATGCAGCCCTGTTTCTCCCCTCCTAGGAAGGAGTTTGTGGACGGATGCAGGGCGATCCAGGCGGACAGTCTGGAGGGCATCTGCTCCCGGTTCACCTGCATGCTGCTGGAGGCGCAGGGCGAGGAGAGCTTCAAGGACCTGTACCGCTTCACTTTCCAGTTCGGCCTGGATGCCGAGGAGGGCCAGCGCTCGCTTCAGCGCGACATCGCCATCGCTCTGTGGCGCCTGGTCTTCACGCAGGACACGCCGGATATCCTTGAGCACTGGCTGGACTTCCTCGGTGAGAACCCGTCGGGCGTGCGGGGCATCTCGCGGGACACCTGGAACATGTTCCTCAACTTCACACAGGCCATCGGGCCGGACCTGAGCAACTACAGCGAGGACGAGGCCTGGCCCAGCCTCTTCGACACCTTTGTGGAGTGGGAGATGGAGCGCAGGAAAAAGGAGGCACAGGAGGAGCAGTTGAAGAGGGCAGAGGAGGAGGAGAGGGGATGCACTGAGACCGAGGGCTCTCCCTCCAGCACAGATGGACTTGTAACAGAGAGCGGATGGGGCTCACAGACCTGGGTGGGCCACTGACTATGGAATTCTGGGAAGGAAGGAAGGAAGGTCGGGGTTGGTGGGTTCTGACCTATTAGTGAACTGTACATCTGTGAATCAATGGATGACAAATTAGTATTAACATTACCATTATTCCTCTCGCTCCTTTTCTGTTGCGGTGGGACAGGGTTCCCTTGCACCCTGCTTTATTTCTGGTTATTGAAAGGGCTCTAAGAACTGTATTGTTTTTAAGCACTTCTGTTTAAGTTATTTGTTTTATTTGTCTTTTAATGTCTTTTTTTGAAAAATAATTTGGACATGTGGTCCATTTTAATCTTTCCCAACTCACAAAGAAAGCTCAGTATATAGGGTTGCTTTAAAAACCAGGTGCCAGAAAGCCATACCAGTTCCTAAGTCTCATTTTCCAGCTCGCATTGACCTGGAAACACTGGTGACTGGACCTATCACCCAAAGACGTAGGCTAATTAAATCCTCATATTGCATTAAGAAGGGAAATTGGGACAATCTATTTGTCCTCAAATAACTCCTTATTACCAGAGACTGAGCTTTATCTTTATGGGGTCAGTGAAATCAACTTGATTGCAATTGTTTTGTTTTGGAACAACATTTGAGTGTGGATGAATTGGCTTTCATTTTGAAATGTGGACTATTTAAAGGGTTATATTCTTGGCTTATCTATTGCCTGTAGTTGTGATGGCCAACCAAGATTTGTTCAAGACGTGGTCGTACTCGAGTGTGCATAATGTCCTAAAGTAAAAATTGAAGTGAAGTGACAGTGAAAATACCTTGTTACTATTTTTATTCTATTTATCTAAATAAAAAAAATTGTTGACGCTATATATCAATAAGTCCTTTAAATTTCAAGTTGATTTCTTTGAAAATCATCACGCCCTTTTTTTTCTCTCTTCTGCAGTGTAATTTATGAAAAGGTTGAGTGCTCTAGACCGTGGTAGTGTCTTTAGCTTATTCTAACTACCAGGGCTTGGTTCCATGTTGGTCCCTAGCCCCTGTCCCTTTAGTGTTCACAGATCCCAAAGGACTGAACACATGTAAGCAATATGGTATTGGCCACCACCCCACCAAGCCATTCAATGGACTGTGGACTTCTACCTGAAGTTATAGCTTGCACATATGTAGTTATTTCAGATCTGTGAACAGGGCAGAAGGTGACTGTACCTGGGCTACATTCAGGACTGTTGTGTTAGGTCATTACAAAGCTTTTGCCCCCCCCCCCACCCCCGTCCTTCCATGGAGGGCCGAGTATCTATGGGTTTTCGCTACTCTCTTGTACTTGATTGATTGAATCGAGGTCACAAATTAGTAAAGAACAACACTCGCCTGGTTGTCTAGGTCTTAATTGAAAGGAAAAACCAAAAACCCACAGCACTAGGCCTTCCATGGAATGAGTTTGACAACCTTGCTTTAGGGACTCTGTTGTTAGTTAGAATAAGCTAAGACCTTACCAAGTTTGCTACAATCTTACAACATTGGACAGCTATTGACTCTAGTTTTGTGGGCATGTCAAGAATGTGTGTCGGCTGCTAGTGACTGTTGTGTTAAGTGCACAAAACACAATGGCCCTCCTAGTCACCATGCTTGTAATGCTCTCATTCATGTCTGCAGCTTCTAAACCATTCACAACAGTTGAATTATAATGGAACAGAGCCCAGGCCTTTTGGTGACAGTGGATCATTGTTAACCAGGTGTTTTGGCTCATTGAGTGTCTGCAACTGAGTCTGGTGTGGTCAGGGGGTGCCCTTGTGAGGTTTACATTTTCCTTTGCCCTTTTTATATAAAATGCATTGATTTATAATAAATAAAATCATGTTCCAACTTTTGACAGTGGACCACGAAATGCATATGGGGAGTTTCATTTTGTTTTGGTGGCGTCATTGTCCTGTTCTGATGGAGGGTTTGCAGTATGGCTTTTGAGGACATTTGAACACGACTCGGGCATCTGATCTGACAAATCTGCTGTTTTCCAATATGTACCAGGATGCTCCTTGCCCTGGTTTCTACTTTTCAAACAAAATGTTTTTCTTTAGAAATATAACTTTTTATTGATACCCTGGTGAAGTTTGAGAAAATTGCGAAAATTGTAGCTCTGATATGGCCATAATAGAGTATAATCTATTATGGTTAGTAGGGGTTGCTGGGCAAAGTACAGTATTTCTCGCTCTGCTGTAGTGTATTTGCTTTAGGCAGGCAGTGTACACAAAACATGGTCCTCCTCCTCAGGGGGTGTGTCCAACACAGGGGCTTTCGCTATTGGTGGATGTTTCTCCTGGTAACCAGCATCCACTGTTATCAACAACACTGGACACATGAGAATCGGAAACTTCATCTGATGTCGAGAAACGGCGTTAAAATACCCGTGTAAATATATATGGATTGTGAGTATTTAAACCATATTTAAACAATTTAATCTAAGTTTATATTGTCTAAAAACAGGAAGTTGATAAAAATGATGAGTGGTAAACTACCTTAGCCTAGTCATTCGTTAGCTTAGCTGGCTAGTTTAGCCACAGTTTATTCCTGCAGCCAGCAACATCAGCTAACGTTAGCTAGCGCCGACTTGCTAGCTGCATAGCCTGCACAAATAAAGCTGATTATCTAGCTAGCTATGTTTCTTAAGTCACCGAGTGAGCTAACTTCAACATCTGGAGTGCATTGTTGAAATGTATGTGAAATGCAAAAAACTGCCGTTGTAACAATGACCAAAAATGTAGCCAGGGCCAGAATTTTAGCAGCGGCGTGCAGTTTTTTCTTATGCGGGGAAAAAAATATATTTCGGGTGCGGCAACATTGCTGTCGGACGGTCCTCATAAAAAGGTCATAATCTCGGTTCATTTCTATTTCCTTGCTACAGAGTTGAATTTAGAAAACCATCGTGGATTGACATCCTCTCAAAATGTGGAATTAGGGCTATGTGAAAACCAGTGTCTGTGATCCCACAATGGATAAAGTGGTGAGTTCCGTTTTATTTTATATTCAAATAATTGGAGAACACAGTAGCTGAGGTCATGTGGATAGACGTCCACTACAAAAAGGGATGGCTTTGCGTCTCACTGCCATGAAGCTTGATTTATGTGCCTACTCCCCACCTCTAAGGTTGGGGATTTTGGTCAGGGGCAGAGGGAGCCTTGTAAAGGAGATGCATATCCTGACAAATATTAAAAGGATGAATAAAACGTTTTTAGGTTTGTTAATGTCATATCTGTGCCTCTTTACGACATTCTTTTTTAATGATTTGATTACCTACGTTGTGACAAGAAACTCGAGCACATTTAGTATTTTATTATGATTATATTAGCCGGGGTGGGGTACACGCGTTCTTGTAGCCTATGCTCGCTCCATAATGTGGTTTATGGATTTCAATTGATTCGATGTTTGGTGCATACAAGGATGCCAGTCTGCTGGAGTTTCTTTAAAAAAAGTATTATATGGATCTGGAATTACATACGGTGTGCGAATAACCCTCTTTTCAATAGATTGCCTACATGGTCACTTGCCAAAGTCAGTATTGCACCTGTTATAACATAGTCATATATGAACCAAAATCTGGCTTTATGGTGAATCTCCTTTTAAGCCCAGGAAGCAGCTATTCAATTTGCCATTCACCAACTTTTCAAGCTTATTAATGCTAAAATGCATTCATTACGCACCAAATATGGAGTTTTGATTACCACCTATAGTCATGTGTTGCCACCACAGCGGGTATGTAGTTCCAAAAAAGGTTTAAATAAAAATGTACAAGCAACCGAAGGAAAAAAACAACTTTTCGGCACCTCCAATAACTCACATCCAAATGATCTCGGATTGCTACAACATCTCAATCAATACATTGGAGTTGTCGAAGAAGCATTCTATTTCGGTTGCATGTAACTTTTTTACTTTGACCTTTTATGGAAGTACATACCATCCGTGACGGCAGTAAATTGGGATAGTTGCTAATCGAAACACCATATTTGGTCAGTAACAAACGCATTTTGACATTGTTACGCTTGAAAAGCTGTTGAATGCTTCCTGGGTTTAAAGGAGATTCGCCACGTCAACATCTCCTGCAAGACCAGATTCTGGTTGTAGTCATATAGTGCATCTATTCTGCTGTTCTCTTTTCTTCCTTCACCTTTCCCCCTCTTCCTCCAGTGCTCCTGCAGATGTTGAAGCCTAGTTGGCTGCTAGACTTATGTAAGAGAGCTAGGGATTTCATCCCCTTTTCGGGTGATTCCATGCCAGCAAAGGCCGAAAATATTTTTGGTATCTCTGATTGTTCTGGCAATTTTTACATTCTTACATCAACACTTCATTGGAAGGAAGAATGTTCGACATGCTTTTTACATTTTGTATCACAAATCTGTGAACCATACATGATACAGACAACATATTGGTGTTGTTATACTCCTTAGAGTATGCTCTCAAATATGGAGTATGTCTAGATTCTGAAGGGGGAAAAATCACATTACAGTATTACCATTTTTTATGTTGAATAAATTATTTCAAAAGTGCCCTTTTAGATTTTTCATATTTTTAGACATATTGTTAAGAACAATATAGGCTACTCTTCAAACATGTCAAATTTCCGGAGTGGGCTCTCTGGTAATTTTAATAGGTCATTAGGTCATTCACCTAAGGCAGTAGGTAGCCTAGTGGTTAGAGCGTTGGACTAGTAACCGGAAGGTTGCAAGATCGAATCCCCGAGCCGACAAGGTAAAAATCTGTCGTTCTGCCCCTGAACAAGGCAGTTAACCCACAGGCATTTGAAATAAGAATTTGTTCTTAATTAACTGACTTGCCTAGTTAAATAAAGGTAAAATAAAAATTAACCAGTCACAGCCCTCCTTTAGGATTGCAAATCACCAGCAGAGTTATTTTTTAATCAATTTTCCCATTCAGTGTGTTGATGATGCTCATAAAATTGATCATAATTTCAGAATGAGCAGAGAGCCCACTCTGGAAATATGATGTTCTCGTAGGGTATATTGTTCCAAACAATGTCTTTAAATTCTCAAAATCCAAAACGGTACTTTTGAGGGTAATATTGTTATTAATGTTTATAATGTTGAATAAATTAATGTGAAAATGTGTATTTCAGAATCTAGACACTCCATATTTCAGAACACACTATAAGGAGTATAATGAGACCACGAGGTTGTCTGTATCATGTACAGTTCATGGATCATAAGGTCTTACAAGGGGCATGTATAGGTCTAAAATGGGCACAAAATGGTTTGTGAGACAAATATAAAAAGCATTTCAAACATCCCTCGCAATGAAGTGTCTATGTGAGAATTGACAGAACAATCTGAAATAACCCAAAATATTTTCTATCTATGCTGGCGTGGAATCGCCCTTTCGCAACCTGCATGAGCCTGTGAATTTGCTAGCTTGGTTATATTAAATGTATTGTTTATGTCAATACTCAACCCAGAATACAATCCTCATAGCCTATCCATTATCTTCATTTCAAAGATGCAGTCTGATGCTAAACATACTCCCCTTCAAAATGGTTGAAGTTATCTTATCATTTGACACTCTGTTTTTGTTTTTTTCGTCACATTTCAACTTCAGTAGACTGAGCGCATGACTATAGAGTTCACACTACACTTGCTACCAAAACATCCTTTCTGTCTTTCAATGTTATGTCTATGGTAAGTAAACGTATTGCAGTATTTTAGTGTTTCTTGTGTAACGCATGAGTCTTACAATAAACCAAATGAATTTAGGGCCCATTTCTTATTAATTAACTCCATGCTAATGATGAGTATGAAGTCATTTGTATGGACTTTTAACCGAAATAAGAATTTGTTGATTTCCATTTCGATAACCAAAGATTACGCCGACACTATTTGTCAAGATTTCAACGTGTCATCTCAACCATGGGTCGTATTTACACAATTTGAAGGCTGGTCGCTAGGCTATGACAATAAACAGGGTTAATGATTTAGCTTGATTCAAGACTCTGCACCTCTTCTCAAAATAATCACTGCAGCATGACCCGGTGTATTGTGATACTGTACGTCTTCGCATGGCTTCTCTGTCTGACACTGCTTCCTGTTGTTGTCTACCTATCTGTGAAGGAGAACCAGAGGTGTCAGGGAGGCTTGGCTGCTGAAGAGATACTGGATGAATATTTAATCGCCCTTCAGCACAAAAACAGGTGAACTGTGAGGCAGGCACGGGCCTTTGGGAGAGGCAGCTCCGGTTACACTGAGAGGACACAGTAGCTGACTGTCAATAGGCTTATACTCACACATATAGGGTAGACTTTGGTTGGTTCCTCGTGCTGAGAGATTGAATGACACCAATGATGTATGAGTGATACCGACATGCAAACTGTGTGAGGACAATTTGGTTTCCATGGAGTAGGCTTCGCTCGTTTGACCTGCTTGCATATATAATATAATGCTCTCTCACATGCATACAAAAACCATGGAAACAGACTTAAAACATGTTTTTTTCATCTCATTTTCAAGTGTAGATTCATAAACCTCTTTTATATGAAAATGTGTGTATTTTCTAGTGATGAGTTGACCTTTGACCCATAGGATCTTAAAGAGACTGAAAACTAAAGAGCCCAAGGAGATCGAGCTAGAGCGTCTGGAGCAGGGCTTCTCCATCTATTTGAACGGCGCTAATGCTAGCAAGCAGACCAAGAGACCCTGCCAGAAGTCTGTCACCTCGCCACCGCCGGCTCTGAGAGCTACACACACGGCTGGTACGCAGCATGCAGGACTAAAATAAATCCGCCAACAACTTAGGACTAAAATATATTATTTCAGTGTCCCATCAGCAACTGAGTATAGACTACAACCCATCTCTGCTACAGTACCAAGTCCTTGTTAGGCTATTGTAGATTATGTCCCTGTTTGTTACTACTTTATGACTGAGCTAATGTTTGTGGCATCCCTGAACACCAACCCCGTCCCTCAGTTAGCATTTAGCATAGTATAATCCTATGCCCACGGCCGTTGAACAAATGACAATAAGTGACAGTTGTAAACCAGCGGCCATTTTCCCCTCCTCTGTTTGTTATGGAACCATCTGTGTCTGGTTTTCCTCTTCCTTCGAGGGCGGACTTGACTGCTCATGTGCAGTGTCTGTGTTCTCGCTTTCTCTGACTCATCGCCAGATGCCTCCAGAAGGGGTTTGCAGCTAGCAGAGGAGGAGACCTACGATCTGGAGGTGAACAGCAGCAAGAGGAGCCACACCGCCCCGGGAGAAGTGCAGAGGAGAGAATGGGTTCAGGTACCGCCAGTCTAGATAGTCTACACCTTTTGAAAGAGAATGTCTAGTCATTCTATTTCTATAGTATCTGGTCATTCTACGTCTAATGGGTGACGCCGACAACCCTGTTGTGGCTGAATAGATTTAGTGACCGAATCAACGCTCACAGACATGGGTTGTCACAAATGGAATAGAATGTAGTGTATGTGTTTTGAATAGTGTTCTATTTTCGTCTCTGCAGAAGTCGGTCAATATTCGAACAGAACAAGGACCCTGTTTGCGGATCTCTCCAGAGAGACGGTACTCTGAAGACTTTGAACCCTACGACAGTATAGAGATGGAGGTACAGTAGGAAGAGAACAACGGTCCTTTGTAGCTCGGCTGCATAGCGCTTGTAACGTTCAATTCCCGGGACCACCCAATGCGTAAAATGTATGACCGCATGACTGTAAGTGGCTTTGGATAAAAGCGTCTGCTAAATGGTATATATTATATATAATTCCCACCGGGCTCATGCGTGCGTGGCTGTGCACTGTTCTTCAGCATATTTCGATGGTGTGTGTCAGCGTCTGTAAATGTCAACTGCAGCAGTCAGCCTGAGTTTGCATGATTTGCATCTCACTCTGCTCTGTCTTCACCCTGTGCCTCTCCAGCGGTCGATTCCCCGTTCTCCTCGTAGCCCCCCGCTAGACTCCTGTAAGGTGTCACGTTCGTTTGGCTTCAGGGCTGATGGCCGAGGAGGTAGCCAGACGGAGCCTGAACATCAAAGCGAACGGGTCCTACTCAACATCGACGAGGTCAAGGTGAGAGGTCAACTGTTTTTCTCTCCCTCCTCCGCGGCCCTCCTCTCTCTCCCTCTTCTCGCTTTCCTTTTTCTCCTCTTCTCGCTCCCTAAGATACTGTAGCGTATTCAAGACACTGATCCAGGCTACCAAAGTGCAAGAAATACAGCCATCTTCATTATTTCCATCTCGCCAGATTACATGACGCAGTAAATTATTGAATTCTATCCAGAGAGTGCTGACTTAATTTACAACTTTTTTAAATTTCCTCTTACGCCAAGCAGACATTCCCTTCAAAGCAATATAAATCAAGGCACATAAAATGTGTAACGGCCCTGTTTCTTCAACCTGCGTTATAGCTCAGTGTTAACCTTGTTTGTGTTACATATGGTGCAGTGGCGTGAGGGTGAGAGCTGAGTAGTTTTCATTTTGGTCACAAAACGGGATGAAAATATTTTTGAAACTGAGGAGGAAAAGCCCGTGGTTGTCTGATAAGAAGACCAGTTTCCATTTCCGTTTCAACTCATTTGAACATACCCTTGGTGTTTTTTGCTGCTCAGGTGCTTCGACGGAGCCTGGAGGTGAGCGTGCTGAGGAGCAGCAGGGGGTCGGCGGGGGAAGAGTCGGACGAGGAGTGGGTGGAGGAGCAGATCGAGAGGGAGGAGAGCACGGAGAGCCTGGAGGAGCTAGGCCTGCCTCCCTCCTCCAACAAAACATCTGCTGACACGAGTCATCCGCGAGTAACTGGGCCCAAAAGCTGCCTTCGCGACCCTGCAGAGCTCATGGTGTTGGACTTTGGGCCCTCTCCTAAAGGTACTCCCAGCAATACGGATGACAATATATTCATGTTATGCAGCCAGGGATGCATCTTAACATTCAACTATAGTGGCTTCCTTTCCTTGTCTCCCCCTTCATTTGCACTGATCTTAAATGATAGGATGGGTGAAAGCAATATGTTGGATGCCTACTTAGGATTTACCCATGCAGATGTTTGATTTCATTGCAGTTGAAGGGGAGGAGACATGTAGAAGACGCCTGTTAAGAGATTTTATTGAGATGCAGCCCGGAATTTGCTTCAGGTTGTCTCTATTCCTTTACCTTTCTTAGACGTTTCCTCCATTATGTTGCAGGCCGTAAGATCGAGCGTTCGCTGTCGGCCAAGAGGAAAGACAACATGGAAGCCTACGTCCCCACCAAGCCTCTGCCGGTGAAGAGCAAAACTCTGGACAGGCCCTCTTCAAAGGAGTGCAGGGATGGCAGAGATCCTCAACGTATGTTCTGTTCTTCCCTGTATGCGTGTCATTCATAAACCTAAGAGGCCTCAAGAGTATGACTCACTTCCCCCCCAACCCCCTCTCTTTCTCTCTCTCTCTCTTCCCCCACCCTCTCTCCCTCAGGGCCGAGGAGTCGCGTAGAGCGCCCCCTGTCTGCAGCGAGGAAGGCCTCCCAAGAGGAGCGCGACTCGGAGGAGACGGCGTGCAGGGTGCTCCAGGCCCTGCAGATCGAGAACAGCCCACTGCAGAGCCCCGAGCCCAGGGCCTTCAGAAGCACTCCGGTAGGGTAGAAAACAACCATAGAATGTAATTCTATATCTATAGGCACAATCAGGGGTGTGCTGTTCTGGGTCCTCTAGTTGGTTGTGTTGTATTCTTCTAATCTGTCTGCTGTAATATTCATGTTTTACATCCTAGCCTATCCCTATCTCTCTTATTTTCTAATCTTTTCTACCTTCAGTTGAACCTGGTTAGGCTACCACCCTATCTTAAATCTAACTCCATTGTGCTTCTCCATTCTAAATCCACAGGTGAGAGGACACCAGATGATGAACGGCTCGCTGCGTGACGACGATGACGACAAAGATGAAAGTGGGGTGACCAGAGCCATGCAGAGAATTACCCTCATGGGTCCCAGGTATTGTATTGCAACGTTACACGCTAGTGTCATTGCACACTATGCGTTAGGTGTTGATCCTTAACCACTATATGGAGAGGAAAAGGGAAGTTACTATCTCTATACCAGGGGTGTCAACCTCATTTTGCCCCGTGGGCCGCATTCGGTCTTCACCGAGGTCCGGAGAGCCGCACTGGAAATGTGTTATATTTTCTCAAAATATGCAAAAAATAGTAATCTATCCGTCGTTTTTTTAAATTTTCGACGCTCCCTGACTATTCAGCTTTCGTTTTGGTGATTCTTAGCCAACCTGGAAAGAGGGTAGAGACTTTATAAATGTAAGTCCAATATCATTTCTACACAGTTACGGTTTGGTTTGAGTCATTTTGATGTAGACTGATGTTTTTTTTTTTTTTTTTTACTCAAACCACCCGCAGGCCGCTTTGAATGGGCTCGCGGTCCATATCTGGGTCTATACGAATCCTTTGACTATCACAAAGGAAAAAAACATTGAATGGCTATGTTCCAATAGTGTCCACACTAGCATACTACAGAGAAAGAAACCAACTATAAGGTATGCATATCGGGATGTGGCCAAATGTAGTCTTGTCTGGTGACAGTTTAGAATGACACTGGCATCGCTAACTCCCTCATGCCTGTGTACTATGTGCTTTCCCTTGCTGGGATGAGAACGCCATGTACAGACTCTGCAGTACAGTAACAAAAAACTTGTGGTAATGCAGTACGTCTTGGATGGCCGGCGCAAGAGCACCAGTAACTGTATACCTCCGACCGAGGCTCTCTAACAATCAGAAACGTGTCGGTGGTAACCTAACCTCTCTGACCTTGAAGCGGGTTTAGTCAACAAAGCTGTGGGGAGTCTTCAATAACTGTCAGTGACCGTGCATACATTTCCATAGATGATCACCGAGAGCAAGGTCAAAGACTATTGATGTGGTGAAAGACACAATACAATTGATGACTAATCATTTTCTTCCAGGCAACAGCAGAGACTACTGAAGGCGTTGGAGAAACTGGAGGCAGGCACAAACTTTGACAGCCCTCAGACAGTGAAGACAGACAATAGCAAACCACCGGTGAGTCACTCCATCAAATACCAGGGCTAGGAATGACTAAGCGTAAAACAACTAGGTGAGACGAACAGTGAGGCTAAACATAGAGCGAGAGAGACACACACAAAGAGAGATCTACCAGCGTTCTAATTATATTTTTATGATGCTAAGAATACACTGTATGAAGTGACAGCTTGACTCGACTCATGAAGCTCTGCTGTTGTCATGGTGGCAGAAGAGGCGCGTCTCGGCCGAGGCACCGCCCACCGTATACGTCACCATGGAGATCCTAAGTAACTGGGGGAACAGGGGCCAGGTGGGGCTGACGGAGATGCAGTTCTTCGGCCCAGGGAACAGGAAGCTGTACGTGTCGCCACACGACCTGGACATCCGGAACGCCGACTACCCTGGGAACCTTGGAGCGCTGGTCAACGGGAAACCTAAGGTGAGTTGAGCTCTGCCCCCAAGCCTTTCTGATAACACTAATTGAACTATTTGGAAAGGTCTTGGTGCATTGTATTTACTATTCACGCATCATTTTAGAGCGATTTTTGGTGACACTTCCTATGAGTAGATACCCTCTTCGTAATCCACTATAAAGGCATTAGAACACATAAGGAATCATGAGACAGCTTATGAGCTGTTATTAGCCTATGTCGTGCATGACAAGGCATTTTGCATTGGTGCTATAAATACGCTTTATACCCATTTAAGCGCTGATCATAGTCCAAAATGTGTATGTCCACACGGAGATGTTCTAGAATATTGGACCGTTGCCTTTCATGCTTTCCGAACTCTCAGTGCGGCTCAAGCTATTTCTCCAACCGTGACCCCATTCAAATGAATAGAAGACGCGTACGAGGAGCCACGTTGGTTGGGAATCTTGGGGAGGTGGGCGGTCGTCCCCCGCGGACGGTGTAGCTACAAATAAGGTTAAATAAATAAATAAATAAATTAAAAATAAATAGCTATGTCACAATGGGCCGCCGGGCTAGCGTGGCTTGGGACTTATACTTTGGGAAGAGGGTCTTCAAAGTGTTACCGGATTATATTGGGTCTCTGGTCATTTTAAGGGAAGGTATTCATCTATTTTCTGACTTAAACGGACTGCTTTTCTCTATATGTTGTTGCGTATTGTTTTGACCGCCAGACCACGAAGGAGCGTCATATGTGGACCTGTCCTTTCCATCCCCCGGTCCAGCTCTACTTCATCATCAGGAACACGGAGCGCTCTCCGGACTTTCAGATATCCCGGATCAAGATCTGGAACTACAACAAGAGCATCAATGTAAGAGACCAGACTGACAGGTTGAGTATAAAATGGCACCCTATTTCTCCTTATGTCGTGCACTACTTTTGGCCCGAGCCTTTGCGACAGAGGTTGCCGGTAGTTTGCCAGTTCTAGTGAAAAGGGTTGCGTTAGGTGAAGATTCGAATGGAATCTGGTAGAAATGGTACTTAAGTTGTTAGCACGTACTGTGTGTGCAACCCTTACTTACATATGCAGCCTCTGATTGGTTCATCACGCCAGTCCTAGTTCCGGGGTTACCAAAATGCACTCCATCATTTGTTAACAGTTGCTCATAAATCCAGCTTGCTTCAGCCAGCCCCAGTCATTCCAGAGGGTGACCACCATATTGGCAGCAGGCTTTAGGGGGGAGGGTAGTTGTGTTTAACCAGTGGCTGCGTGAGCTGCCAGTCAGTCCAAATGTGGAACAGTGAGAGATTAACCCTGGAGGATTAGTGAAGGGACGCCCGGGTTACTGCTTCTGCCTCCCGGCCTGCTGCTGTCACAAACGGGACTGACGGGGCACGAAGCCCAGGCAACCAGGGGTCTGTCTGGAACTATGGATGTTATGGGTTGATATTAACAGTGTCTCTGTTCATTGAGTCCGTTGTTAGGGTACCGGTGGTGTGTTTTAAGCTGCGAGGTAAGGAGCAGTGTGATACAGTTTGATCCAGTGGGTGGAGATGCACTGATTTAACGAGCAGGGACTGAGGAGATTTGAGTCTGGTTTTAGCCATCCACTATGTCTGTCTGTGTGTTGGTAAGGAGGCTACTTACGTTTAGCTTTACAGTTGACTATGTCTGCACGGTTAGCTTCGTTTCCCCCAGCTGTGTATGAACATTGGGGCCTACAACGAGGAAGCTCCTTGGTTAAAAGTACGGTATCACTTTCAGTTTCAATGTTGATCTAGCGATGTCATGGTAACTTGAATATTCCAGCTCTTTGACGTTTCCCTCTTCACCTCTGCATTTCATTTATTTATTTTTTTTATGTATTTGACTTGGAGTTTATTTTAAGGTTTATTTTCTTTTATGATATCAATGCATTAACTAAATATTGCCCTGCTTAGAGCCTGAAATAGCCGTACTGTTCTTTTTCAGGACCTGGACATTGGCGCCCGGCATGTGAATCTTTACCTCAACAGTACGCTGGTGTTCGAAGGCGAGCTGGACAAGGGCTGTGGCAACCAGGTTTTCGACTACAGCACCAGCATTGCCCTCCAGGCACTCCAAGTTCCAGAATCTTTCTCTCCCAGCCCCATGGCGTCCGGACACGGTCTCTGTGGCGCCAGCCCACAGCGCCATTATGACAGGAGCGTGGAGGGGAACAACGGAGGGCACCATCGTGACCCCAACCACGGACTCTCTCTCGCTGAGGGGCTAGCCCAGGTCAGAATAGACTTAGAGGATAAAACGTACAACCCCGTCACCCCCACGTCTACACACCGCCCCCTACAGAAGGACTCCTTTGACATGGACCCACCGGAACTGGACCTCCCCCACCCCCCTCTGAAACAGCAGCTGGAGCAGTCGGGTCAACCCACAGAGCGCACAGTCACCACCCAGCCTTCCTCCTCCAGGACTCCCCAGTGGCTACAGCCCCTGGCCCGGAGCGCCCCCGAGGGCTGCGAGGCTGGGAGGGAGAGGCCCCTCTGGCTAGTTCCCCAGCAATCTGTGGAGTCCAAACCTCCCCTCCCCCAGTCCTCCTCGGTGCTCCCGGAGCTGGGCTGTAACCCGGGGAGGGTGTGTCAGGGGGTGGAGAGGACGGTGAACGGGGGCCAGGGGAGTGCAGACTCTCTGGACCTCGGAGGTGACCTGCTGGAGGAGCTGAGTGACCAGCAGCGCCAGGACCAGCCTGTTAGTGGACGTAGGAGCTCAGCCAGGCACAATAACACTAGTAGTACCAGCAGCAAACCAGCAGTGGAGCACCAGCATGGAGCCATTGGACTGTCCATAGGTAGCTAACCCAGTGTGTATGCTATGTGCTCGTACCTGTTGTGATCCATTCCATACCTTTCCATACTTTTGCAGCTCTATTATCTACTCTGCATACTGCGCTGTGCAGGAAAGAGACGAGATGTTCATTTGAATTCATGTAACCGTCTTAAGGTCAGACAGAATGATCTCTAGTGGGAGACTGTTTGTCTACTTGCCTTAGTTCTGCAACTCAATAATGATCCCCCCCCCCTCGGGATCTGACATTAGTTTCCCAATGTTCGTGTCAACGGCAGAACCAGACATATCTTTGTTTGTCCCTAAATAAGATTATAGAGCAGACAGATTGCTGCATCACATCAAATCTCCATCCTATAATAATCTTTATCTCCCTGACAACAGACTTCCAGCCAGACCCTCTAGTTATGGGTCACCCCCCCCCCCCCACATGCCAGCTGGCTCTGACAATATATTTTGTGGACATATCACCCTGAAGTGGGTCAAAGACTCTTTGACTAGCATCACACCAGCTGTCGGAGCTGGGCTATTCAGTGTGAAAATGACATCAACATTACCATGACTTTTATCTTCTACAAACCTGGAATATGTAAATAAAAAAAAAGGTTATTGCGAGCCATAACTTTAGTAGTATAAATCCTGCTCTCAAAATTATATAGAGTAGTGCTATAATGTATAAAACGGGCCCAAAATGACCTTGCTTTCTTCCCTATTGCTCTTAACTACACTTTTATTATGTACTCTGCACTGCCTTTGAGGTAACATGAGAGTGTGTGTGTTGATTCCACAGAGGAGCCAGGTTCAGTATCGGGCAGCAGCAACCGGAGGCAGCAGCGTACCCCCCGGGCCCATCTCCGCAGCCAGCAGGACCATGACGACACCCTCATGGAGTCCTGGGACTCCCTCACCAAGTTCAACCAGTGCCAGCGTGGTCGCATCTCCAACATGAGCTTTGAGGGCGACATCTTTGACGAGTTCCTCCAGCGTTCCTCCAGAGCCGCCACTATTGCCATAATCCCCTCCTCCGGCCCAGGAGCCTCCTCCTGCAGCCCCGTCCCCAACTCATCCCACCTCTCCTCCCCCGCCCCTCAAGGGGGCCACTGCGATGACCCAGAGGATGACCTTTCCGCCGAGCCGGAGCGCGAGGAGGAGTTTGAAATTCCGGTCCTCCCACGTGGTCAACGTCTGGTCATTAACATCTTGTCCACGTGGGGCGATCGCCACTATGTGGGCCTCAACGGTCTCGAAGTCTTCAGCTCCAGCGGTCAGCCCCTCCTTCCCACCCACATCCGCGCCGACCCGCCTGATATTAACGTGCTGCCTGCCTACGGAAAGGACCCGCGTGTGGTCACCAACCTGATCGATGGCGTCAACCTCACACAGGACGACATGCACCTGTGGTTGGCACCTTTCACCCAGGGGAGGAGTCACGTGATCTACTTGGAGTTCGCCGGGCCGTGTCAGGTGGCCATGATAAGAGTGTGGAACTACAACAAGTCCAGGATCCACTCGTTCAGGGGGGTGAAGGAAGCTGAAATGCTGCTGGACGGGAGGTGCATCTTCAGGGGAGAGATCGCCAAGGCATCAGGGACTCTGTCTGGAGGTAGGGGAGCATTAGTGAGGGACAGGCTCTCTCCTATGACACCCAAATGGGTAGTTCTATTTCATTTCAGCAAGCCATGACACCCACCATCTCAAATTGTTCTGAAAGGTTTCGGATAAGATAAGCACTCTTGCAACATTACATTTGAACTCTGAGAAATTCAACTAATTGATCACACCCAAATTGGCCCTTTCAATGTATAGGATTCATATAATATTTAATAAATATAGTACCCAACGTCCAATTTGGACCAAACTTCTTAACAATGATTAAGCCACCCACTGACCCCCCAACCCCACACCAAGCCCACCCCAACATCCAGTATACAGCATCAGTTCTCTATGTTTGACAAGTAGTATGAAGCTGTGGCTTGGAGTATTGTTTATTCATACTGTGTAATGTATTCTCAGTAAATTGCGTGATATTGTTTTCCCCCCGTTTAGAGAAATTATATGTTGAAGTCGCTTGCATTTCCCCCCATAAATGTGTGTTAAAATACCAGGTTTTGCCCACTAGGTGCCACTGTTTCTTCTACTGCCACACCCTTTTATCCATGTTGCTGGTCTCTTGTATTTATTAAATAGATCACAACATTGTCTTTGCAATTTTGGGTAGAAAATAGCTTTTGCTCATGATGAAAATAAGTGGTGTGGTGATCCGCACAATTCAAGCCAGTCGTCCATGAAAGCAATTAAGTTTGTCCTTCCATTAGTCATAATCTGTGTCCAGGAAACGGCCCCTCTGTGTGTAGTTTGTTCCCTTCAAAAAAGGTCTGTATTAGACCATTCCAGATGAACTGAATTGCTTTCATGGAGAACTGGCTTGACTTGTGAGGATGACCACACAATTTATTTAAATCACCAAAATGCGATCTGGGAATGACAAGAACATTAGAACTATTACGTTAGATTATAGAACTAACCTCCACTGCTCTCATCTTAGGTCTGGACCAGTTCGGGGACACCATCTTGTTCACCACGGACGATGAGATACTGGAGGCCATGTCTCGCTACGACGAGACGTTCTGCGGGGAGGCAAAGGGCTCCGAGGGTCTGGTTGGATCCGAGGAGGAGCTGCAGAGGCCCCGCACGGCCGACGGAGAGGGGGAGGAGAGACCTTTCACCCAGGCTGGCTTCAGACCCGAGGACGACCTCACGGTGAGTCTGACCGGACTGACTTGGACTATACAGTGTAAATGTGGAACGCCTTGATTGATACAGGACATGCAGGTTTTTTTCCAGCCCAACACTAACATTTCTGATTTCTATTCACTGCCATTTTTCAGTTAAACCTCAATCTGAACCCTGTTGTTGGTCAGTCTGAGACCCTGGAGCAGATCCCAGGAATGTACAATGGAAAGTGTGAGTACTCCCTTCTAAATTAGTCTTATTCATGATCAATTCACACATTTTACATACAGGCTATTTATGTCTGTAAAATATAGCTAGCTCAGCTTGTTCAACACTGACCCTCCAAGCTCTCTCTCTCCTTCTCTCCCTTCCCCCCGTCCCTCTTTCCAGGCCTTAGGATAGAGTTGAGTATGACATGGGGGGACTCCCACTACGTGGGCCTGACGGGGTTAGAGGTGGTGGGGAAGGAGGGGGACAGCCTGCCTCTGGACCTGACCATGTTGGACGCCTCGCCACGTGACCTCAACGACCTGCCTGAGTACGGCCAGGACACACGCACCCTCGACAAGTCAGTACTGTGTGTGTGTGTGTGTGTGTGTGTGTGTGTGTGTGTGTGTGTGTGTGTGTGTGTGTGTGTGTGTGTGTGTGTGTGTGTGTGTGTGTGTGTGTCTGACCTCACAACGCTGACAATGTAGATGGATCTAACTGCGTACCCTCTGAGGATGTTTTTTAAGACATGAAACGCCAAAGTGATCTAGTTAACTTGTCAACGACAACAGCGTTGCAAGGGATTTTATTCAACTGACTCCAACTCTTATGTGTCTATCATGTCAATGTTTATTACAGCTTTGTTTCGATATATAGCAGTAGTCCTCCCTTCCGTGGTAGGCACACCTTAGACAGTCAGTAAAACAGTCATGGGTGGCTGGTAGGCCCTCATGTAAACTCTCATAATCTATGAATCACATCGAAACTTCACCTCTACCCTTTCCTACTTCCTCAACCAGTCCGCCTCCCTCCATTTTGAAATACCAGACTGGAGTAGGCCCCCACCCTCTTCTGGTCCCTCTTCCCGGTGCCCCTCCCCAGTCCAGACCGATGAGCAAGCGGCTCCTCTCCTCCTCCTGGATCTCGTCTTTCAGGTCGGAAGAGAAAGTGTTGGTCCGTGTTCATCTGGAGCATGTTGGCACACATTATGATGTGTTGATGATGGACAGGCAGCGGCCCCAGGAGATGTCCCTGGAGCTCTCCACCAGGAAGGGTCTCACTGAGTAGGAGATATCGTTGCCCATGTAGGAACAGGTCAGGTAGAGGCAGGTGATCACCACGTCCTGCAGCTGGTGCTCCGTACCCGCCTCAGAGGACACCACCTTGCGGTATAGTTAAACGCCATGTTGGCCGGGGTGAGGGTGCTCTGGTTCCCCCAGCCGTGGTCGAGCAGGAAGCGGTCCACGCTCTGATGCTACAGCCCTGGGTCGTTGGGGGACAGGTTCTGGAGCCGGTAGCAGTGCTGGCACAGGAACTCACCGAGGCAGCGCAGCAGCTCGCCAAGGAAGGCTTTGACCATCACCCTCTTGGGCATGTCGGGGGCCGTGTTGGGGCCTTCTCGACCGGCGTGCCGTGTCGTTGTTGGAGCTCTCGATGAGGTCTGGGGGACACTGGTCCTGGATAAGGGTGGACAGGTTGGTGCATGACTGAGGCTTCTCCAGGTTCTCGTTGTTGAGGTGGGTCATGTTGTCCTCCTTCCGCTTCTTGTTGATAAGCGAGTGTCGCTTCAGGTTCTTGTCTTTGGCGCTGTAGTAGTTCTGAGCGGCCGTGTCGTGGCCCACCGTGACCGGCCCATCTCCGGCCGCCTTCTGATAGCTGGGCGAGAAAGACTGCACATTTCTCAGGAGTTGGATCAGGATGGATCAAGAGGCAGTCTGAGCAGATTATGTCAGGGTCAGTAGTGACTGTGGAAAACGAAATGGAAACTTTTTAGACATTTGAAATGCATGGCAAAGCCAGGCTACATTTTCCCACTCAGTCAACAGCATTGTGCATCGGTCAACATTAGGTTTATCAAGTCGTTATGTCGAAAATCCAAAGAATTAAAAATAGTTTCTTTGTTGATTTGAAATATAAAGACGCTTTGTTTAGCCGTAGGCTTTGGTTTCAAGGTGGTTATGGTTGTGTACGTCGGCTGCCGTTCAAGGTTCTGAGATGGAGTGTCCGCGTCGCAGTCAATTGCCTGTTCATGTCAAATGCAACATGAGGGGAAATGAAAACTTTGTGCGTCCTCAGACCTGAGGGGTATACTACAAAACCGCTATCAAGGCGTTAGCCAGCCAACTTGCCTAAATATTCTGGTACAACTTTTTCTTTTGTAGAAAGATGAGCTTGCAATGGAAATTGTCTAGTTAGTTTCACAAACCTTTTTTAAATCTTTTTTTTATTGTTATTATTATTATTATATCTTTTTTGGCCCTTTTTTCCCCCAATTTCGTGGTATCCAATTGGTAGTAGTTACAGTCTTGTCTCATCGCTGCAACTCCCGTACGGACTCGGGAGAGGCGAAGGTCGAGAGCCATACGTCCTCCGAAACACAACCCAACCAAGCCGCACTGTTTCTTGACACAATGCACATTCAACCCGGAAGCCAGCTGCACCAATGTGTCGGAGGAAACACCGTACACCTGGCGACCTGGTCAGCGTGCACTGCTCCCGGCCCGCCACAGGAGTCGCTAGTGCGCGATGAGATAAGGATATACCTGCCGGCCAGTGCCTTAAGTGCTTTAGTGTAGCTTTTTTTAGTAGCCATAAAATTAATAGTTTTTTTCTGGTTGCTTATCATAGTTGATTCTGCTTTGTAGTATACCCCTCTGTAGGCGCAACAACAGTGCACAACAAAACTGCCACTGAAAACGTAAACAATGTCACATGGCGTTTGAAGCAGCAGCAGCTCAATGCACCATCATAAAAACGAAATGTAAACGTTTTTTTTTTATGTATTTCAAATATCATGCTATATCCTTGCATGGAACAATTGTGTATTTGAAAAAGTTTTTTTTTCTTCTAAAATGTAAAAACAAAAAAGTTTAAGGTTCACTTTACACTGAAGTGAACACGTACCACTACTGCAAGGATAGGAAGCAGTCTAAAGTGTCCCAAGTATAACAAAGTGTCTCATAAATACTAGGTTTTCATGTCCGTTATGCTGCAGAATGACATGTATATAACCAGTGAGGTGTCTGTCTCTCTCTCTCTCTCCTCTGTCCAGACTCATTGACGGCCACAACATCACCACTGAAGACCAGCACATGTGGCTGATCCCGTTCTTCTGTGGCCAGCACCACACCCTGACAGTCAACTTTGACAAGGCCCATACGGTGGCTGGCCTCCGCATCTGGAACTACAACAAGACCCCAGAGGACTCCTACAGAGGGGTAAGAGAGAGTCACTTGTTTAATCACTGGGATGGAGAACTTCCTGCCTTTTTAGTATTCTGGTGGAAGTGTCAATTGAAATAGAAATATCTGGGCCCTGTAGGTTGCCATTGCATTTCGAAGTTGTCATTTAAATGTGTGGTGCGTTGTAGTTGTACAAATGTATACGATGCCCCATAGGAGTGCATATACAACATATGCAATAACTGCCATAGATCTTTAAATAGCTCTGAATTTTGACTGAGAATGTTGTTGAAGGGGTGAATCCTTATTTCCCCACAAAAACACAATTCTAACCATGGTCCACATTTTGTTAAGACACCCATGTATTGTTCCTGTGTTCTCCAGGTGAAGGTGATCCATGTGTCTCTGGACAATACACTCATCTCTCCAGCAGAGGGCTTCCTCATCAGGAAGGGACCAGGGAACTGTCACTTTGACTTTGCTCAGGAGATCCTCTTCATCGACTTCCTCCAGAACCCCTCCACTGGCCTGGTCAACAGCAAGACTACAGCAGAGGACTTGGCCTACACACTGAAGTGAGTACTTGTAGGCTAGTCTGATCCCAGATCTGTTTGTTCCGTCTTGCCAATGACCAAAAGAGTCGGCAAAACAGCACAAACAGATCTAGGACCAGGCTAGTTGTAGGCCACCTCCCAATAGGAAGGTGTTTAAAGTAATGGCTCTGTTGTTGTAAGACGTCTGTTTTAAGACGTCCGCATGCTTCCCAGCCGAAACAGTTTGGTAGAGTTGGTGCCTATATTATGATGACATTTTGTGACGTCTTTGTTAGTTTTGGACTCCGGTGAGGGTTTTTCCGGCTGTTCGGGCACACAAAAAAAATTCTGGAGGCGAGCCGAAGTTCGGAGCCAAAGTCTACGCCCCTTCGTCTGTGATTGGTTAACAGTGGAGATTCTAAAATAATGTCTTTGTTGTCATTCAACGAGCGACGATCCGTTGAACATTTTTAATTGAAAAATATCTGACAGATTTCTTGAGTTATCTTAGATGAATTCAGACTATTTTGAGGAAGTGTATACTGGCTAGGGCGCCTCAAAATGGACAAACAGTACTATTGACGCTTTTTTTCCCTAGTTTTTGAAGCGAAGGTCTTTCAAGGGAGTATTCAAGGACACTCGTTCTGTTCGGTCCAGCCGGACTGAAGCGTGCTGATGCCTTTAGCGTCTCGTAAAACTGCATTCTGCCCATTATCCGCACTGTGCCAAGCACTTAGTCATGCATCAAAAGTATGACGAATTCATATGATAATTCATATAGAGTGGCTACAGATACAGAGTTTCTGTATCCCAATATGCCCAGGCTAAAAATACAGATGTTTTTTTAAGGAGCTGAGTGCCCACTCTGCTGCCTACGTAGCTGCTGTGCTGAGTGCTTCGCTGCCACTCCCCCCTCCTCGATCGTTTTTGTCTGGTCACTGGTGCAGTGGCAATTTTAGCATGTAAATCTTGGTGGGGCAAAAAAAACTTTTTCTTTTTTTGCATGGCAGCAAAGCAACGACACAACAATAAACAATACATTAATTGCACTATAACGGTGACAAACGGTGCCCACAAACTGCCTACATAAATCTGTCCCAACAGAGCTTTCTTTTCAGCACCATGGAGTGAATCGTTACCACTGCTCCACCTGGCTATCAGCTGAGCCTTGTCTGGCAGCGAAACAGTTCATTCAGCCTCATGTACTTCCTTTTTAAAAAACATAGCTGATATGGCACACTTGCTTAAACAAATGTGGTTTCTACTGACAACTGAGATGTACAAACTATGGCATAAAGGAAACAATGAGTGGTTAAGAGGCAACTCGTAATTTCGATTACGACATTAATGAGCGAGCTAAGACGGGCGTAGTCAGTATAACTATTTGTTCAGAACTTTTGAAATGTACAGAGACAGAATTCAGAACACGGGCCGTTCTTACAGTATTCTCCCTGTACACCAAGTCAGAACCGTAGGATAGATAAAGGGGGCAGGCATATAAGCAGACAATGAACGCTCCTACAATATTCAATGTTGACATTTCTCAAAAACAGGCTATAGACTACATGTGCACCACCAAGTCAGAACAGTAGGCTAAGTTATGAGGGGGAAAGGCACCAAATTAGTACATGGGCTACTAACATCTTACTACACAACATACACTTAGTATTACTTTCTTAGCTACAGTATACATATCTCCCTGGCATATTACATAATTTATGCAGCAGCATACAAGACATTTTTGGACTCACCTTGTTGTGCTGTGCTCACTTGAACAGGAAGATGTCGCAGCGGTCCTTCTTGTCGGCAAATTTTGTCATCAAACTTTTTCATCAATGTCTGGCATTCTCTGGATTTATGGGGCGTTCAAGACAAATGGGAACTCTGGGGGGGGAAACAAGGTTGAATCATGACGTCAAGGATCTTCAGGTTGGACCTCTAGAAAGAGGCCCTAGTTCCAGACTTGGAATTCCCGTTCATAACGTATTTTCCCAGTCGGAGGTCGTTTTTTTTCAGAGTTCCCAGTTGTCTTGAACTCACTGAAATCTGAGGTTTCCAGTTCTTTTGAACACAGAAGAAGCCATGCTGGATTGACAGCCTGGCCAATGTATTCAACCTTTTCTGGCCCATGGTGTTTCATGTGAATGTTTATCCTTTTAAGCTTGGAAAATTGACCCTTAAACCCAGACTTGGACCACACACCCTCTCCACTGAATTGCAGGCTAGTGATTGCTTTGCAACGCTTGCAGTTAGCCACTGATTCCTTTCAAACCACTCATTATTGAATTTGCATTTCCAACTTGTTGTGTAATGTTTATGTCCAATGGCCGATGAGCACCAATACGTTTAATCTATAATTTCTCTTCATATGACAAGGATTGAAAAGGATTTGCCAGTAGATTGTCGACTTGATTCATGATGATGACTGCTAGCTTGCTAGCTAAGATCTTGAAAGTATGATGTTGACATGATCAGTCCATTCAAAGCTACTGTAGATATAACGTGATTTGACATAATTTTATCTGTGGCCAATGACCTTGAGTCTTCTTGGGTGGGCACTTCTAATGTAAATCTATGGCAGCTTGAATTCTCGAACTCTCCGCACCTGAGTGACAGAACACTGAGCCAATCACGGCGCAACTAGAGAACATTACCAACCCCTATGCTCTGTATGTTCCGCTGGCTGCCCCTCCATCACAGAAAGCACTGAGCTAGGCTGAAACACCTGCATTTTGGAGTTGCCTTATTCAAGAAAGCAAAAAATACACCATGTTTGTATGCAGATTTATTAACTCAATGATTTTTAAATATATATTTTTTTACATTGTTTGCAAACTGATATGTGACACGTATTAAAATAACATGAAAAACAGACAACAAAAATAAATTCCATTATTATTAGTTTTTTTGTAGCTAAACAGGTGGGGCTCAATACAGGTGGGCCTGTCCTGAATGACGGTTCGCTACTGCACTGGTGTAGCCTGCAAACCTCATTTTGTACACAAAACCGTTCTGGGGGGTGTCAATTTTATAAATTGTTCAGCAGTCTTATTGCTTGGGGGTAGAAGCTGTTGAGGAGGCTTTTGGTCCTAGACTTGGCGCTTCGGTACCGCTTCCCGTGCGGTAGCAGAGAAAACAGTCTATAACTTGGGTGACTGGAGTCTCTAACAATTTTATGGGCTTTCCTCTGACACCGCCTATTATATAGGTCCTGGATGGCAGGAAGCTTGGCCCCAGTGATGTACTGGGCCGTTCGCACTACCCTCTGTAGCGCCTTATGGTCAGATGCCGAGCAGTTGCCATACCAGGAGGTTATGCAACCGGTCAGGATGCTCTCGATGGTACAGCTGTAGAACCTTTTGAGGATCTGGTGACCCATGACAAATCTTTTCAGTCTCCTGAGAGGGATAAGGTTTTGTCGTGCCCTCTTCATGACTGTCTTGGTATGTTTGGACCATGATAGTTCGTTGGTGATGTGGACACCAAGGAACTTGAAACTCTCGACCCAGCTATTTGCATGTTTTATACACAACACATTATCGACATGTTCGTACAAACTTTGTTGTCAGTATTGCAGACATGAGCACGACACAGACAGGCAGTCTAGTGATTTCATGTTCTTCTTAGGCACTGAGTTACATGCAGCTATTTACTCTCACCACGATATCAACATATGGCGTAACTATGGCACCGGATGACACAAAACGAACCTGCCCAGACTTGTCAAGACTCTTTCTACCCTGTCCGGATACACGCTCGGCTGCCTAGAATGTTCAGAGTTGGAACATAGCAAGACACAGACACGCAGTCTAATTAGCGATCGAATGTTCATTTTTCATCAGCGTTGGCTACGCAGGAGGCGGACAGGTGTTCCTTTTTCAGTAACTACGATATGGCAGCAACTATAAAGATTACACAAAATGTGTCCAACGTGTGGGGACTGAGTCCTACTTGTGCAACTGCGATATCTGTTACAAAAGACCGACAGAGAAGATTGTAACTTTCATAATATATATGTTCGTTCAAATCTCCTCAGGGTTTTTACCTCAGCTGTTCAGAAATATGAGGCAGAGATATAGGCTACATCATCATCACGAACCGTGATGGGAGGGGGGAGCAGCAGCTACGTTAGAAAAATGAATGTGTGCATGAAATAACACATGGGCAGAACGTGATCCAGATCCTTGCCCCTAAAAAAGATGTTTCCGGAGGGGCGGTTGGAACGTGGGCGAAAACTAGCCACGGCCTATTTCATATTCTCAACTACAGTACTGCTATACAATATGAGATATAATCTTAAGGTTTGTGTCTTGTGTGGTTTTCAGAGCTGGTTCCAAAAGGCAGGAGCACGCCAGCATGGACTATGAGGCCCCCATCATGCCTTGTGGATGTATCCTTCCTCCTGCTGCTCACAAGAAATAGTCCCACAGAATACAGTATGCCTTTACTAACATAACATGTCACCTTACATGGACATGCAGAAATAATGCGACCAGTGTATAGAATTGACCCCAACAATAAATAAATCACCTTATAGTGGATAAAATTGACAAATATATATTATTATTGTTTTGCTTTTTGTAAATGTCATTCCAATCAGTTTTGCCTGCTGGGATACTATGATCTGGACAATCACTAAATTACTTGATGACTGCCAAAGGCCTGAGTGTGTACATGGCTCCACGTCGCTCTTCCTTAACCCTTGACCCACCAGTCATCTTCCAGCTGCAGCTGCTGACCACCTGGGGTGACCCCTACTACATTGGTATGAACGGCCTGGAGTTCTATGACCAGAACGATGAGAAGATCCCCCTCAGTGACAACAGTATCCTACCTACAATGTAAACACCACACACACACACACATACTGAGAACCATCACTGCTGCAATCTGCACTTGGTGGTCGCTAGTCTCACTAGACCTGACTGGCTGAGCTTCACTATATACAAAAGTATGTGGACATCCCTTCAAATTAGTGGATTTGGCTATTTCAGCCACCCCTGTTTCTGACAGGTGTATAAAATCGAGCACACCGCCATGCAATCTCCATAGACAAACATTGGCAGTAGAATGGCCTTACTGAAGACCTCTGTGACTTTCAACGGGGCACCGTCATAGGATGACACCTTTCCAACAAGTCAGTTGTTGAATTTTTGCCTTGATGCTGTGAAGTGGAAACGTCTAGGAGTAACAACGGTTCAGCCGCGAAGTGGTAGGCCACACAAGCTCACAGTACGGGACCACCGAGTGCAGAAGCACTTAAAAATCGTCTGTCTTCGGTTGCAACACTCACTACCGAGTTCCAAACTGCCTCTGGAAGCAACGTCAGCACAATAACTGTTCGTTGGGAGCTTCATGAAATGGGTTTCCATGGCCGAGCAGCCGCACATAATCCTGAAATCATCATGCACAATGCCAAGCGTCCGCTGCAGTGGTGTAAAGCTCGCCGCCATTGAACTATGGAGCAGTGGAAACGCGTTCTCTGGAGTGATAAATCACGCTTCACCATCTGACAGTCCGACAGACAAATCTGTCTGGGTTTGGCGGATGCCAGGATAACGCTACCTGCCCCAATGGATAGTGCCAACTGTGAAGTTTGGTCGATAAGGAATAATGGTCTGGGGCTGCTTTTCATGGTTCGGGCTAGGCCCCTTAGTTCCAGTGAAGGGAAATCTTAATGATACAGCATACAATGACATTCTAGACAATTCTGTGCTTCCAACTTTGTGGCAACAATTTGGGGAAGGCCCTTTCCTGTTTCAGTATTACAATGCCCCTGTGGACAGAGAGAGGTCCATACAGAAATTATTTGTCGAGATCGGTGTGGAAGAACTTGACTGGCCTGTACAGAGCCAGTCAAATTTGACTGACCTCAACTCCAACGAACACCTTTGGGTTGAATTGGAACGCCGACTGCGAGCCAGGCCTAATCGCCCAACATCAGTGTCCGACCTCACTAACGCTCTTATGGCTGAATGGAAGCAAGTCCCCGCAGCAATGTTCCAACATCTAGTGGAAAGCCTTCCCAGAAGAGTGGAGGCTGTTATAGCGGCAAAGGGGGCACCAACTCCATATTAATGCCCATCATTTTGGAATAAGATGTTCGACGAACAGGTGTCCACATACTTTTGGTCATGTAGGGTAGCTAGCGTGATACCTCGAGTCTGGCCTGAGACTGGTCACCAACCCTGGTCCTGGAAATCCACAGGGTGTATAAGCTTTCGTTATAGCCCAGCATTAAAACACCTGATTAGTTGAATCCGGTTTGTTTAGTGCTAGGGTGGAACGAAAGCCTGCTCTCCCTGTACTGTCGTCACTATCTGGCCAACTTGCAAAGTCGAAAACCCTGCCTAGTTCTCCAATTTATCTTCTTAAATTCTGATTTTAGACCTAACCTTAACCACACTGATAACCTCACGCTTAACCCTAACCTTAAATGAACACCAAAAAGAGATTTTTTTTATTTTCATAAATGTCTACAATATATCCAATTTTGATTTTGCAGCTTGGCCATAAAGTAGGAACCCAAGCTGGGACCAAGTTTGGTGAAATCCCAAACAAAATATATACCCTGAAATAATTTAAGGGAGTCCTCTAGTGGAGGAAATATAAATGGCAGGAGTAAAGCCATAGTAGTCCATTCTTTAACAGTGCTTCTCCTAGATATTGCTGCGTTCCCAGACAGTGTGAATGTCCTGGACAGTGTGAACGGTGATGTGAGGACTCCAGATAAGCTGGTAGATGGCACTCATGATGGCAGACACATGTGGCTAGCACCGGTGCTCCCCGGACTGGTGAATCGCGTGTATCTCATATTTGACCAGCCAGTGACCGTGTCCATGATCAAACTGTGGAACTACTCCAAGACACCACAGAGGGGGGTAAAGGAGTTTGGGGTAAGTCAGTCTTCTGTTCTCTCTCCTACTTAGTACGGTAACACTGACCATGTTCATCAGAGAGATCCAGAATTTAGGACTTGGGACTCTTGGGAATTTAGGACTCATTTCTGACAACAATGGACTAATAAAGTACTATTATTAATCTTACTATTAACTTCCCTATATATTTTATGTAAACAATAATATGTTCTCTGTTTAACTTTCTGGGTGAAAATCAAAGCGAATAAATGAATGACTTACTGTTAGATAGGAACGTCTGTTCTTGAAAAGACACGAGAGTTCCTCCACTATGCTTCCCACAGTCTCCCGTGGGTAGCGTAATGGACGCCTGTAAGACTTCCTTGTGTCTTCCTTTGTGTCTTCCTTTGTGTAGCTGTTAGTCGATGACCTCTTGGTTTATAACGGCGTCTTGGACAGCGTGAGCCAGGCGGCGCGGGGCATCCTGCCCACCTGTGACCCGGTGTTGCCCTACCACACTATCCTCTTCACCGACAACGCCCGCATCACTCACCGTGAAAGGAACACTGTAATCAGGTAACCCAGCATGGGATTGGCTGCTGTAACCTGATATAAGCGAATTATTTGCTCTGCTGCCTGTCCATCAAAATTCACACAGGTGCAGATTGGTTTGGCTGCTTGGCCAACAATTTGCACACATGCTTATTGGTTCTTCTGTCCAGCTGCTGTCAACGTGTTCATAGTGGCAGAGTATGTGAAGTAATTTACCATATTCATATGTTGTTAACGAAGCATGTGATAAATTAGATTTTAAATGAGTTGTTTCAAATGGAAGGAGACTGTGTAGGATAGTGGAGGAGCTGTCATGTCTTTACAAGGACGGACATTCCTATTAGTTCTATCAGTGAATGATTGGCACTGAAGTCTTTTTCTTTGTTAAACGGAGATGTGCTCTCTCTACTCCAGCCCCCGCAGTAGTAGCAGACATCACGATCTGAAACAGTGAGTAACAGAGTCCCAGATTGGCCTTGTGTCAGTCAGCCCTCCCTCAGGTTGCGTTCATTTCCCCAAGTCACCCCAGTCATCCCAACCTCCAACCCACAGCTTCGCTTGTGATGCCAAGTCCTTCAAGTTCCAACAGACCTCCTGGTCCCTTGTCACTCCACCTCTCTGTAGCTTCTTTGTAGGACATAAGACTTGGAGCTTCAAGCTTGCTTGTCTGTCCGTCCTCCATTTTGTGTCCTCCGCGGCTCCTGTGCTCCAGCCTTTCATATACCTGGTCAGATGATGCACAGGCAGAAATTAAACTGGTTTCTTTTCCCCTCCTTGTTTTGTTTTGCAGCAACTATGTGGAGGACCAAGATGTGAAGATGACCAATGAGAATCAGATAGTCCATCACAACAAGAAGAAACAAACAGCTGATCCAGGTAGCCAATGCAATTCAGTCAGAATTTCTTTGTTCAGTAAATATACATTTTAAAATACCACGTGTAATACAATAAACAGAAGCAAATTAAACAAAAAGCTATAACTACCTTGTTACATTATCAATATTGTTAGAGGTGATATTTCTACACTATTATTGACCCAGATATTTTGGTGTCTTTTAAACATACAAAATACAACAAAACATCTGTGTGAATGTCCCCCCTGCCTGCTGAAATGCAAGGGGAGAAAATATATATTTTTTAAAGAACTTGGAATTTCTGATGTTTTATCTATTTTTGTGTGTGAACAAACCTTAACTTTTTTGGACACTATAATTAACCAAAACCATATTTGGTTTCCCATCTTGCAGCGCTTCGGCCTAAAACCTGCATGACAGACACTGGAAAGCTGGGGAAAAGGAGGTACTGACAGACAGACGGACTGACAGGCAGACGATCAGAAAGAGAGATGGTGGTTGGTGTCTCACTGGTTAATTGTAGGGAACAGTAATGAAGGGATGAGGGTTTACTGACTATCTGCACTATCCCACTCTGGGGACTTTTAACACAAAGCCTTGACCAGCCGAAAAGAAAACAACTCCCATTGTCTTCCATCAGTCATTGAACTATAGTGTTGCCTAGTGACAGCTCTTGTGTGTGGGGTGGGTCTACTTTTGAAGAGGCTTGTACAGAACACATTGGGTTTGTATCCATCCGCACACAGGGTTGGCCTTCCACTTTCTGGTTGGATTGGTTGTCTTGTCACTCCGATCTCTCTAGACTCCTACAGATGTATAGTACCTGTGTAATACTATATCAGATTAATAGTACCTTTGTAGTACTACATCAGATGTATAGTACTTGTGTAGTTCTAACGTTACATCCGATTAGTAGTCCCTGTGTAGTAGTACTACATCACATAATAACTGTGTAGTACTACATCATATGTATAGTACCCGTGTAGTACTACGTCAGTACTGCGTCACACACGTCCAACCTTTTTGTAGTAACTCCAGTTGTGATTGTCCTTTTCACAGTGTCAGAGTGAACCTATATTAGGCTGCTATGTCGGCCATCTTTGTGCCTGGTGATGTTACTACTCCTGTCTGTCGCTGCCCCTCTTGATGTTGTGCTGCGTTCACCTGCCGCTCGTGGTGCAGAGCTACTCAAAGATGAACTCCGTGGCAACAAGTACGCTCTTAATAGATGGGATCCAGATCCTACATTTTATGAATGAGTTGTGTTGATGAAAAGCCTAGTTTTAATAGCCCCTAGCCTAGTGGCATACCACATGACAATTGAGTAATGCACCTGCAATGTGCACCAACCCCATCTGAATGCTATGCAGTTAACCAGTTCATATTTTCTCTAGTCTAATATCTCAGTCGAATGATTTTTCTAGGTGTCTGTGGTGTCGGATGGAGGTTTAACCTTTGAAAGGTTTTATAACGCATGGTGGATAATATGACTGACTGTCTGTTGCATAAAGTAGGATCAGGCATCGGTACTGAGTGTTGGTCACGTTAAAGCAATAAGTCGGATACAGTTTTAAGCCATCCTAGGCCGCTGCATTTGCTTAACACAAAAACAGTACACTTGCTTAGATATACATTTTGCAATCCTGAATATATTAATATATAATATTTTTGATTAAGTAATATATCGGTGAAACTATAGACGTTCAACACTATGTATTACAAAGACATGTTTGCAAACTAAGTGACCTTTATTGAAGTTGTTTGATATGAAAACAGTTATTTGAGACACCCACTTGTAGCGATAGTTGTAGTTGTAGGCTAAAATATTTTTATTTACAAAAGTTTAGATATATTATCAAGATATACATTATTGTGTAAACAACATTTTGGCCTTTAGTTGGAAAAACACCTAAGAATATGTAACCAGAAATATTTAGTATGCAAACACTGAAAACATACCTCAAATAGGTAAAATGTGATCTTTACAAAGGGATGGATCTTTGCTGAAATCTTGTTTTATCTTGAATGTTTGATTATAATCTATAGTTGGCGTGGTATACCTTATACCCAGTAGTATTTTGTTGCATGGACAAGTTACCACAGTTGTGGCTTCGGTTACAAATTTAAAAAGGTAGACCCATGTATTTTTTAAAGAATTTGCTGCTTCATTGAGCCACAATATAGCCTATTTCTTACTAAATACTCTTGTATATGATAGAGGAGTTACATGTTGTTGTTTTTTTAAATGCAGTTTTATGTATTTGATTTTAAAATGTCAGTCTGTGGGTACAGGCTTCACACTGCACCTCAGTCATGCTTTGAGTGACGGTGTTATTACTGTTAAGTGTGACATTCCGTGTTGAAATATTTTTATTATTTTTTTAATCTTGTTCAAATAAGTGTATTTTATTTGAAGAAATAAAATGGAATCCTTTTAAAACAAGTGACAGAGTGAGTCTTGGTGTCATGATGTCATGTAATGCTACTTCTCTTCAATGCCCCCAGAAAATATATGGACTCTTCAGTTTGATAAATATCGCCCAAGACACTTTAATGCAGAATCTGCAACACAATTATTCTCTTTGATAAGGAATGACTACGGTTTTCAGTTATACTCTGCTCACATTCCAGAGGAGTAGTGGACGACCGACCTGGAGTCCTACTCATACAAACATATTGCCATGAAGTACACTTCTTTGGAGATGCCATTCAAATTTTCCCTGGGAAGGTCCCCTGCTCCCTCTGGTCGTCCCATTTCTGGACCTGGGGGACAAACGAGTAAAATAAACATGTACTTGACAGACCAGATCGGTTAAAACCCCTACATGTTGACGTAGTTGTAACAGACCAATTATCCTGCATGATTTTTATTAGATTTGGATTGGGTATAGTAATACAGTATCTCATTTTGCAAAGGTCAATGAACTCTGAGAGGAATCACATTTGAATATTAACTCTACTGACTAAAGAGTTTGCCTTTTTATGGCCACTATTTGCTTGACTTGATAAGGCCGGAGTCATGTATAGCTCAGAATAGGGCTAATTGAATAAGGCCAGAGCTTTTTTTCTCCAATAATGCTTACTGTCTGTTGTACCAGCAATA
The DNA here is from genome assembly GCF_029448725.1 of Salvelinus fontinalis. NCBI lineage: Eukaryota > Metazoa > Chordata > Actinopteri > Salmoniformes > Salmonidae > Salvelinus > Salvelinus fontinalis. The sequence continues at coordinate 48,124,257 of NC_074665.1, read as the reverse complement.
GTTGAAGACAGACCCCCCCCCTTCAAATGATGTCTATAACCCTTTGAACCCAGTAACCTCTTTAATAAAAAATAAAAAAGCCATGCTTGAAATTCAGTTAAGTGTAGCAAATCACACTATGTACTATAGTAGCCTGTTGTTTTGCTTTTTAAGTGAAGAGAAATGTGTAACAGGATGAGCAATGGACACATGACCTCAAATGACCTCAATGTACTTATAGACCAGTCAGTCAACCCACAGATTGTGTTATCAATACTGTAGGTCTACTTCAGAAATCCTTTCCAATTCACTTAAGGACTTTTAGCTAATGAAATAATATCTTAAAAGCATTACCCAGGAAATGGGGCACAGTGATTTGTAGACCCTCTTATACCAGTCACACGGGGCAGTGTCGACTCCTTTGGCGTCCAGGGATTTTTGGCAGCGATGATAATCTATAAATATAGCGACAACAATGGGGATGTTAGGGGAAAAATGTGCACGTCAATGAGTTCGGGGAAAGGGTTGTGGTCTTGTCAGTGGTCTTGTGTAAATATAAAAAATTGGATTACAGTCCTCTAAAAAGGTTACAGTCAGGGTCTTTAATTTGAACCCTTATTTTACCAGGTAAATTAATCAACTTTTTGACACACATTCTAAAATAGACGTTTTCCACAAGGACATGGTTCTGTCCACAAAATGAATTGGCACACACTAAACACATTCACAATTAAGAAAAGCACTGGATAAATAAAGGATTTATCTGTACTTGCCTACGTGACTGGTATGACTACAGGACCAGAGTCCTAGACTTTGACCTTGGAGTCCAGACTTACCCAGATAGTTGTAGAAGCAGTTCCTTGTCTGATTTTGATTGGGGAATCTGGCATCGAAGGGAGCAGTGCGGTAGTTCTGGAGCTTAGTCGCAATATCCTCTGCCATTTTTAGTTCTGTCGGGAAAACATGCTTGAATGAGGAGGATGCAAGAAAATGGAATAACCTCTGTCAAAAGCCTACAATGACGCTATCAATTGAAGGCAGGGCCGACCCCAGGCATAAGCGACATAAGCAGTTGCTTAGGGCTCCCGCCAGCTAGGGGGCCCCAACCAAAAAATATATAGAAATATATGTATGTACGTATGTATGTACGTACACACACACACTATATATTATACGTGTGTGTGTGTGTGTGTGTTTATTATACATTTTGGGCAACTCAGTCATGTTCTCACCTTACTGAGAGTAAGAATAATAGAATATAGCAGGCCCATTTTGATTTTGTTCATCATTCTCACTCAGATAGCATATTAACATTGCATAAGTCATGGCAAAATGTTTGGAATTGCAGGAAATTAGCTTTAAAACTGCAAAAAGTTCTCTCCACCCGATGGCAAAATAGGTAGGATTGCAGGAAGTTAGCTGTAAAACTAAAGAACAAAATGTCTCTGCCCCATGGCAAAATGAGTAGAATTGCATGAAATGTGTTATAACATTTTTACATGTTCTGTCCGCCCCATAGCAAAATGTGTAGAATTTCAGGAAATTCGCTGTAAAACTGCTAAATGTTTCTCTCTGGCCCATGGCAAAATTTGTAGAATTGAAATTCAGTAGAATTGCATGAAAATTGTTATACAATTGCAAAATGTTCTCTCCGCCCCATGGCAAAATGTGTAGAATTGCAGGAAATGTACTTTAAAACTTAAATGTTTCTCTTTATCGTCAAGAGGGGGGGCCACTAAAATGTTTTTTCACGAGGTGCCCCCCCAACCAAATGTCGCTTAGGGCCCCCAAAAGGCAAAGGCCAGCCCTGAGTGAAGGTGACTAAAAAGCTCCTTAGCAGGTATGATGAGGCTATGTTTAGGCTACACTACATACAAAATAGTCTAATTTCAATTGTCTACGACCTAAGTGTCGATTTTTAAGGAAAAGTACCAATAAGCATTTCTGCTGTGGTTACAGACCAAATGTTGCCACTGAGGATAGAAGTGGGGCGCCACAAGCCGAATACAATGGCCACTTTTCTACATTACAGAACTTAATTAGACGAATTGGTATTTAGGTACAATAATACAGAAATACAATAGACTAATAGGAACGCCAATACAATGTTCTTAATGTTCTTAAGCACAATCACCCATATCTAAGAAGTAGCCTTCTTAATCAATATTAATTAGTCCCAATTACGTTTTTTTGTCTGTTAATTGAGAGTGTTGTATACGATAAATAAGTCACTCGCAAGAAAATGAGGAAATAAAATAACTAGGCTAATGATCGACTTGTTTGCTCATGGTTTCATTTTCAGAACCTTCCCACCTTAAAACACTATATTCGTGTTGCATAAAATATGGTGTAGGCCTAATATAGGCAGATTTTTATTTAGGCTTATACTAAAAATTTAACAAATATTTACCTTTGTGGCAAGTGCTGCGTTGTTCAAAGTGACTATTGTACTAACGATGATGATACCCGAACACCACGCGTAGGTTGCCTTGGCTGATGACTGGAGTGCGCTCTTGCGCGCGCGCTGGTCTTGTGGATGTTGTAGCCGTGCAGTCCTATCAAAACGGTATGGCGGACGCAGGTCACATTGGAATGACTGAGATAGTTTAATCATGTGCAAGATCGATCACATACAACTAAGGATAAATCACTGGAAACCTTTAATTTGACCCAAAATATGGTAATTGCCATCATTTGTGTGATATTATAGGTGTATGGCAAAACATGATAGCCTACATTTTGCAGTTGAGGAAGTGGCAGTTTAACAGGAATTATGTCCGCCTGCTACTAGTAGATAATTGATATAGGCCTGGCCTAATGCCAAAATAGGTTAGATAAGACAGAAAAAAGTTCGAATCCAGGCTGCATCAAATCTGGCCGTGATTGGGAGTCCCATAGGGCGGCGCACAATTGGCCCAGCGTCGTCCGGGTTTGGCCGGGGTACGCCGTCATTGTAAATAAGAATTTGTTCTAAACTGACTTGCCTGGTTAAATAAAGGTTAAATAATAATAAATAGAATGCAACATAATGTCGAATGTAGGATTCGGTCTAAAACTCCGCGAGGAAAGATGTTACATTCTCCTCCTAAAAAAGGATCGGATATTTGTATCCAAATGCCTATACCCAAATGCAAGTCATGGGGAAACATCATGCCAACAGACACAACCGGGGTGAGACGTGAGCGCTCGTTCTCCCTCCCAGCACCATGCGTAAAGATTATTCTGCTCAGTGCGGAAACTATAGCCTACAGTTATAGGTATATCATTGGGCGCGTTTGAGTGGTTAGCCGACTGTAGACGGAATTTGATGAGTAAATTCGGGGGAGGTACATATGCAAGTCAGACAAGTGCTGTTCTTGCAGACATGGCATTCACCTTTGTTATTGTGGATTATTGTCAAAATTCCACTTCTCCTACATGAAGCTGAACATGATCAACAGGAAATTAGAGGAAATGCAAGTCATGAGGAAATAGGCCCACCCACGTGGCAAGCTCTTTCTAACTTGTTTTGTATTTTTGTGATGGTTTTCTCAATATACACTGCTCAAAAAAATAAAGGGAACACTTAAACAACACAATGTAACTCCAAGTCAATCACACTTCTATGAAATCAAACTGTCCACTTAGGAAGCAACACTGATTGACAATACATTTCACATGCTGTTGTGCAAATGGAATAGACAAAAGGTGGAAATTATAGGCAATTAGCAAGACACCCCCAAAAAAGTAGTGATTCTGCAGGTGGTGATCACAGACAACTTCTCAGTTCCTATGCTTCCTGGCTGATGTTTTGGTCACTTTTGAATGCTGGCGGTGCTCTCACTCTAGTGGTAGCATGAGACGGAGTCTACAACCCACACAAGTGGCTCAGGTAGTGCAGTTCATCCAGGATGGCACATCAATGCGAGCTGTGGCAAAAAGGTTTGCTGTGTCTGTCAGCGTAGTGTCCAGAGCATGGAGGCGCTACCAGGAGACAGGCCAGTACATCAGGAGACGTGGAGGAGGCCGTAGGAGGGCAACAACCCAGCAGCAGGACCGCTACCTCCGCCTTTGTGCAAGGAGGTGCACTGCCAGAGCCCTGCAAAATGACCTCCAGCAGGCCACAAATGTGCATGTGTCAGCATATGGTCTCACAAGGGGTCTGAGGATCTCATCTCGGTACCTAATGGCAGTCAGGCTACCTCTGGCGAGCACATGGAGGGCTGTGCGGCCCCACAAAGAAATGCCACCCCACACCATGACTGACCCACCGCCAAACCGGTCATGCTGGAAGATGTTGTAGGCAACAGAACGTTCTCCAGACTCTGTCACGTCTGTCACATGTGCTCAGTGTGAACCTGCTTTAATCTGTGAAGAGCACAGGGCGCCAGTGGCGAATTTGCCAATCTTGGTGTTCTCTGGCAAATGCCAAACGTCCTGCACGGTGCTGGGCTGTAAGCACAACCCCCACCTGTGGACATCGGGCCCTCATACCACCCTCATGGAGTCTGTTTCTGACCGTTTGAGCAGACACATGCACATTTGTGGCCTGCTGGAGGTCATTTTGCAGGGCTCTGGCAGTGCACCTCCTTGCACAAAGGCGGAGGTAGCGGTCCTGCTGCTGGGTTGTTGCCCTCCTACGGCCTCCTCCACGTCTCCTGATGTACTGGCCTGTCTCCTGGTAGCGCCTCCATGCTCTGGACACTACGCTGACAGACACAGCAAACCTTTTTGCCACAGCTCGCATTGATGTGCCATCCTGGATGAACTGCACTACCTGAGCCACTTGTGTGGGTTGTAGACTCCGTCTCATGCTACCACTAGAGTGAGAGCACCGCCAGCATTCAAAAGTGACCAAAACATCAGCCAGGAAGCATGTTTTTGCAGCATATGGGATATGCTCTGTTGATTGTCATTATTTGTACCTTCCTCATTAGTATTTGTGAATTGTAACAGGTCGGATTAGATGGAGTCCATAAAGATTCTTAGTGTGTGGTAATTGATTGCATGTCAGCATCACTACAGGCTGGAGTTCATTCATTTTCAACGTTTATGTTGCTTTTGTCAGTAAGCATGTAATTAACATACTTTCATTCAATCACATGAAGGACAAAACACTCACTGTACAGAAACAGATTAGACTACATGTACATCATCTCTCATACTGGCTATGAGTTTCCCAAACACAGATTTAAGCCTCTAAAATTGCTAGTGTAGAAATCCCCTACAATAACCCATGTGTAGTCTACAATATGTTTACTGAACAAAAAATATAAACACCAACATGCAACAATTTCAAAGATTTTACTGAGTTACAGTTCATATAAGGAAATTAGTCAATTTAAATCAATTCATAAGGCCCTAATCTATGGATTACCAATGACTGGGCAGGGGTGCAGCGATGGGTGGCCCTTGGAGGGAATAGGCCCACCCACTTGGCAGCCAGGCTCACCCACTGGGTAGCCAGGCCCAGCCAATCAGAATGAGTTGTTTCCCGCAATATGGCTTTATTACAGACAGAAATACTCCTCAGCACCCCACCCCCCTCAGACTATTCCGCAGGTGAAGAACCCAGATGTGGAGGTCCTGGGCTGGCGTGGTTACACGTGGTCTGCGGTTGTGAAGCCGGTTGGACGTACTGCCAAATTCTCCAAAACAATGTTGGACACAGCTTATGGTAGAGAAATTAACATTAAATTCTTTTGGCAAAGGAGAAATGCTCACTAACGAGGATGTAAACAAATTTGTGCACAACATGAGAAATACAGTTTGTGTTTAACGAAAATTAGATTTTCTATTTCAGCTCATGTAACATGGGACCAACACTTTACGTTTATATTTTTGTTCAGTGTATTCCATTTTATTAACACACTTAATAGATGATCAAGACATTTGAATTTGTTTGGTGAAAGCAATATTGCAGACAAGACAAATTGTAGGCTATAACATTGGACAACATTACAGTAAGATCTAGATAAATACATTAGGTATATTGTCATGAGCAGGATATTTAATTTATTTATGCTAGAAATTTGGATCACATGTATATGCCTCTGTAATTCAACTGTAAGAATAAAAATGTATTTAAATGCTAAATAGTCATCCACCCAGAAAAGTAAACATGCATTGATAATAACCAATGATAGGTGGCCACATCAACCATTTATGAGCATGTAGTGCCTTTTGCTTCCAAGAAAACAGAAAAAGGTTGTCTCCCACAAAGCTTTGGTTCTGCAGAGAAACTGCAGATATTTAGTCGACTGCAGTCGAAAGTGCATGACGTTTGGTTGTTGTAGTCGCAAGTCTGACCATTTTTATACCCATAATGCAACACACTTTGAAAGGCGTTAGTCAACGCCTTGAAAAAAGTGATCCACTCGAATGCGCCCATTGATGAAGTAATAAAGCTGGCCCTAGTGAGATGTGAACGACCCCTAGTCAACCCATGTAGATTAGTGGATTTGCTGTTACAATTCCGTACTTCCCTTTCTTTAACATAAGTAAATGGAGTAAATGATTATGCTATAGACCAAACTATACACTGTCATTGTGTATAGTAACCACTAATATGTATCCTGTTTTCAAACTCGCTTTCCACCATAACACAGCTTCATTCATGAAGTACTTTTTCTAATTCAATTTATAATATTTGAAATTGCAACATAATTTAGGCCTAGATTCAAATCAGATCAAGCATTAACCGGCAATAGCAGACACCAACGTTTTGACGGTGTAACTGAGCTGGAGATTTCAAATCAGTCTGCAGGTTCTTGTGATTTGTCATGAAGCCACAACCATCCCACTCGTGTCAAAGGTACAATATGCAGAAATCACTGCGCCATTTCCTGGTTGCTAAAATTCTTAATTCACCTAGAGCCTCATTTTAGTTCATGTAACAAAACAAGCAAGTACAGCGTGGTGAATCATTGCATCATTCATTCTAATGAGTAGAAGACAGATACCGGGAGTCGCGTTGGTTGGGCATTGTGGGGAGGTGCTCGTTCGAGCTGTAAATCCCCCGCGGATGATGGTGCTAGAGACATGTAGCTATGTTATAATGGGAAGCAGGACTATCGCGTCCTTGCGTCTGTGGACTATGATTTATGCTTTAGCCAATGTCCGCTATAGGTATATGTTGCGTCCAAGACAACTGGGAACTCACATTTTTTGTTGCTCTGACTGGGAAAAATAGTTTTGAACGGTCATCCAACTCGGGAACTCGGCCCCTTTCTAGAGGTCTGACTTTACGACCTGGATATCACCGACATCTAGTGGTGTAAAGTAACAAAATAAAAAATACTTTGAAGTACTACATAAGTCATTTCTTGGGGCTATCTGTACTTTACTATTGACATATTTTACTCCCCTACATTCCTAAAGAAAATATGTACTTTGTTTTTACTCTCATACATTTTCCCGGACACCCAAAAGTAGACTACTCTTTATATTGAGAATGCTCATGCTGGACAGCATTATGGTCCAACTCAAGCACCTATCAATACAACGCATTGTCATCCCTACTGCCTCTGATCTGGTGAACTCACAAAACACAAATACTGCGTTTGTAAATTATGAGTGTTGGAGTGTTCCCCTGATTGTACATAATTTAAAAAAAACAAGAAAATTGTGATATTGGGTTTGCTTAATATAAAAAAATGTACGTACAACTTTTACTTATGACAATTGAGTACTTTTTCAACTACTGTACATTTAAAACCAGATACTTTTACTCTAATATTTTACTGGGTGACTCACTTTTTCTTGAGTCATTTTCTATTAAGGTATCTTAACTTTTACTCAAGTATGACAATTGAGCACCTTTTCCACCACTGCAGACATCATGATTTGACCTCGTATTTTTCCAGAGTTGCCATGCTGTGTTCAAAACAACTGGGAACTTGGAAAAATAAGAGGTCAAATCATGACTTCAGTGATCTTTAGGTCAGAAAGTCAGAGCTCTAGAATGAGGCCAGAGTTCCCGAGTTGGAATTCCGAGCTGAATGACCATTCAAATCAATTTTTACCCAGTCGGAGCTTGTTTTTTTTTTTTTACGAGTTCAGTTGTTTTGAATGCACTGAAGTTGGCCATTTCCAAGTTCCCAGTTGTTTTGAATGTGGCACCAGTTATGCTTGGAGCAGCTTGCGGATTTGACGGCTCATGCAGTTCCACCTAGTCTGGCTGATACGCAACTACACAGCTGTAGTTGCGTATCAGTTGTGACTTAAGTCAGGGACTTCGAGAGCTGGGGGGGTATACTACAAAATAGGATCAATGAGTTAGCCAGCTAACTTAGCTAAATATTCTGATGTAACTTTTTTTTTGAAAGATAAGCTTGAAATGGGCATGGTCTAATTTATTAACCCAAAAAAAACATATCTACGTTTAGCTCTTTAACGAACCAGAAAACCAATAGTTATTTCTAGTTGCAAATTCAGCGATAGAAATGTAAAGGTCATTTCCAATTGAGCCAACATGTAGCGCTTACCGTGAATGCAGTTTCCGCTAAAGCACGAACAAAGCCTTTACATTTCAATCACGCTGCAAAGCTGAACTTCTGTGATACGGATTGAATAGAACCCCAAGTTGTCGGCTCACGCAGATCTGGAAAAAAATGTTTTTAGAGATGAATCGATAAGTCAAATGAGAAGGAAAAATAATCTCAAAAAGAAGGTTCAATATATTCATGTATAAGGCAAACTATTGAACCCTCATTCCCATACAAGATCACTTTAAAGCATATATATATTTTTTAAGAGATGGGGGGGTGGTGGGGGGGGGGGTAATCCATAAGAATTTTCTGAAGCTTTCCTTTTCCCGTCATCTTTTGCCTGATTTGAACGTCAACACAGATCACCAGAAACGTTCAACTTTCAAGGCTCGAGTCCCTCATACAGGGCCTACAGCTCTGTCAATGTGCATTTAAAAATACCCTAATTTACAGCAACTTGGAATAGTACTGTACCTGCTACTAGTTTCATCTGATTGTCATCTACCACAGTACCTCTGGCTACAATATAAGGCTTTGACTTGTAATTTTATATGGAAGCAGTACTCTTAAGATATTTCCACTAACCACAGGGTTGCCCATGCAGCTCTTTGGGGCTTTTAGTGCCTCTTTTTGTTGCATAACATAAATGCTTAGTCACTTTAGCCACCTTTACAGAGGCTGAAGTTGCTACAGCAAAGGTTTCTAAAAACTATCCCACACGGTAGCCTACTAGTTCTGCATAAATTAATTCAGATACAGTACCTCATAATACCATATTGCCTGGTTGGTATACCCTGGCAGTTTTCTGTGATTAGTGCAGTTATTGGTTGCATAGACCCAAAGCCAAGTCTGCCGCTACTGTGCCTATTTCCACACTAAGAGAACTGAGCTAAATTAATCTGATTGTCATGATGGGACAGTCGGAATACAAGGTCAGCAGAAGAAGGTTTAGTAGTCAGCTTTAAGGTAACCATAGCTACACAGTTGGTTGATTGTCAGCAGTAACGGTTGTCATATCTATTGTAACACAGTTTCGATATCAGCATCAATGTTGTCATGGTAACAGTGGCCTGTCACTCATCGCTGAAACGCAGTCTCTGGAAGGCCTCTTTGATTTCCTCGTTAGTGTCTTTGCTGCTTATGGAGCCCAGGCGGAGGACCCGGCTGTCGGTGACGTCCTGTTTCAGTTTGCGCTTGCTAAGGTCCACCGTCCCCTCGGTCCCCTCCCCCTCGGGCCCCGTCAACATGATGTAGCAGGCGTGGCGCCCCCGCTCCAACAGGGTGGCTAGGACAGGCAGAAAACACATGGACAACAAGTCATATAGACTTAGAGAATAGTCATTATCCTCAAGTACAGTAGACTAGGGCTGTCTGAAAACGTTACTTGATGTCAAATCCTTGCATCCCAAGTCCTTTTTCCTCTCAATTCCTCACAAAGCGCATTGGAGGAAAAGATCCAAGGTCCCTCCTCCCTGAGAAGGCGGTGCGGTAATAACGTTTTCAGACAGCCGAGCTATTGAGACGGTTCACCGGTCCCGCATAATGACATTGTTTCGCTCAATCATGTAGCTCACCTTTGAATGCGATGATGTGGTCCATGACGTTGCTCTTCTCCAGGAGAACTGTGGAGTAGTGGGGATACAGCATGTAGGAGCGCCGCTCCTCACTCAAATCCCTCTGGTAGGAAAGCATTCCTTTAGAAACAGGTCAGCGTGTCTAAACAGCACCACTATGACCGATGTGAATGGGATCAACCTGGGTTCGAACCCGGGTATTCTGTATGCCACAAGCCTGTGCTAGCCCACTGAGCTGAATCCTAGAAATTAACTCGGGAAGCTAACGCAAGCCTTCAGATTCTCAGGCTAAGGTTCCGTGAACACAGAGGAAGATGTAACGAGATGAAGATCAGTGAATGATCCGTTCTCATAGAGTCATTGTACTCACTGTAGCGTTGGCCTCGGAGGGCATCAGCCCCCAGAACATGAACACAGAGAAGGAGTTGATGGTGTTGACTGAGGCTGGCTTGGGTGAGTTGGGGCTGGCCAGTAGGTTGACCTCCCACACTGTACCTCCAGTGTTTCCGTCCAGGATCACCACCTACAATGCACATAGAGCAGGGGTAGATGTCACATTCAATGTAAATGCAGCTAGGAGTGGATAAACAAAAAGGGATGAAATACCAAGCAGGTAAATTGAGTCTCTTCTATTGCTTCCAAGCTGGTCCCCACATATCAATCAATTCAATCAATCAATTTTATATAGCCCTTCGTACATCAGCTAATATCTCGAAGTGCTGTACAGAAACCCAGCCTAAAACCCCAAACAGCTAGTAATGCAGGTGTAGAAGCACGGTGGCTAGGAAAAACTCCCTACACATACCCTTTTAATGCGGTTGCCAATGTCCTCCTCGATCACTATGTCGAGTGTGCCATCTTTGTTGAAATGGCCAAAAGAAGGCTCGCTGAGTGGAGAGGAGAAACGTACAGTATCAGTCAAAAGTTTAGACACACCTACTCATTCAAGGGTTTTTCTTGATTTTCTACATTGTAGAATAATAGTGAAGACATCAAAACGACGAAATAACACATATGGAATTATGTAGTAACCAAAAAAGTGTTAAACAAATCAAAATATATTTTATATTCTTCAAAGTAGCCACCCTTTGCCTTGATGACAGCTTTGCACACTTGGCCTTCTCTCAACCAGCTTCATGAGGTAGTCACCTGGAATGCACGTGACTGTTAATTGAAATGCATTTCAGGTAACTACTACATGAAGCTGGTTGAGAGAATGCCAAGAGTGTGCAAAGCTGTCATCAAGGCAAAGGGTGGCTACTTTGAAGAATATAAAATATATTTTGATTTGTTTAACACTTTTTTGGTTACTACATAATTACATATGTGTTATTTCATAGCTATGATGTCTTCACTATTATTCTACAATGTAGAAAATAGTAAAAATAAAGAAAAACCCTTGAATGAGTACCAGTCAAACATTTGACTGGTACTGTACTTAAAACCCTCCCAGTCAGTACACGACATTGGCCCAAATACCTTGGTTATCATAGTTGTCGTCACACACACACACACTTCAGAGCGTGGCAATTTATTACAAATGTTAATGAATACGAGGAGGTTGTTAGTTATGATATGACCATTCAAAACTGTGTAGAGTACGCTACATGACAATGTTAACTAACTAAACAGTGTGTAGGGTGATGACGTTGTATTTTTACCTGAGGACTGTGCTGGTGTTGACTCTCCACAGTAAGTTCAGACTGTCGCCATCTATCAGCACCACACTACCCCCAGTGACCAGTAGCAGGTTGGAGGGACCATCTGCCTTCCCTATCCTTAACACATATCTCAATGACCCAGACCTGCAGGGGAGGAACGGCCATCAAAAGGAAAGACTCCATGTTAGCATGAGCAATTCATTTCAGTCTATGGTCCAGGTTATTGAACATAAGACATGAGAAATAATCATTTAACCACTAGACGTTTGGTATTTTGATGTTGTGTTTTACCCCAAGCTGTGACATTTTGAGGCATTGTGAGAATTGTGTATTAGCGTCTAGCTGCTGCTCCAGCTTACTCATAGATTGATACAAGGCCAGAGGAGTCATTGGCTTTGCGCTCCCAGTGCTTGTCCTTCTTGAGGCCTTTTTCCATGCCTGCCTTAGCCTGGGCTGCAATCCTCCACAGGGCCAGGCCATACAACCCTGAGTCTGGGGAGAGGGGACAAAGGGCAGTGACAACAGTCCTATAACATTACACTGACATCAATATGCTGTGGGCTCTAGCCAACTGGCCATATAGGACCCTTAAATCAATGTACTGGGATAGCTCACTGACCATTGGACAAGGTCACATACAGTAGGACTGAAATCAATGTGTTCTATCACATAGAATGTTATGAGATCAATAGTTTGGTCAGTGAATTATTGACAACAGATCTATAAATGAGCTCACTAATAGGCTTTGGCAAATGGCTTGCTCACCTTTCTGGAGCAGTACATAGTTGGAGCCTTTCCCTGTGGAATGGAGGAGATGCATGGCACACTCAGCGGTGTCAAGAACCACCTCTGAGCCAATCTGGACACCGGTCTTCCCTGAGAGGATCACCAGCTGTGTCTAGAGCGCAACGAATAACAATAGAACAAACTGTCTTGAGGTCTTCTGTTGAAAGGTACTGGCACAGAGGTAGCCATTTCATGTGTGAAGCACACATTTTCTCATGCATTATTTTCCTGTGTTTTAAAGCAAAGGTATAAAACGAAACAGTGAAAATCCTGTAATATCACATCCTCTAGTCTGAGTGGTCGTCATACGGAACACAGCTGGTGAGTGCGACTAAACTGAGACGTCGAGGACGCCTCTGAGGTTTACCTGCGTTGGGCTGGGCGCCACCAGAGCCACGTCGCTTACCCCGTCCCCATCCAGGTCTGAGACACTGAGGACAGGTAAGGTACTCCTCAGGTTGGAAGGCTGGAGCCGCGCCCACGTCACCACTCCTGTACAGAAATACCAAGTATTCAGAATTCACTCACAGCTACAACCCCCCTCCATCAGAAATCATGAACGTTTTCTTCGAAGTGAGTCAGGTTACAAAATAGTGACGAGACACAGACCAAACTATCATACATTAGAGGGATAAGCAGGCACATATTTGCGATTTACGAAAGGCGTTAGGAGAGAAAGCATGAATACTTGAAGTGTGACGTTCAACCACCATTGTGGTGGAAAAGGTGTGAAAACATAACTATACGTTCCTGCTCAGGTGTTGTTAGTGAGATAGTAGAGAGAGAGGTGAGTAAACGAGAGTCGTGAATCGGAGTCACTCACCAGTGTATTTGTCGATGGCAGTGAGCTGGTTGGAGTGGGACAGCAGGCAGCCCCTGTTGGTTTCTCCAAGGCCGTCCAGACCACACTGGGCCCAGTGGAACTCAGGGGCCAAGGGCCGCTCCCACAGAGTCTCCCCGTTGGTCCCTGCTACCGCCGACACAAACACACAAGGTGTGTCCAGACCTGGAAGTCATACAGCACACGTGAATCTCACAGACACAGCCAAGCTACAGATTTTACAATGACACAGCTGACAATATATTGGTTAGAACAATTACAGTAGGAATTATTAAACAGTATCTCTGTATTGAGGGGACTTTAGCTTGTCTTCTGGGAATCTTTGGCTGGTAGCCTCTACTTTTATTGGAATCTCAATGAAACCATTCTACAAAAGCAGCTACATACTCCTCATTATTATGCTTAAATGCCCAATGCAGCCATTTTTATATTCATATAAAAATATTTATAAGTAACAACTAAGTACCTAACTGTTATACATTTCCATTCAAATGTGGAAAAAGTTTTTTTGTTAAAAAAACTCAGGCAAGAATTCTGATATAAAACATTTTGTTCACTCCCAGAAAGTTATTTTATTTAACTAGAATGGGGATGTTACCATGGAAAGCTGAAACTCCCACCCAAACCTGCTGATTAGAAGGTCCTGTGTAGATTGTATTTTAAACCAGAAGCTATCAGGAAATAACACAATATTTGTTCAACCTTTTACAGTGTTAGTTTCATCAGCTATCTACAATATAATACTTAAACACAGGGAAAACATAACTTTGACTGCCATGGGCCTTTAGCAAGACAAAGCATGAAGCATTTCCTGTAAGACCTGTATTCCTAGTACCTTCAGCAAAACAACTAATGTTCTGACTGCCCTCCTGGGCCTTCAGGACAAACAACACGTCCATCACTTTGTCTTTGCTTGCATCCTCAATGGCCAGGAAATCATAGGTGGCTGTGAGAGAAAGGAAAGGAAGTAAGTTTAACCTTTTGGGTAAAGAAACAAACAGTACATCTAGGGTTGTTTTCACAGACAGTTATAACCTGGTCCTGTACTAAATGCTATTTTCATGGCGATTGAGACTTTTTCATCCAGTCCATAGTGCAAAACACAGGGGTTAAATAACTTCTTAACTGGCCTTCTCTGGTCTATTGTGTCACTGTATCTCTTCCTCACCTGCTTGGGGGAAGGTGCGGTTCCAGAAGGTGAGGTATTGTGGACGGACGGGACAGGGGATGATGAAAGAGAAGGCGAAGACGATGATGAGGCAGAGGAAGAGGGAGAGGAAGAAGGCAGCCGTCCTCCAGTGGGACAACTTGGCCAGACCCAAACTCTTCTTCTTGGTCTGCGCTGGTGGTGCCGTTCCACCGCCCTCAACCCCATCCTCCTCCCTCTTCAGGGGGTCGGCTTCTGTGGCATGGTCTGTTGGCTCCATTATCTCTTCAGCAATGTGTCATAGCCCGAACAGACCTAAACACAGAGAAAATGTGGTGGAAAGGACACAAACCTGTACTGCCCCCTCAGCACTGACAGTACCAAATGTATTCCTGTCTGCCTGTGGGACTCCAGCCATTTGCACAATCTCACTCCAAACATTTTCAAGTTTGCCTCCAGAAATTTCTGAACAAAACAATAACATGCTTAACCCATGACCTTAGCTAGCTACCATGTAACAGCATACACTGATTATATCCCGAGGTACAATTTCATTGTTTAATTCTAGCGATACACCCTGACTCCGTTTGGGTTCTGGATTCACCACTTCCGCAAACAAAGAACTAACTAATCTCTCATGAACATATTGTCGTGGACAGATGAAACAGTCAAATACACTTTCGCGAGAGAATTTTACTTCTGGGTAACCTAGATTAAGAATTAGCTAGCGTTATTTGGCTGCGGTAATAATGTATAACATGTCAATTTAGCGAGTTAATTTCATTGAAAGCATGGTCAAGATACCACAAATTCTAGCTAGCTTAGATTACTAGCTAGTTAGCATAGCTAGCCATAGTAGCTACCGTTAGATAACGCGTTACAGGCTCAAAACCTATTCGTTGGCATTCTCTCAGACTAGACTAGTTAGTTAACTATCTAGATAGGTTCACCATTCAATTTCGAACCCTTAAATAAATGTCTAATTTATTTCAAGTAGTTGATTTATTTTTTATCTTACTTTAAAAGCTACTTCTGTCCGTGTCTTTGTTTGATCGAGAACTGTCAATCCAACTTCACCTGCGTAAACAATTCACACCTTGACAGGCCCTACTAGCTATCGTGAAATAGTCATTGCAATCCGGAATCATTGGGACGACCCAACCTTACCCATTTTACGTTTCCGCTTCAATGGGGATAGGGACATCCCAAGGATCCCCGATTGCGTGCACCGTCGTGAAACGAGCTAATTTGAGCTCAAGTGGCTGTGATTGGTTCGTTACCAAGCCACTCCAATTGGCCAATTCTAGCATAGAGGAAGTGTCATCATTTCCTTAGCAAAGACAGAAGGAGCTGACGAGGTCGTTGAAGAAGCTTGTCCAAATAATAAACATATTGCATTTATAATATAGGATAGCATAGATCGTGGAACCTTCTGTTTTGTGTGAAGCTTTGAAGAATTAACCCACAGCAATGTCGGCCCAAGCTCAAATGAGAGCTTTGCTCGATCAACTAATGGGGACAGCGAGGGATGGTGAGTAGCAAAACGGCGGTGACTAGCTTGCTAGCTAAAAGATGGAGCCATTCAGAGATACTTTTCTAAGGCTGCGTTTACACAGGCAGGCCAATTCTGATGTTTTTTCCACTAATTTGTCTTTTTACCAATCACATGAGATCTTTTCACATCAGATCGTTTTCAGAGCTGATCTGATTGGTCAAAATACGAATGAATTAATTAGTGAAAAAAAAATCAGAATTTGTCTACCTGTCTGAACGCAGCCTAATATGTGTGAGCCAGTGACTTGCACTTAGCATTCTAGCTAGCTAGTTTACTATCTAGCTAACTCGTTTTTGTGGCGTGTTTCAGTTGGACATATCTTGAATGAATGGCGTACAAGAGGACGGCTGTGTGACATAAAATCAGCTCAGTCTCCGGCCTAGTTGTTGTTTCTCGATTTAATGTTTGTATCCATAGCTAATGACGTCCACTCTGGCATTCATTGTTGATAGACCAGCTGGCTAGATAAGTAATGATCATCTAGACGCCCCTCTGAGTTTAAGGTCCCCACCCTGAGTTTTCAAGTGGTCCCTGAAAAAGCGGGGATAAAACTCATGTTATAACTAATACATTTCAATCGAATGTATTTTTACTACACACATCCACGTTCTTATGTTGTTCAGTTAGATACATCGCTAGCCAGGGTTGGGGTCAATTTCATTTAAATTCCAGTAAATTCAGGAAGTGCACATCCCATTCCAATTCTCTTAAATAATTTTCAATTAGAAAAAAATTGAATTACAATTTGGTTTACTTTCTGAATTGACTGGAATTGAAACTGAATTAACCCCAACCCCGAAGCTAATTATATTTAGCAAGGCCTACATGCAGTATAGGATAACAAAGCTAGCCTATCTTGTAAATACTAAATAGTCAGTAAGGATATCAAGCAAGTTCTTGACAGGAGGTTAAAACAGTTAGTCATACAGTGCACCGTATCTAGTATTGTGTAGCATTTGTACAAGCACCCCTTCCATAGTAAATTATGTATCTGGCTACAAGGATACTAGCCCTACGAAGCTTGCCGTCACATATACAGTCAATAACAGTAAGTACAGTTATTTTAACAGTAGCTTTCTGTCTTAGGGCATTCTATAGTAACAGCTTGTGAGATATGCACCCGACCCTTTGCTCTACCTGTATTTAGCAGCACGTATCCCACGTTGGACGGTATCCGTAGACTGTTCTGATTAAAAACGTTGCTTGCAGTGCCCAAGAAAGTATTACATCCAATTGTTTGACGCTACCTTCACCCCCTCCCAATCTAATTCAAAGATGGATTCACGCTCTTGCTTCTAGACAGGTAAACAGACTGTCTGCAATCATACCACTTCCTGTCATGAGCACTAGCCCAGCGAAAGGGGCACGGTGCTGCCAACCTCTGCAGCGGCTGCGATACCCATTAATGTTGCTAGCCGCGTTCGAGAGCATCAATCTTGATGTACCACGGGTAAATTGTGACCGACTGATTGATCTACAAATAATAATGTGTCGTTATTTATGATGCAAGGTGATTTGTTGGTCAGTCGGCAGTCGACCTGCACTGTCGAACAAGACTGTTTTGTTGATCCGTGTGGGTGGCTGCGTCGTGCCCATTTTGTTGTGCTTCAGCTCGTAACAGGAAGTGTTATTATTACAAACAGTCTGTATTTACCTGTCTAGAGGTGAGAGTGTGCCATGCGAGTGCACAGCTCGGGAATCCATCTTTTGAATTCGTTTGGAGGGGGTGGCGGTAGCGTCAAACAATTGGATGTAATACTTTCTTGGTCACCCCTCCGACACAAACAGCGTCGACTGTCTACAAATTGTATGGATAAGGTCCAAAACAGGTACAGCAATATCTCTCAAGCTGTCGCTATAAAATGCAATTAGTCCCGGCTTATTAATAAAGGTGTCAAATTAGGCTACAAGGATACAAACATTGAAAACATAACAGCTGCCATTTAGTAAGGACGTCATGCCTACAATGGTGACATGTAAAGTCGGATAAACCGACCCCAGTCCATGGTTCTTTTTTGGGCTTTAATCAGCCTAACAAAGTGAGTTTGTGTCGAGTGAGTTTGTGTGTGTGTTGAGATGAATACAAATTCTTCCCGTACATATGTTGCATACAAACTGAACAATTGTGGCCCCTTTATTTCATTCATGAAGGTTCAGTGTATCTTTGCCAGCCTACATCAATCTGCAAAGGAGTTGCAGAAAAGCCTCATGTTCATCGAGCCGTGAGTCACACATGATTTTTAAAGCTGTTATGAATAATAATAATCCAAACGATTGTTTTCTTTCCCGGAAGTTGTACCTTTTTTTTTTTAGCATCACAACAATGGATATTAAAACCTTCAATGACACTTTGAATTACAATTTGGAAGTAGTTGCAGCTTGAATTAAGACGTTGCCTGGTTACGTTGAAAGCCACGTTTATTGTCAAGCAGAGACGATATTAGCCATCGGAAAGCTTTGCACAGATCTTTACAATCTTACTTGTGTATCATTCCACGCTTCCTTACTACAGGTTTGAGCAAGAACTGTCCCCATTTATACTTTTCTACAGCGGGTTTAAAATTCTGCAGCTGAGGTCTTGGAGAATGCAGATGGGTACAGTATGTTGCAGCTCGCAGTGTGTATAAAGCTAACATTTTTCTTGGGTTTTCTTTCAATGTTCCATTTGTGTCAGGGACTTCGTTGGCGCCAACTATAGGCTAGGCCTGAATCTATTTTAAATGGTCTCATTTTGTTGAAGTTAGGAGATCTAGCTGACGCCGTAACAGCTGTTACGGTGACACATCCCAGTTAAGCTGAGTGACAATGTCATGAGACCAAGGGAGCCTCATGAGCCTGTCCTTGTCAATCATTAAAAACACCCATACAGTAGGCTTACAACCATTTGGTTGTTGGATTTTTCTATAGGCCTATATTCTTCAGTTGAACAGGTGCTTTCAGAAAGCCATGACGAGAGTGGCAAGTCACTGTCTTAGCACAACCATATTCTTAATGTAGTATCGAGGCTCTGGTAAGGTAAGCCTCTAGGTTACAGCAGAAAATACAGCAAGCCTTAAGGGACACACCACTCTAGTCCCAATGCAGCCCCCATTGTTTACCAGATAAAACGCTGACTGGTAAACCTGGGTCAGGTTTAAGATTACCTAAGGTTTGGCTTTAAACACGTAAAAATGTTTTTACAAAGCCACATTTTGGGATATCTTAAGACAACGTGGATGTCGTTGAATACTGTCCAAAAGGCACACATTCTGTCACTTGATGCATTCTAGCTGAATATATCTATGTTCATTTTACCCCAATAAAGAGAATCCCAAGATGCAGTTGTATAAGAATTGTCAAATCTTTGCCCCTTTACCCTAATATGGGTATAAAGCATTGGATACCTCGCTCTAGTGGACCAATAGCTATGTGAGCTATTTCTGACTGTTGCTTTTTGCATGTTTCAGGGGACGAGACGCGGCAGAGGGTCAAGTTCACTGACGAGCGGGTCTGCAAAAGCCATCTCCTGAACTGCTGTCCCCACGACATCCTCTCTGGAACTGTAAGCAGACTAAGCACCGCGTCCTCCCATATGATTTATTGCAGTTCAAGTCTAGTCAGTAATATTGGTTGATCGATTCTGAATATTTGAATGCAGTGACCGTAAACTACTTTCTAAAGTAGTTTGCCGCAGATTATGCAGGAACTATGGCCGTGTCTTGACTAGCTGACTGACTTCATCGACAGCGTATGGATCTGGGAGAATGTGCGAAGACCCACGACCTGGCGCTCCGGGCCGACTATGAAATCGCCTCCAAGGCGAGGGAACTCTTCTTTGAGCTTGACGTAAGTGATGTTCATAGTCAGTTCAATGAAATACAACTTCATTCATCCCTTCCGTGCCAAGTCATTTGTACTTGTTCTGTACTGAACAAAGATGTAAACGCAACATTGCAACAATTTCAAAGATTTTACTGGGTTAATTAATTTAAGGAAATCAGTCAATTGCAATAAATTCGTTAGGCCCTAATCTAAGGATTTCAAATGACTGGGAATACAGATATACATCTGTTGGTCACAGATACCTTAAAGGTAGGGGCGTAGATCAGAAACCAGTCAGTGTCTGGTGTGACCGCCATTTTCCTCATGCAGCGCGACACATCTCCTTCGCATGGAGTTGTTCAGGCTGTTGATTGTGGTGATGGTGACTGATGAAGGGCACGACAATGGGCCTCAGGATCTCGTTACGGTATCTCTGTGCATTCAAATTGCCATTGTTGTCCGTAGCTTATGCTTGTCCATACCACAACCCCACCACCACCATGGGGCACTCTGTTCGCAACGTTGGCATCAGCACAGCTCGCCCACACAACGCCATACACGTGGGTATGTGGTTGTGAGGCCATTTGGACATACTCGGCTTATGGTCGAGAAATTAACATTAAATTCTCTGGCAACAGCTCTGGTGGACATTCCTGCAGTCAGCATGCCAATTACATGCTCCCTCTTCACATTTTAGTGGCCTTTTATTAACCCCAGCACAAAGTGCACCTGTGTAATGATCATGCTGTTTAATTAGCTTCTTGATATTATAGCAAAGGATGAATTATATTAGCAAAGGAGAAATGCTCACGAACAGGGACGCAAACAATTTCATGCACAAAATGAGAGAGATGTGCTTTTTGTGCGTATGGGAACATTTCTGGGATTTTCTATTTCAGGTCATAAAACATGGGACCAATAACTTTGCATGTTGCGTTTTTATATTTTGATTCAGTGTTGTTCATTTTACCTGTGCACCAGTCCGTGTTCCATTGACTTGTATGTCATTCACTTTTCTGTGGTTGACTGTAGGCTGTGGATCACCTGGAGTCTTTCATCGCTGATTGCGACCGTAGAACAGAGTTGGCCAAGAAACGACTGGTGGAGACTCAGGATGAGATCAGTGCGGAGGTGGCTGCAAAGGTAAGAAAGCAAGATGAGTCTAGAAGAAAAAGAAACGCACACCTATTTAGGCGAGGTGCTGGCTAGCGGAGTAGAAAACTTGAAAATAAAGGAGAGCCGCACACTCTCTAGGAGCTCAGATGCAAAAATGTAATACCCAACGTTTCGACAGCCAAGCTGTCTTCATCAGGAAGCAAGATGAACCTTATTGTGGAATGTAAGGACATGTTGTTGGAAACGTTCTGATCCAGACTGATTGTGTGTGTGTCTGACTCTCTAGGCAGAGACTGTCCACGAGCTGAATGAAGAGATCGGGAAGCTCCTGGCCAAGGCAGAGCAGCTGGGAGCCGAGGGGAACGTAGATGAAGCCCAGCTGATCCTACAGGAAGTGGAGAAGGTCCGCAGCAGGAAGAGGGATGCCGAGGTGAGGGGTTGTTTTCCTCACAACACATCTAGTTTCCATTTAACTCATCCTGACTATAAACCTGGGCTGTGTTCATCAGGGCACACCTTAGTAAAAACAATTTGCAATGGAACATTCAAATTGCCTTCTTATTGGACAAGTTTAGGGGGAACCATCCGGTTTCACTTAATTTTCACCATAATGAACTCGACCCCATTCTTTCTTTTGCTGACTCATTCTCTTTCATATTTTCTGTTCTCTGCTTCTCAGGAGGAGTACAGAAACTCCATGCCTGCCTCCAGTTTCCAGCAGCAGAAGCTCCGTGTCTGCGAGGTATGCTCTGCCTACCTGGGTCTCCACGACAACGACCGTCGCCTGGCCGACCACTTTGGCGGGAAGCTGCACCTGGGCTTCATCCAGATCAGGGAGAAACTGGAAGCCCTGAAGGTATGCTCTGAACCACCTCAGACCACATAGGTTGCTGAATACACCTGGCGAGAGTTTTATAAAAAAAAAAATGCTGATTTCCCGTTTTG
Source organism: Salvelinus fontinalis (assembly GCF_029448725.1). Classification (NCBI taxonomy): domain Eukaryota; kingdom Metazoa; phylum Chordata; class Actinopteri; order Salmoniformes; family Salmonidae; genus Salvelinus; species Salvelinus fontinalis. The sequence continues at coordinate 48,102,384 of NC_074665.1, read as the reverse complement.
AAGATTATACAAGGACATTGTTTGGGATTAAAAGCACTGGCAACGTCTGTCTCTTGGATTCCTTTGAATTTTGCAGTAAGGACTTTTTCACGTTAGAATTTATTAACACAAGAACAAATTGATGTTAAGACTTCGGCTAATGCCATTGCTCTTTTTTTTTTTTTTTTTTTTTTTCAGAAAATAGTCACTGACAAGCAGGAGAAGAGGAACCAGGATCGTCTCAAGAGGCGAGAAGAGAAAGAGAAGGAAGAGATGATGAAGAAGAGGTGGGTACAGGACTTAACTTTTCAGAAATAATTAAATTGACATGGGCACATGGTTTATAAACATGTTGGTGGTGATGGCAGAACTTCTTTGGTGGGAAAAATATTGATTTATGTACTGTATGTGGAGGCAAATTTAAGATTTTCACAGAGGCATCTTAATTGTTTTCATAGGACCAAATCACGGAGCAGGGAACGGAGCAGGGAACATAGGTTAGTATGCGCCATCTGCTGCCATATGAACTATATTAGATAGTTTATTACTGTATATAGGAGTTCTCTGTGTCTATGCTGCAGGTCCCGCTCTCGCGAACGTAGGAGACGGCGTTCCCGTTCCTCGTCTCGGGAGAGGCGGCGTTCCTCCCGCTCGCGCTCCAGGGACCGGGAGAGGAAGAGACGCCACTCCCGATCCTGCAGCAAGGGCCACCGCCACGAGCCCAGCACCATACACAAGTAGGAGAACACACACACACACACACACACATATGTCATCTCATTACTCAGACATGTACACAATAATAAAAGTTATTCTCATAATAAGTGCACGTTAGATGTGTGTGTGTAACAAGACAGCGTGGAACGGTTCCAGGTCGTCCAGGGATCGCGAGCGCTCCTCCAGAGACCATTCACGGGAGCGAAGCAGGAAGAGGGGATCCTCCGAGCGGCGCCAAGACAGCAGGGATCAGAACGGGAGGACGGACTCCCGCCGGGCACAGGACAGGGACAGAGACACCGGGGGCCTCTGAGGACTCTTGCTATCCATCCTCAAAACACCACCTCCTTTTCTCTCTTTCATACCTGTCCACATATCTATAAGTACTCTCTTAACAGCAATGTCCAGAGACGTTTTGATTTGAGATATTCCAGCCAACCCACTGTGTCCCGAATAAATAGACCTTATATGACCACAGGTGTGTGTGTATATATCGTATATTGCACAAATATATACAGTACCAGTTAAGTTTAGACACACCTACTCATTCGAGGGTTTTTCTTTATTTTTACCATTTTCTACATTGTAGAATAATAGTGCAGACATCAAACTATGAAATAACACACATGGAATCATGTAGTAACCCAAAAAAGTGTTAAACAAATCAAAATATATTTGAGATTCTTCAAAGTAGCCACCCTTTGCCTAGACAACAGTTTTGCACACTCTTGGCATTCTTTCAACCAGTTATATGAGGTAGTCACCTGGAATGTATTTCAATTAACAGGTGTGCCTTGTTAAGTTAATTTGTTGTATTTCTTCCCTTAATACGTTTGATCCAATTAGTTGTCTTGTGGCTTTTTGACTGGGACTGTATATATTTCAAGCATTCAAATATATCCTGGGATAAGGGTGTGGGGGGATGGTAGTTGTTGAATGTTGTGGGGGTGCACAAAGTCCTGCCAGCATATGTTTTAAGTGAAGGCTGTTGATTGCAATACATTTGATTTTATATATATATATATAAATTCTATGAAACGATCCTAAATATACATGTTAAGTGGTAGCTATATAAAGGATAAATTAATGACCATTGAATGAACCATAAACTTAGAGCATTTAAATGTTTCTGTGTTTTGATACTGTTATTTTTAAATTGTCAGGATTGCTGTGGGATTGAGACACTGCTTAATCAAACTTCCTGCATACTGTCCTGGGTCGTGTTCATTAGGCACCAAACGGAAGAAACCGGACTGAAACAGGGAGGGGTCATCTGGATTTGTCCAATAAGAAAAGCACATTTTTGTTTTCCCGTAAAAATGTAGCGAAAGGTTTTTAATTAGTGCCCTAATGAACACGACTTGGCATACTGCCTTAGATTGGCTTCTCTCTGTGACGCTTTCTTCCCTTCCTAGAGGCTATTTCACAATGCTAGTCGCAATAATTTGCAAAAAATATTTAACATTCCAGTAATCATAGGTCGGATATGTGCAGAACAGATTATAAGATTGTTCAACTAAAACATTGTTGTTTGACTGGATCAGGACATTTGGAAATACAAAAGGAATTTGGTCAGTTGTGAACATTAGTGAGCTCATTTCTATCAGCTTGTGAAATACCCTTTGCATCTATAGTTGTGGCCTAGACTTACTGACGGGACATTTGTATCTGGAGAGATTGTAGCAGTTCGATTGAATATGTCATAATACGGACAGGATTTTCTTACGCTTTAGATTTTATTTGCCTTTGTGTTCACAAATGGAGTATTTTTTTTTTTTTATATATATATATATAGAGAATTTTACAAGTTTGTTCCAAGTTTTCATGTTATGTGAAGTCTGTATTTGTGTGTAGTAGACATGATGGACTTTGCATTTCTCTCCAATGGATTGAGTAGGAAATGCTGTTTTGGATTGAGAATGACTGTATGTGACCCTAGAAGTCAGCTGCGTTACCATGGTAGTCAGCCACGTTACCCTGGTTTTGGACTATGACACTTGGTGCTGGGAACAATATCCTAAGTACCTGCTTATGTTCATTTTACTTTCCAGTATTTTGATGCTGAATCCGCAGCTTGTACATCTTCTGAATGTGTTGGTTCATGTATGTCAGTCACTTGAAATTGGATGCAAACACATTTAAAGGAATGCACAACTTTTCCTAATGGGTGCCAGCTCTAGTATTGGTCAGGTCTGTTTGTATTATTTTGCTAGAAGATGATTTTGTCTGAAGCCTGAATAAAAATCCCAGAATTGTATTAATCTATTTACCTGAGATCTTTGCTCAGGGCCTAAGTGTAAAGTTTATGTTCTACTCAAAGAAAAGTATTTATCTTCTAATATATTGTGTGAGTGTATAAATAACAGACATAAACAAGACGAGTAGATACAGTATACGTTAAGTTAGTCTGCAAATAGCAGGTGTAATTGGTACAATGCACAAATGATTCTAAGTCAACATAGAAAGGAGAAAATATTATAGAATATAGCAAAGATTACGGATGGACATTGTACATTGGCTTAACAGAGGACAGTTTATCCTAAAAAGTTTTAATTGAAGCAAGCATTTGCAACAAAAAGCAAAGCCTGGATTCAAGACTCCACAGTCTGGCTTGGAAGAGCAACCATAACATTTGCATAATGTTACATCTGACAGTTTTTGAATGTTTGTGAGATAGAATCAAGCCAGTGTGCAGGCATTTTTCTCGTTTAATTGTAGTCTTCCTTATGGGGGAGTGACACATGATGTCTGAAACGTGGGTCTTATAGTGTGCTACTCTCCAGCTTCAGATCCATCTTCATCTTCTGTTTTTCCATCACTGCCTCCAGCTCAGTGGCCTTCCGGGCGTCCTGGGAGAACAGAACTTCAAATTAGTTCAAAACATGGAAAGACGACACAACCAGGGACATTATGGATTTAAAACTGCGTACGACTGGAGTAAAACTGTTGGGGAATGTATTAGTCTTATGTGTAAGTTAATACTGAGGAACACTGCAATCATCATAGGTTGCCTACTAAAGAATTCCAACGTGTATTAACCAACAAAAGGTGGAGCAGTACCTCCAACAGTGCTTTCTGCACAGTGAGCTGGCTGTACACTCTGGCGCCCTCGTCTGGTAGGACCTGTCGTAGGTCCTCCTTGTTCAGAGAGAAGAGCAGGGCTCCTGTCAGCTTTCCCAGTAATGTCACCGTCCTAAGCGGGGGAGGCACACAGCTAGTCAGTAACCTTACTCAGACATTACCCTTCATTTACCTGTCACATTCAATCATCCATGAACAACTCAGTCATCTCTGTATAGGAACTAAACAGATCGACTTAGTCGCAATGTTACTGAGTCCAGATCTTGAGGACTATTTCAGGTTCAACCAATTAGAATTGATTTGGTAGAATTTAAATGAAAATCTGTATATTGTGACAAATGTCTGTGAAGAGATCAGTAAGCAATACATAAGCAGTACCTACATCTTGGAGTTACTATAAGTCCACTATACACGAGAAGTACCGATGACCTGAATGGGTCCCTGATTGGAATGTGATCAGTGTAGAGTTTGTGGTTGGTGTGCGTCACGTCAAACTCACGTCTCACTGAAGCCCTTCCCCCTGAGCCACTGCTCCACCTCCTCGGGGGGTGAGTTGTAGTCCAGGGGGACCAAGGTGTCCGACGAGCGAGGGATAACCAGTGGCTTGTTCAGGTTGGCCTTCCCATTGGTCAGTCTCTGGAGCAGTTCGTCGTTCACCATCATGACTGAGGAGAGTTTTTACAATGCGTTACAGTGTTTTATATGTCTTTGTTTGGCTTAGCTTGCTCAAACAGAGCAGTCAGAAGACTTTCCTGTCATAAGAATGTAACCAAAAGGTTGCAGGTTCAAATCCCTGAGCTGACTTGGTGAAAAATCTGTCGATGTGCCCTTGAGCAAGCCATTTAACCCTAGTTATTCTGGATAAGAGTGTCTTCTAAATGACTAAAATGTTTTTATGTAATTTACCCAGTGCAAACAAACAAACACTTTCCCCCCTCTCTGGAACCTCCCTCACACACAATTGCGCGTGGACACAGACACTAACACACATTCACATAGCAGAGCAAAGACCAAGAGTGTCTCTGTGTAGTGCAGTGCCTGAGTCTCTCCTCTGACATACGCAGACACAGACAAACACAGAGTGCAGAAATATACTGTTAGTCCTCTCAGTATAGTGTGATACCTTTGTCTGCGTCATCTCCGGCTGGAATGTGTTGGCTGTATTGGTTGTATGATAGTGGGCGAGGGCGGTGGTACGCTGAGGGGCTAGGAGTCAAGGAGCTAGCGTTAAAGGCTGGAGGGCTGGGAGGAATGTGAGTATTGTTCAGGGCAGGTGAGACCGGAGGCTGGACCAGAGCAGAGGGGAAAGGAAAGAGAGAGGGAACAACGTTGAAAACACTGATATGGAATATCGAATCACTGAAATTAATACCAGTACCAGTATCTGGGTGTGGGTAAAGGAACGGGTGTTGTTTGTGTGTATTTGTATTACATTGGGCTGTTACCTTAGGTTCTCTCATGGTAACAGGGCTGTCTATGTGAGCCACTGGCTCCAGGATGTTGAATGGGACAAAGCCAACCTCGTTGAAGCGATTACGACACTTCCACCAGCGTTTGGAAGACTCCACGACCTGACACAGTAAAGGAGAGGAGCTAATGTTTTTACAGAGAATAATTAAGGAAGAATAAAACAAGTGATATATTTAATCATGTAGTATTACACAACTCACAATTTCCTGTCTCTAGAAGTGATAGTTGTTGCCAAGGTAACAATCAGTATGTACAGTTGAAATCAGAAGTTTACATACACTTAGGTTGGAGTCATTAAAACTAGTTTTTCAACCACTCCACAAATTTCTTGTTGACAAACTATAGTTTTGGCAAGTCGGTTACGACATCTACTTTGTGCATGACACAAGTAATTTTTTCAACAATTGCTTATTGATAGATTATTTCACTTATAATTCACTGTATCACAATTCCAGTGGGTCAGAAGTTCACATCCACTAAGTTGACTGTGCCTTTAAACAGCTTGGAAAATTCCAGAAAATGATGTCATGGCTTTAGAAGCTTCTGATAGGCTAATTGACATCATTTGAGTCAATTGGAGGTGTACCTGTGTATGTATTTCAAGGCCTACCTTCAAACTCTTTGCCTCTTTGCTTGACATCATGGGAAAATCAAAATAAATCAACCCAAAGATCAGAAAAAAACAATTGTAGACCTCTACAAGTCTGGTTCATCCTTGAGAGCAATTTCCAAATGCCTGAAGGTACCACGTTCATCTGTACAAACAATAGTACGCAAGTATAAACACCATGGGACCACGCAGTCGTCATATCCCGCTCAAGAAGGAGACGCGTTCTGTCTCCTAGAGATGAATGTACTTTGGTGCGAAAAGTGCAAATCAATCCCAGAACAACAGCAAAGGACCTTGTGAAGATGCTGGAGGAAACAGGTACAAAAGTATCTATATCCACAGTAAAACGAGTCCTATAGCGACATAACCTGAAAGGCCGCTCAGCAAGGAAGAAGGCACTGCTCCAAAACCGCCATAAAAAAAGCCAGACTACGGTTTGCAACTGCACATGGGGACAAAGATCGTACTTTTTGGAGAAATGTCCTCTGGTCTGATGAAATAAAAATAGAACTGTTTGGCCATAATGACCATCGTTATGTTTGGAGGAAAAAGGGGGAGGTTTGCAAGCCGAAGAACACCATCCCAACCGTGAAGCACGGGGGTGGCAGCATCATGTTGTGGGGGTCTTTGCTGCAGGACGGACTGGAGCACTTCACAAAATAGATGGCTACATGAGGAAGAGAAATTATGTGGATATATTGTGAGGAAGGAGGCCTACAAACCTGATACACCAGCTCTGTCAGGAGGAAGGGGCCAAAATTCACCAAACTTATTGTGGGAAGCTTGTGGAAGGCTACCCGAAACGTTTGACCCAAGTTAAACAATTTAAAGCCAATGCTACCAAACACTCAATTAGTATATGTAAACTTCTGACCCACTGGGAATGTGATGAAAGAAGTTAAAGCTGAAATAAATCATTCTCTCTACTATTATTCTGACATTTCACATTCTTAAAATAAAGTGGTGATCTTAACTGACCTAAGACAGGGAATTTTTACTAGGATTAAATGTCAGGAATCGTGAAAAACTGAGTTTAAATGTATTTGGCCAAGGTGTATGTAAACCTCTGACTTCAACTGTATGTACAGTATGCCTAGAATCTGTCAAGGACAAAGTGTACCTGTGCTATGCATCAATATTTCTTTCCTAGGTTTTTTAACTCTGGCATTACTAATGCTTGATTGAGGATACATTTATTTTAGAACTGGATTTTGTACAGTATCACCAATATTGCCGGATTGTGTACTGGATTTTTCTAATTTACAGATGTAGGATCTTAATTCAATCACCCTGTTGCAGGAGAACTTTCCTGCAATGCAGGAAATGTAAAACTTGTAGTGTATTTGAGGTTTAAAAAGGCTTCTGGCTATAATCAACATAAAAATTCACATTTCCTGTTGCTGCAGGATTATTTTCCTGCTCAAGCAAACTGGCTCAAATGAACCTCCTACATCTGTACCAACCATGTGTCTTACCATTAAAAGAGAGCCACGCCCTAGAAGACTAGCTACCAGGCGTGTGTTGTTCAAGAACGCTCCTGAATTTGGCTGTTGTGTAATATTACCGAATGTCACTTAATGACTTTTCAGATGTTTACCTCCAGTGTATCTCCCTGTTGTACTGACAGCTCACTGTTGTTTCGGGCCACAAAGTCATAGCTGCAACTGTACATCCTCTCTCCCTCGGGGGGTAGGACACTGCTATCCCTGAGAGGAAATTAGTGTATTATTGATATAACTGCAAAATAAAAGTAAACAATACAAAAATACAAACAAACAAAAATGTTTGACTTGAAAACATACATTTCATTGCTCTTAGGGGTGACTGGAGGTCCAACTGGCTGAGCAGGCTGCAACTGAATTAGAGAGAGAGAGAGAGAAAAAGGGAGGGGGTTGAGGAAGAGGTCAAGACAGTAGAGGGCACATTCATATGATGTTACACTCTTTGTCAACTCCTCAATGTACAAGATGTACATGAATGTACATCTCTCTTATTACAAACCTCTTGTTTTTCTTTCAGGGCTTCATGCTTGTGTTGTGACTCAACTGGATCCTCATAAACCTGCCTGTCTGCTCTGGTGGCCTCTGGCTTCCACCCGTCCAGAAATACCGGTGTGTATGGGGCCACTGGCCCTTTGAGCTGGGAACTGAGAGGAGAGAGAGAAATTGCTGACCTTTAACAAACAAATATTCCGACAAATAGTTTAGCCAGTGTAGACATAGCCTAAAAAGGAATTTGATCATCTCTCTCCACAGTACAAATACTGTACTATTTCAGTGGCTGCCTGAATAAATATTGACATTGTCATGTCATGGTGTGTCATCATGTCATGTTGCTCCAATGTCACAGACCAAAAGCCACAGAGTCAAAGCAGAGCCTTATGAGTCTGGCACACTGGCACGTGACCTGAGACAACAGACTGCCACACTCAATACCCCAATCATACGGGTCTATGGGGGCATCAAATGTTCTGTAGTTGTCAACACTGACCGTGGGAGTGTCCAGTGGGGCCCCAGAGCCGTCCATAGCAGCCTCTCCTCCTCAGACAGGTTGTCTTGAAGCAGGGTTACGGCTGAGTTGGTCAGGGCAGGACTGGTCACTGAGGCCCCTAGAGCAGGGCCCCCGGTAGTCCTCACCAGCTGGGGCCACAGAGTAAAGAGACCACAGTTTAGATCAGGATCATTGGAAATAATGGGTTGACTGAACATTTGGCAACAGTAGATTCATTTTGAAGGGCAATCTCGGCCTAATGAACTCTAAGGGCCGATTTTCCCAGACACAGATTAAACTACTGGACTAAAAATAACATTCAATTGAGATTGAAAAGCGCTTTTCTATCCAGGACTAGGCTTAATCTGTGTCCGGGAAACATGCCTTATAATATATTGCCAATCACTGACTGGTATTACCCAAGATGTAAATGTTATTACATGTCATTATATATCACCATAGTGAAAAGATTGTTCATATGCGGTTTCACCCTCTCATCCCTCTCAGCAGACAGAAATCTTCAGATAAACAAGCCGTTACACCTCTCTTGGTTTCTCCCTGTTTCCATGAAGGTGTGCCAGGATACACACACCTAAGCTGCCCGTTTGTCCAATTCCACCCTCTATTCTTTCATGGAGTGATACATCGTTTTATAGGCAGGCAGTCCTTACACTGTGCCAACCCTCTCTGAGTACCTGGCACACCTGAACATATTTCCTGTGCTTATCTTTACCATCTTCCATTACACTTGAATTTAAACACTTTTACGTCACAGTCATATGACACTTTTGGGTTAAATTGTGTCTTAAGGAGTCAGTTTATAATGTTTTTGCTAACAAATACTACCTTATTTACGTAACCAAAGTCAAAATATGTGATAACACACTGGGCACTACCTTGTGCAAATATTGAACAGCACTCAAAATGTATAAAGGTTTTTTTCAAGTAACACTACCTCCCCTCTGTGTTGACAACCATTCAATTGTTTCAACACAGTACATACTTGTGTAGCAATACACACTATATACGGACGAACATACTGCATGTACAAATAGACAGAGCCTGCATATAGTCTACATACAATAGCCTAGTAAGTATACAACAAGAGGAAGTCACAAATCAACATGACATCATTATAAGAGTACACAGCCAGTCAGGCCAGATTGTTCTTCAACAATCTAATTCCATAATTAAGTAGACATAACAAGGATACTTATTATTATGTTAAAAGCAATTTTTTTTAAAGATACTAGCTACTTTTATTCTGCCCCTTCCAGTTATTAATATCTAATCCTGTGTTGACAGCAATAGCAACGTGTGTTGTCCCCATAGTTCTCTCCCTCCAGGCCTCTCATAACCAGCGCATAAGCAATGGGTACAAAGGTTATCATTGTTGACTCACTATATGTAGAGGTTTGAACACATGGTGGAGCAGCTCTTCTGAGGATGGGTTGGAGATGGAAGACTTGAGACGAGCCTGGGAAGAAAGATGATGAGTGGGTACACAATATCTCAATTGTTTTGTTGACATAACAAAAGCTTGAAAGAAATGTGGAGTAGTCATGGCAACGTTCCCTTTACTCACCAGTAGGCTGAAGCAGTATTTCAATTTTTGGAAGATGTCCATGAATTCTTCTTCAGGTGGAGGGCGAGCTTTTGCAGTAAGCAAGTCCTCTATATTTGAGAGAAAAGACACAGAGATAAAAAAAAAAGACACCCGAAAAAGATCAGCGATTTCAGCTTTGAACGGCATCTTGAGTTGAACCAGTTTAGGAGGTCACTTGGCCAGCAAACCTATTGTCGTTCAAGTCAACTTTCTTAACGTTGAGCCCTGTAGGGTATGTGAGTTGCTTATCCCTCTTACCCTCTGGTGTTTGCTTGCGACTCTTCTTCTTCTTCTTCCTCTGGCTTAAAACTGAGGCAGCTTCTGCCGTCTGTTGGAGCTTTGCCATGAAGACCTCAATGTCATCGAAACAGTGATTAAGGATCCCCTGGAATTTAGAAGCACGAGAAGAGAGTTAACTCTTCAGTAAAATTGTGATTAAAACACATCATGTTGGAACTTTAAAGCATATAATGGTATTATTACGTACCACTTCTTTCTCAGCTCGTAGAAAAGAGCTATCAGGTTGTTGCCCGCTGTTGACGCCATTCGCTGTTGAGGACATAGAAGAAGATTCAGAGCGTCCATTCCCATTCATTACCTTGGTTGGAATTTCCTGCATTTAGAATTCCTGCCCCCTCTAACTCCGGACACACCTTCCCCCAACACACACAATGCAACCTCTATACTCATGAGAACCTTTCACCTTAAAGGGGCAATCTGCAGTGCTACATTATTTTTTGGAATGATAAATGTATGATATGTACTCATTGATTCAATATCATGGAGGGTCAGTCCTTGCATCCATAGCTCTGTCTATGAATTTGAGAGTGGTTATATTTCTCCAGCCCCATCCCTTTTCACTGAAAAGTTCGCTTTGTTATTGTTTCAACTGCTGATTGCCGGTTGAAATACCCCTACCGGTGCTTCATTTCCCCCCTCCCTCCCTCACTCTCGCTCATCCTCTCTTTTCGCCACTCTTCCCCTCCTAGACAATTCGTTTCAAAGCATTTCATTGACTTGGCAAACGTAAATTGCCAGAGCATGCACAAACACGATGGTTCCTGTCTTCTTGCCTCTGATTCCCGGGTAGGGTGGAGGGTTGGCAGGCGGGGCATTGGGAGCATGTGGAATGGGGGGACTCGGAATTCCGTAGGGGTCCATCATCGCTGCTTTGGTATTTTGAGGAAGAACAGGGTCTATCGGAGGAAGTCTGGAGGAAAAGGAGAGATTTTTTCGGAAATCAAGACGCATGTCATATCATGCACCTTTCAACCTTCCAGGATAGTTTGTGTAAAGCAACTTTCTCATTTGACTTCATGGTTGGAATTCAGCTGATAAAACACAAATGAAGCTATAGTCAGTAAGGTCAATATCCTAACTTGCAACAAAGGCCTGTCGTTATCATGAATATGATTCATGCAAATATGTCAATGCTGTTCTTTGGTCACCATGACTGTTGCTGATAACAACCATTCATTCAACTCTATAAGAAACGCCCTTCACTAAAGGCATATGAAACATATTGCATCTCCCTGGTAAAGAATTATCGACATATGGAGTCAAATGTGCACAATCCGGTATCAATAGGTCATTTTCTGATCATCTGATAAACTGAAAAGAAAGCACAAACAATCTCTAGCTGTGCTAATCTAGCCAAAATACACTTTTTTAAACATAAAATGTCAGATTTAACAAGCAGAGGTCCTCAGATTATTTCTAATATCAATATCAACGTAGGCCCACTGTGACTAACACACGTCAACTCACATATACAACTTTCTATAGCTAAAATGACAAACTTTAGTCACAATTGGTACAAAAGACAGAAAATTAGACAGACAAAGAGTTCTGTCACATTTGTCACGTTTGCAGGTCGAGACATTGTTTGACATTGGTCTGTTTGCTAACCCTCGAAGACAAACATACTGTACACAAAGTAACACCTACTCAACAGTATGCATTTCAATGCGATGCGGCAATTCAGAAATATACCCCAGGTAGCATCTTAACTATAGCCTACCTTTTCTGTGTGTCCTTTAAATGTCGTTTAACTGTGTGTTTCAAAGCATTTCTGAGTTTAGGCCTGCATCAGTGAACCATTACCATTCGCTCTCTCCTCTCCTCCATACCACAATGGCCTTGTTCTCTCTGTCACACCTTCTTAAGTTATGTAGAAACCAGTCAAACAAGTCTGTCCTCGCTCGTTCTCAGCTGCTCATTCTCTTCTCTCTCTCTCTCTCTCTCTCTCTCTCTCTCTCTCTCTCTCTCTCTCTCTCTCTCTCTCTCTCTCTCTCTCTCTCTCTCTCTCTCTCTCTCTCTCTCTCTCTCTCTCTCTCTCTCTCTCTCTCTCTCTCTCTCTCTCTCTCTTTCACTCATATAGAAACTCAGTGGACGGTACACTCTTAGAAAAAAGGGTTCCAAAACGGTTCTTTGGCTGTCCCTATAGGAGAACCCTTTTAGGTTGCAGGGAGAACTCTTTTGGGTTTCATGTAGAACCCTCTGTAGAATGGGTTCTACCTGGAACCCAAAGCGTTCTACCTGCCACCAAAAATGCTTCTTCAAAGGGTTCTCCTTTGGGGACAGCCGAAGTTCTAGATAGCAGCTTTTTTTTAAAGAGTGTAAACAACATAAGTCAGTCATGGCCGTGGGACCTTCCTACATCTTTTAAATCTCTCTCTGTGCCCCTCTCGCTCTCTCTCTTCACCATGAAGGACAATAACAATCACAGTACCTGAGGGCCTCTGGGCGCTTCTTGGACCTCGATGAGTAACCTGACACTGCCCTTGTGATGTCGTCACAAATTTGCTCCGCCTGCGAACACAACCATCAATAAGAGACATCACTGTTGTCCGGTGGAACCTGAACTACAGTGACAGTTCATGTCCATTTAGAATGCGTGCCATATCAGGTAATCACAGGACAGGGTCATACAGTTTAAGAAAACATATTATTCAGATGTAGAATCTTATTTTGACCATCCTGCATTGAGGTTTAAAAAGGCTTCTGAAGTATGTCATTTCCACTTAAAAATGTCAGACTTGTTTTTCCCTTATGATTTTTTTTGCAATCCCTACAAAAGTGTCCGTTAATTATAATACACATACTAATTCACATTTCCTGTTGCTGCAGGATTATTTTCCTGCTGTAGAAAACTGACTCAAATTAAGATCCTACATCTGTAACTAGGGTCAGGAGTTTTGCCTGGTCTGATCTCCCAGGACCCAGAGTTTTCTGAAGCATCCTTAAAACACCCATACTGCTGCACTCACCCTTACTGTCTCACAGTTGAAGAAGAGAACGTCAGGCTTTTTCTGAGGTGTGCTTTGGCAAACGAGTAACAGAAGGGATGGAAATCGTTTCTCAGTGAGCAAGGCGTCACAGCGATGGATAGATGAAACTGGATATTTCTCCAACTCATCCTGCATGAATACAATACAATCAACATTTCAAATGACTGGAACTGCAACGCCTCACATATAACCATATCTAATGTCAATTAGAAAACAAGGTCTGAAGAATAGAGCACTTTTAAATCAGTAGCATCATGAAGGTCATATGTACAAGCCTTAACCGGAAATGTAACTTGTCTTTGTTAATTAATAAGGCATTATCCTACTGTTCATGCATCTCATATAAAGCAACTTTTTAATTGTGACACCCCCCCCCCCCCCCGCCTCCCCCCATTTTGGAGTCCTCTGTTCCTCTGTCCCTACATATATATCATCCCACATGCATTGGTAGGGAGATGTGCAAAGCATTATGGGTACTGTAGTAGATCATGCTACACAACCCACCTGGCTCTGTGTGTCTCTGAGTCGGAGGGCCTCAGGGCTAATCTCCAGAACTATCTGCTGGCTCCACAGCTTCTCTGCCCGGGCCAGTTGGGACAGACGAGACTGGGCCTCATCCACACTCTTCACCTCCCCATCCTGCAGGGAGAACGTCACCAGGTGCTGCACAGGGAAGTGAAATAAAGACAAAAGATCTTCCTAGGTCTGTATGTTAATTACACGGGTATAACACTTGAAAAGTTCTGATATAATACAACTTAAATGATGTTCAAAACACTTACATTGATAAGATATCGTGAGACGTTTGTCATCATGTGACTGTTACTTGATATATATCTGGGTTTTCCTGGAGGCAGAGTAAACCGGTCTGAGGGAAATTCTTACTTGGTAAGGAAGAACATTGTAAGAATGATGACACTACAGAGCCTCTCATTCATAAACGATTTAGAACTGTGTAACAGAGGGTGTAGACAAAAGAACTTTGGTCTATGATGGGTGTAGTTCATTTGGTATTGTCAGTTATCAATGGGTCTTAGAATCCAACTGCTTTGATTTGAGCAATGTACTGTCCTGAGTATACTGTCCTCTCACCATAGATGATGTCACCTGGATGACCCAAGAGGAAACTGAAAGTCCTCACCTAGAGTTCCTCCCTGTGACAGTGTCGTGCTGTCCCTCCCTCACTGACCTGTGACTTACCCACCCAACCAGTTTGACCACAGTACTGTAGTGCCACATGTTATATCTCAGTCATTGATCTGCCTGAAAACCCAAGCGACTCCCCGAATCACATTCCGGAAAAGTCTGAGTAACTCACAAGCATAAAATCCATTCATACTTGATGACTTGTTTTTTGTTCTGTAAAAATCTTTTAACATCCCAACTCTGTTCCCATCAGCAGTCAAGAATATAATAATACTTATCATGTGGTCTTATTTCTCATGTAAGACTACATAATGACCCCGAACATTCCGTTTCTCTATATCATAGTAATAGTAAATATATAGCCTAAGACCTGATGTTGAAATGTACAGTAGGTGCCATGATGTACAGATCTCACATAATGTCAAGAACATTTCTGAAACCAATACCGCTAGAGTGAAATTGAATACAATCTTTACGTAGCTACCAGAGCATCTTATTTCCACCTCGTCAATGTTGGGGTTAATCTTATTGTGAGAGTGCGTGACAATGCTTCCGAAGAGAGAATAAATACATTTGTTTTACGGCATAATGGTTGTTGTATTGAATCTGTGAATGCATGTTATGTGCGTTCTAATCCCTTACCTCCAACCCTTGAACTGAAATCCACTGGTTCCCAAACAAAGGGTAAACAAACAAAATCAGGAAAAAGTTAGTGGCCTCTAATTTAGCCTTCTATTAGATATATGTGTTATTTTAGTAAATCAAAAAGTCCAAAATATTTCTACCAAAGTTGAGAAATGTGTCTCATTCAGTGTGGCAGCAGCTTTCTTAATCCTGTTCCTACTCTCTCTGTCACTCTGTATTTTACAGCAAGGCAAGGATTTCCAGTGGTGCGTCACCTAACCCAGGCAAGCCCAGCCCAGCCCACTCCACCTCAAACATTTACACACACACACACACACACACACACACACACACACACACACACACACACACACACACACACACACACACACACACACACACACACACACACACACACACACACACACACACACACACACACACACACACACACGTAAAAGGAATGCTATTTATGTCTAGGTACATTTAAGGTGGGCCTTTTTGGATAGTCAACAACGTGAGGGAGGGCCTCTTTACTGGAGTTTCAGGTAACAGAATATTGAGGACCCTTACAGAAAAAATGTCACATGTGAACACTTGAACACATGTGATCATGTGATTTTATGTGAGGGGTTTTGAGGACGGCTTATAATAATGTCAGGAACGGAGCTAAAAGAATGGTATAAACACATGGAAACATCCTCCCCAATTAAGGTGCCACCAACCTCCTGTGTTTGGGACCATCTGGGACCATCACCTGACCTGAAATCACATGATCACATGAGATGTGATCACATGAGATGTGTTCACGTGAAATTCATGTGATTTTTCCATAAGGTTATTTCAGTGGGCACTTTTTGCGTAGTAACACAACTCTTGTTATTTTAGTGGCGTGATAACACACATATTATTATTTTATGGGAATTTTTTGGAACACTTCACATTTGTTACATTTCATGTGAAATCATGTGCAAGTGAAATTTCACATGTGAAAACATGTGCAAACATGTCTTTGGAACGCTTCACATGAGATTTTGTGGGAATTTGATTATCAGGCCTGGGATGCTCCAGTGGGAGGAGTTTGAACTGGGTGAATAGTGATTGCATTTGTTTTGGGACCAGGCTACCTACTGGGCGTGAGACCAGTGCCCCGTTCAAAGCCCACGGCAAGGCTCGGCTCCAAACAAAACCCCATGCTGCTTTGTTTACATGACCTAAGAAGCAGATTACTGTTCATTTAACAAAGGGCGCTCCTCCCTCACCGCTTTTGCCCATTCACGTCACAGGCCATAGGCGGGTACACCTCGGCTCAGGTTATTAGAACTCCCTCTATGTTTTCACACGTGCTCACATGTCGTCACGTTTAGTTTCATGTTGTCATATGTTGCTTTATATGTTGTCACATGTTATCACATGAACTTCACATGTTATCACATTCACTTCACATGTTATCACATTAACTTCACATGTTATCACATGAACTTCACATGAGATCAGGTTAAAATCCTGTGTTTTTTCCGTAAGGGTGAGGACAATGTTAGGTTTTTTGTAAGATGTTCTCAAGACATTTGTTTTACCAGTTGTCAGAACGTCAGGTGATGGTCCCAGATGGTCCCAAACACAGGAGGTTGGTGGCACCTTAATTGGGGAGGATGTTTCCATGTGTTTATACCATTCTTTTAGCTCCGTTCCTGACATTATTATAAGCCGTCCTCCACTCAGCAGCCTCCAATGGTCCCAAACCATACCAAATCATTATAGGTAAAGTAAAGGCATGGTGGTTTTTAAGTGAGTAGGTTGTGGATCAGCTAAAAAATATTACCCCACATCCTCACCTGGGATTTGAACTCAAAACCTCTGGATTTGAAGTGTGCTGATCTTTCCATTGTACCACGTTCATTACATATAATACAGCTCTACACTTAGTGAGTCATTTGTCATCTGCACTGCTATTTCAGCTATCAGTTAATCTGACTTTTCTCGCATCATTGATTTCATTTACTTATTTCAGCAATTTGAGGGTTTTCTGTATAGTTTCCTAATGTTGGTAGGGCATGTTATTTTGTTTCAATGTTACTCCTGAATCCCTTTGATAGATAAAATAGTTTTTCATTAATGTATTTTTAACAAAGCTGAGATTTACTTTTGAAGTCCAAAGTGTAGAAATACACGTGAAATCATCCATTGACATAGAGGTGATGGCGTAGCAGAAAGAACTTTGTGAACCAGGAGGTTGTGAGTTCACATCCCAGGAGAGGACAAGTTATATAAGAAGGACTGTATAAACATATGTAATGTATGTAAAAGTCTCATGAATATGTATGTTGAAATAACTTTGTGTTAAAAGCACTGTGTGTGTATTGTAACCACTGTGTGTGTAGTGCTCCAAAAACACATTTTCACATGATTTCACATATTCCCCTTGAGTCCTACAGATATCAAATACTATTTGAAGATGAATATGTCATAAGATACATTTGTGCGTTTGTTTTTCTTTTTTGCTGGTGGCTCACTCTGATGATTAGCCTAGTGTAGATCTACACATGTCTAAAGGATTAAACACGATAGCCATGATAATTCAGAGGCATCACTGACACTATTTCCAAAAGCTCTCCAGCTGTAGAATAGAGCCCATGTCTGTCAATGAGCTTGGTGACTGGAATGTTATACATACGGGTGGGGCTTCAGCTTGTACTCTACCAATAATGAATAGATAGGCGGAGCCCGTTTAAATTGATTGCCCTTGTCTGGAACAGTGGAAAATGGCGGAAGCGGATGTTCTGTTTGAATCAGAAGGCGTGTCGAGTGGAGGTGAGAGTGAGAATAACTGGTTTACAGTGGCGAATGCAAAAGGGAATAAGAGAAGTAAAGTGGTAGTGAAAACTAGTAAAAACTAAAAAGTATTTTTTGGTTGGAATAAGGCTATTGGATCAATGTTGTTACATTACTTTTTCCACATTTTATTTAAAAATAGATTTAAAAAAATGTTTCCTCATCAATCTATACACAATACCCCATAATGAAAAGCAAAAACTGCTTTTTAATTTTTTTCCAGATGTATGAAAAATTTAAAAAACTTTGCTATGAGACTCGAATTTGAGCCCAGGTGCATACTGTTTCCATTGATCATCCTTGAGATGTTTATACAACTTGATTGGAGTCCACCTGTTGTAAATTCAATTGATTGGACATGATTTGGAAAGGCAGAGACCTGTCTATATAAGGTCCCACAGTTGACAGTGCATGTCAGAGCAAAAACCAAGCCATGAGGTCGAAGGAATAGTGCGTAAAGCTCAGAGAGAGGATTGTGTTGAGGCACAGATCTGGGGATGGGTACCAAAAAATGTCTGCATCATTGAAAGTCCCCCAAGAATACAGTGGACTCCATCATTCTTGAATGGAAGTTTGGCACCACCAAGACTCTTCCTAGAGCTGGCCGCCCGGCCAAACTGAGCAATCGGGGGAGAAGGGCCTTGGTCAAGGAGGTGACCAAAAACCCAATTGTCACTCTGACAGAGGTAGAGAGATCTATCTCTGCAGTACTCCACCAATCAGGCCTTTATGGTAGAGTGGCCAGACAGAAGCCACTCCTCAGTAAAAGGCACATGACAGGCCGTTTGGAGTTTGCCAAAAGGCACCTAAAGGACTCTCAGACCATGAGAAACAAGATTCTCTGGTCTAATGAAACCAAGATTGAACTCATAAGGCCTGAATGCCAATCGTCACGTCTGGAGGAAACCTGGCACCATTCCTACGGTGAAGCATGATGGTGGCAGCATCATGATGTGGGGATGTTTTTCAGTGGCAGGGACTGGGAGACTAGTCAGGTTCGAGGGAAAGATGAACAGAGCAAAGTACATTTACATTACATTTAAGTCATTTAGCAGACGCTCTTATCCAGAGCGACTTACAAATTGGTGCATTCACCTTATGACATCCAGTGGAACAGCCACTTTACAAAGTACAGAGAGATCCTTGATGAAAACCTGCTTCAGAGTGCTCAGGACCTCAGACTGGGGCAAAGGTTCACCTTCCAACAGGACAACAACCCTAAGCACACAGCCAAGACAATGCAGGAGTGGCTTCGGGACAACCGTCTGAATGTCCTTGAGTGGCCCAGCCAGAGCCCGGACTTGAACCCAATCAAACATCCCTGGAGAGACCTGAAAATAGCTGTGCAGCGACGCTCCCCATCCAACCTGACAGAGCTTGAGAGGATCTGCAGAGAAGAAAGGAAGAAACTCCCCAAATACAGGTGTGCCAAGCTTGTAGAGTCATACCCAGCAGACTCAAGGCTGTAATCGCTGCCAAAAGATGCTCCAACAAAGTACTGAGTGAATTTGATATTTCTGTTTTTTATTAGTACATTTGCAAACATTTCTAAAAACCTGTTTTTGCTTTGTCATTATGGGGTATTGTGTGTAGGTCGAGGGAAATAAACAATTTAATACATTTTAGAATAAAGTTGAAACGTAACAAAATGTGAAAAAAATCAAGGGGTCTGAATACTTTCCGAATGCACTGAAAAGTAGTGCACAGTACGTGAAGAATTGAATCAAGTGGTTGGTGCACAATGACTGATCCGCATGGTGGATGGAGCGCGGAAGTCCACTCAATCCATTCTCTTGCTTTTTGATAGTCTCTCCCTTCTCGCGTATATTTGGGTTATGAGATTCCCTGTGAGAGCCTTCGAGCCCAGACCCATGCAGTGTGCTAAATTATAATTATTTGGTCAAGTGTATGTAGACGGGATTAGTATCATATGCCAGCTGATCCTTTGTGGCTCAGTTGGTAGCGCAGTGTTTCTTAAAGTATGGGTCGCGGACCTGTTAATGTATAATTATTTAATTAATTACTGGGATTGTTTTGGCCAAGTGCAACTGCGCCCTCTGCTTATCAGCGGTCTCTGCTCAGTTTGGCAGCAGCGCGAGTGGGAGATGCCCATGTGCTTCGCTGTTTACCGGATCTTTTATTCTGCAGTTTTCTTGAAGATCACTCCGCGACACACACGCTCCAGCGCTGACGTTCAAACGACTGATAGTCGTGATTACGTTTTGTCTCTTTAATACACACTTTGAGGAATAACGAGGCGCGCTGCAGCGTGGTTGGAACTGTTGGTTGGAACTGTTGCTGTTACAAGATACTTTTTGAGACAAACACGCACACAGTTCTGGGTTGCTCATCTGCAGCAGGAAGCGTTCTTCTGCCTGATGGCGAAAGCAGTAGATGTTCTGATCCAGTTTGGCACCACATAACTATGCAATGCAGGGTTTTCACTTACAGAAACAGTGTCAATGCTGAGCATGACCTCAGTGTTGCACTGTTAAAAATTGAGCCCAGAATAGACATGCTTGTTGGAAACTTCAACCAGCCACACACCTCTCATTAGGACTACCTGGTTAAATAAAGGTGAACAAAAAAATTATAATAAAAAGGACTGTGTGTTCTGTGTTAGGGAATCAATCAGTTTATTCCAGTTCAGAATAAAAAAAATATGTATTTTAAGAGCAACAATTCCAACCTAGACTTTCTATCAACAATAATTTATACAGTAAGATGTACAGTAGGCCAGATCATTTCAAAAATCTGTACTGTTATTTAGGGTTGCACGATCAAAAAGCCTGTGTGTGTGTGTGCTCTGTAATACATCTGTGTGATGTGATCAATCTGTTCATTCCAGTTCAGAATTAAATTATTTATTGTATTTTAACAGCAACAGTTCCAACCTAGACAGGTGTGTAAGAGTGTTTTAAAACTTCTTATGTCTGGGGGCAGTATTGAGTAGCTTGGATGAATAAGGTGCCCAGAGTAAACTGTCTGCTACTCAGACAAAGTTGCTAATATATGCATATTATTGGTAGATTTGGATAGAAATCACTCTGACGTTTCTAAAACTGTTTGAATGATGTCTGTGAGTATAACATAACTCATATGGCAGGCAAAAACCTGAGAAAAAAATCTAACCAGGAAGTGGGAAATCTGAGGTTTGTAGGTTTTCAACTCTTTGCCTATCGAATATACAGTGGGATATTGGTCATATTGCACTTCCTAAGGCTTCCACGAGATGTCAACAGTCATTAGAACCTTGTTTGATGCTTCTACTGTGAAGAAGGGGGGAATGAGGGCTCTTTGAGTCATGGGTCTGGCAGAGTGCCATGAGCTGACCCGGCGCGTTCACGTGAGAGAGTTAGCTTGCGTTCCATTGCATTTCTGAAGATAAAGGAATTCTCCAGTTGGAACATTATTGAAGATTTATGTTAAAAACATCCTAAAGATTGATTCTATACTTCGTTTGACATGTTTCTACGAACTGTAATATGACTTTTCGTCTGAACTTTCGCATTGACTTGCCCGCGCGTTGTGAGTTTGGATTGTGTACTGAACGCGCAAACAAAAATTAGGTATTTGGACATAAATTATGGACTTTATGGAACAAATCAAACATTTATTGTGGAACTGGGATTCCTGGGAGTGCATTCTGATGAAGATCATCAAAGGTAAGTGAATATTTATAAGGCTATTCTGACATCTGTTGACTCCACAACATGGCGGATATCTTCATGGCTTGTTTGGGCTCTGAGCGCTGTACTCAGATTATTGCATGATGTGCTTTTTCGTTAAAGATTTTTTTTAAATCTGACACAGCGGTTGCATTAAGGAGAAGTTTATCTAAAGTTCCATGCATAACACTTGTATTTTCATCAACATTTATGATGAGTATTTCTGTAAATTGATGTGGCTCCCTGCAAAATCACCGGATGTTTTGGAAGCAAAACATTACTGAACGTAACGCGCCAATGTAAACTGAGATTTTTGGATATAAATATGAACTTTATCGAACAAAACATACATGTATTGTGTAACATGAAGTCCTATGAGTGTCATCTGATGAAGATCATCAAAGGTTAGTGATTCATTTTATCTCTATTTCTGCATTTTGTGACTCCTCTCTTTGGCTGGAAAAATGGTGTTTTTCTGTGACTAGGTGCAGACCTAACATAATCGTTTGGTGTGCTTTTGTTGTAAAGCCTTTTTGAAATCGGACACTGTGGTGGGATTAACAACAAGTTTATCTTTAAAATGGTGTAAAATACTTGTATGTCTAAGGAATTTTAATTAGGAGATTTCTGTTGTTTTGAATTTGGCGCCCTGCACTTTCACTGGCTGTTGTCATATCGATCCCGTTCACGGGATCCCAGCCATAAGCACATTTGTGGCCTGCTGGAGGTCATTTTGCAGGGCTCTGGCAGTGCTACTCCTTGCACAAAGGCGGAGGTAGCGGTCCTGCTGCTGGGTTGTTCCCCTCCTACGGCCTCCTCCACGTCTCCTGATGTACTGGCCTGTCTCCTGGTAGAGCCTCCATGCTCTGGACACTACGCTGACAGACACAGCAAACCTTCTTGCCACAGCTCGCATTGATGTGCCATCCTGGATGAGCTGCACTCCCTGAGCCACTTGTGTGGGTTGTAGACTCTGTCTCATGCTACCACTAGAGTGAGAGCACCGCCAGCATTCAAAAGTGACCAAAACATCAGCCAGGGAGCATAGGAACTGAGAAGTGGTCTGTGGTCACCACCTGCAGAATCACTCCTTTATTGGGGGTGTCTTGCTAATTGCCTATAATTTCCACCTTTTGTCTATTCCATTTGCACAACAGCATGTGCAATTTATTGTCAATCAGTGTTGCTTCCTAAGTGGACAGTTTGATTTCACAGAAGTGTGATTGACTTGGAGTTACATTGTGTTGTTTAAGTGTTCCCTTTATTTTTTTGAGCAGTGTATATTATGTCCCCCCCACTTCTAAAACCAAAGTTGCGCCAGCGTTGCAGCTGAGTCATTACAAGGAATCCTGTCGATGAATGCTTCGTAATCACGGGCACCTGAGCCTGTGTAGGGATGTGACTGAAGGAGTGGGGTGGTTATGATTTATTTTTGTATTATCTTGTTTCAATACCCCGTACAGTAAGTAGGTGGCGGCAATACACCAATAGGTGTCGTCTGCCGTAGAACTTTAAAGAAGTAGTGCCCTCGTATCAACGTGGCGTTTGTGTCGAACTCGATGAAATTGGACTTTTTTAAAGCTAAGAGAAATAACTATTCTGTTACGCCAAGGTATTTATAGTCATTCATTTAAAGCATAATATTATATTGTGTTGCATTATTGCTTTTATTTGAGAATAAAAACAATGAATATGTTAAGTGGAACAGACAGACTGTTTAGATGGTGTAAAATATATGGTTTTCGAAGTGCATGTTTTTACCTTCTTTTGAAATAACATGAGAAATGGCGAGCATGTTCACTACTCTTTTTTTCTAATCTATTTCGTACTTGTTTGTGCCTTTAGCACATCGTTTTTGGGGGGCTTGGACGCCGCTGCTTTGTGAACCTCAACAGTTGTTGCATCAGATTCTTAAGTTTAGCCTGCTTCCCAAATTAGACTAGTTTGAGTAGTGTTATTATATCCACCTGGAATGATGAAATCGTCATTCATATTTTTTCAAGTAACTATCAAGTAGGCAGCATGTTAACTCTAAACTATGTAATAGAACGCTAAAGAAAAAACAAGACAGAGGACAACAGCACACGCAGAAAGTTGCAACGTGGTATAGGTAGGTATTTGCCATTCCATGGGAAAATGAAATGTGGGTGGACCGCAGCAGTCACAACAAATTACTTGGGGTACAAACCATTATATAAGGTCTATGACACTGTTAAATAGCAGTGGCATAATAATGGGGGTATCATACCATATGCTATTTACATTGTTTTGTCTAATATATATATATATATATATATATTCTAAACGAATGACAATGACTTGTGGTTTATAAATATTTGAACGTGTTCTGTAATATTATTGTGCAACATTTACATTCATCACATAATATAGTTGATTCACATCAATACCACCTTAGGCAGATGAGAGTATGTATTTTAACCCAACAATAGTAGGTTTAGTAAAGCCATCGTCCAAGTGACAGCAAAAATAAGGTTAATATTATTTTATTTTTGTGGTAATATTTCAAAAGAAATTATAACAGGAAAAAAATATAATGTTGGAGGGATTTGTTGAAGCTAATTGAGTGGTTTCAAACATAAACCGACAAAATTCTCACATTCAGTACAGAATAATTTTGTTGCGCATAAGAATAATTGTGGCCCCTGCCCCCAAAATACGCGGCAGTGGAAATACACACGCCCACAAAAGAAAACGCCTACTTCTTTGAGTTCCCGCATGAATCTGATTAATATCGTTTAATAATCTATACTAACTCTATTGTTCGAACCAGAATTACTTTTCATGTGAATTTGTAAGCGATCGCTCACATATTTTGATCCCACTTCTAGCTACATCACGGCGCAGGGAATCTGGTTGTAGCTGCATTGTTGAAGTTCGATTTTGTGGATGCCACATGTTTCGTTACTACTGTTAGCTAGCTAACGCTAGCTAGCTTGGAGTTTTTTTCTTTTTACGTCGCTGGCGGTCCTAACCCACTGTTCCTACACTGGAAATATTGAATTAACATAGAGGTCAGGTGAGTCTTTTTCAACACGAAGACATGCAATTTTAGACAACTTGGAATTGAGCTGAGTGGCGTGTTGCACTTAGCTGATGCAACAGGTTCATTTCACCCATTGTCAATGTCTTGTATCTGCTATTAACCCACTTGTGGGTTTGCCCTAAGAGAAAACAATGAATATGCAGAAAAAAACTCATCCCTACTGTTAAATATGGTGGTGGATCTTTGATGTTATGGGGCTATTTTGCTTCCACTGGTTCTGAGGCCCTTGTTAAGGTTAACAGCATCATGAACAAGTATCACCTTTTCTGGCCATGATGAGTTCATATTCCCAAAGTACTCATATAACAACCATGCCCATCTTTCATTTAATTGTGCCTATTAGGGGAGGGTGCTGAAGTATTGAAAACAGGTTCCAATAATGTAGACTCTTGTAGATTTTATTACTTCTCAAACAATCTTTCTTTGAGCAATTATAAGTATAAAAGTGTAATGTAAAAAATAAACATTCAATACAATATAGCTCAGTATTTGTATTTATTTTATACAGTCTTTTTTGCTCATCTTTGTCAAGGGATCCAAGAATTCCAGCCCCACTGTATTGGCCCATGGTAGAAGTGGTCAGAAAATAAATTTTTGGACCCGTATGCCAACACATTTTGCTCAAAGTTTACCCGTTTTGAATACCCTACCATGAGACACCCATGTCTCCATCGGTTGAGACACCGCATACTCTTGAATACAGGGTGGGTGTAATTTTAATAATACAAATATAATTAATAGAATGACTTATCCCTTCAGACCACTGCAATTTAGCTGGTACATCATTGACATTTTAATTGAATTGACATTTTTGCTTCCAATTGCTATCACAAAGATGGCTGCCTGTCAATCCACTGTTGAATATCAATTTAAATGGTAATGCCTATTCTATTATCTATATTTCTATCGATTTCCTATGGAAGTTTAACAGTAATTTAAAACAACAGATATTGTCATTTAAGTCAACTTTCTCT
This sequence comes from Salvelinus fontinalis, assembly GCF_029448725.1. Classification (NCBI taxonomy): domain Eukaryota; kingdom Metazoa; phylum Chordata; class Actinopteri; order Salmoniformes; family Salmonidae; genus Salvelinus; species Salvelinus fontinalis. Next base: position 48,076,833 of record NC_074665.1, on the reverse strand, counting down.
GTGTGGATCTTCAACCATCTTTGTGCTACCATTTTGAATGTTGATGTTTACATTTTAAACCCACTTTAGTACGTTTATCAGTCTAAATATGACACCCACCACACTGTATTCAAGAGCATGTTGACTTAATTGATGACACAACACAAACACCTCTGATAAAAAATAGTGTCTAAGCTACAGCATATGAAGAAAACATTGACAATTGACATTAAAGGTAAAAAAAAAAAAAAAAAGAATAAATTATCAAATAGTTTGACAATCCTATTTGTAAGCGTTTAAATAATACCAACTCAACCATTTATCTTTTCCAGTAATGAAGACATGGTTGTTTCATGGTAGGGTGGAGTATGCAAAACTTGGAGCCCCTCTATCTCCTAAATGTTTTGTCATTTGGGTAGAAAAAGTAATTTTCTGACCACTTCTACCATGGGCAAATATGTATCAAAAGTTTTATTCTTATCCAAAGGGGTACAGTCAAAGTGATTGAAATCAAATGGAACAACCCTGTAGCTAGGGTTGCACATTTTGGGTAATATTCAGAGGTGGAAACTTTCCGTGTGAATATATGAGAGTTAATGGAAATGTATGCAAATTAATATTAATACCATTTAAATTTAGATGTTTTTTGCATTTGATATATTTACCATATCATTTGGAGACGAACATAAACCTTTTACCTTATCATAAGTAGACAATTGCAAATTATTAAATCCTTCCAATAGAAAAAAACCCCCAATTCAGTTACGAATTGAACATTAATTAAATGAGTTGACTTCACATGGGATGATTTCACTGAGCAACAAAAGGGAATATTGAATGACCCGGAATATTGAATGACCTGTAAAATGATAGTCTAGAAACTAAAGCTTTGGTTGTCTTCTTCTCAGGCTATCATGTCTTCTCCCTGGACCTCCTCAATGTCCACCTCTTGAACATCAGACTCTGAGGCCTCCTCTTCACTGTCACTTTCCAACCTTGTTGAGGTTAGCTCGTGGTCAGGCTCAAAAAGCCAAAAATTTGCCCGGATGGCAACCAGTTTTTCAACCCTTGTATTGGTCAGCCTGTTACGTACTTTGGTGTGTGTGTGTTCCCAAACGAGGACCAGTTGCGCTCTGAGGCGGCTGATGTTGGTGGGTTTTGGGGGATGGAGGCAACAGATCCACAAAGTCCCTTCTACCAGGTGGCTGATGTGATATGTTGGCACGACTGCCATATTGCATCTCTATCCCAAAGCACTTGTTTGGAAGTGTACTTCACCAGACTGCCAAGAACCTTGCCCTCATCCAGGCCAAGGTGGCGAGACACGGTAGTGATGACACCATAGGCCTTGTTGATCTCTGCACCAGACATGATGCTCTTGCCAGCATACTTGAGGTCCAACATGTACGCTGCGGCATGTATGGGCTTCAGGCAGAGGTCTTCACGCTTTTTGATATATTTCAGAACTGCAGTTTCCTCTGCTTGGAGCAACAGTGAAGTGGGCAGGGCAGTATGGATTTCTTCTCTTACGTCTGCAAGCAGAGTCTGAACATCAGACAGGATGGCATTGTCTCCCTCAATCCGTGCAATGGCTACTGCTATAGGTTTCAGGCTGCTTACCACTCTCCCAAAATACATCATCCAGGAGGATCCTCTTGATGGGGCTGTCCATATTGGCAGACTGTGAAATGTCAATTTCTTGGAGAGACTCCTTCCCCTCAGACAGACTGTCAAACATGATGACAACACCACCCCAACTGGTGTTGCTGGGCAGCTTCAATGTGGTGCTCTTATTCTTATCACTTTGCTTGGTGAGGTAGTTTGCTGCAATAACTTGATGACCCTTCACATACCTAACCATTTCCTTGACTCTCTTGTAGAGTGTATCCAATGTTTTCAGTGCCATAATTTCTTTGAGGAGCAGATTCAATGCATGAGCAGCACAGCCAATGGGTGTGATGTGAGGGTAGCACTCTTCCACTTTAGACCAAGCAGCCTTCATGTTCGCAGCATTGTCTGTCACCAGTGCAAATACCTTCTGTGGTCCAAGGTCATTTTTGACTGCCATCAGCTCCTCTTCAATGTAGAGACCGGTGTGTCTGTTGTCCCTTGTGTCTGTGCTCTTGTAGAATACTGATTGAGGGGTGGAGATAATGTAGTTAATTATTCCATGCCCACGAACATTCGACCACCCATCAGAGATGATTGCAATACAGTCTGCTTTCTCTATGATTTGCTTGACCTTCACTTGAACTCTGCATCCAGCAAATTAGTAGATAAAGCATGTCTGGTTGGAGGGGTGTATGCTGGGAGAAAAACATTCAGAAAACTCTTCCAACATACATTGCCTGTGAGCATCTGAGGCATACACAGCTCGAGCAAAGGCTGTGTATGACTACGTTCCTCCATTGAGTCAAAACTTCTGATTCCTGGAGGAACGTGAGCTGTTGCTATCGATAAGGTGTCTGATTTGTATAATTTTCACCTCGAATAGAAATAGAGGGACTTTTGTCAGAGGGTGCTTGTTGTGAGCTCTGAGGGAACTTTATGCACTTGGCCAGATAATTCTGCATCTTTGTTGCATTCTTCACATATGATTTGGCACAGAATTTGCAAATGTACACAGCTTTTCCTTCTACATTAGCTGCAGTGAAATGTCTCCACACAGATAGTGCCTGTGGTATTATTCCTGTAAAAAAAAAAGACATAGTTAAGCAGTTAGATAAAACAACTCCTTTGTAAGATAAATGTTTTTAAATGAAATAGGTGAAATAACACTCCTCAGTTGGCAGGCTCAAGTAAGCTAAGACCCACATGGTAGCAAAAACTAACTAGCAGAAATTGTTAACAAACAATGATTTAAACACACTTTGCTGTAGGATACTATTTACTAGTTAACAAAAAATCATGTATGTCATATAAAATATATTCACCCCACCCAGTATTGTAATCCAAACTTACCAGTTAGCATGTGGTCCCTGGCTCAGACAGTGTAGTAGTGTGAGCTCAATAGCTTCTGATTAGTGTGCAAGATCTTGAGAATCAGCTGTACATGTGATGGAAGAATGCACTGTGCATGCAGACGGTTGCAATTCCATTGAATTGGGGATAGTTTAACCAAAATATGCCACAAGACCTAGAATTCTCTTATGTGTATCCCACAAAACAGGTTCGCTGTTATAAGCTAACTTTTTTGATGAATTTAAGCAAAATTCCCGGGCTTAATCCCCCATGGAAAATTTCAGAATTTTGGGGGGGGATTTACCAGAAAGTTTCCGAGCCTTTGCAACCCTACCTGTAGCTAAATGCTGCCACAGTGAAACACCGAACAGAAAAGTTTTATGAACTTGGTGAATTCATGACAAGGAGAGGTGGGGGAGGCTACTACAAATAGGTTAAGTCTATTTGAATTCAATCACTTTTTGACAGCACCCCTTTTTGATTTGAACGAATCCTTCCACACATTTCCCTAATGTAGAAGTGCTTAGACGGTGACTTTTTGGGCCTGAATGCCAAATCATCCAAAAGATAAAGGTACTTAGTTGACCCGTTTTGCATACCATGAGACATCCATGTCTTCATACTGGAAAAGATAAAGGTTGGTGATTGATATCAGCTTACAAACAGGGTTGTTAAACTATTTAATCATTTCTGGAAATATGTTTTAGCACTAAATTGTAATGTAAACTCTGATTTAATATTTGCTGATGTAGCTTAGACCCTATTTTACATGGTCTAAGGTTTTGTGTTGTGCTTGCCATCGGTTGAGACACATGAATACAGGGTAGAGTTTTGGCTGACAAGGTGACTGAAAATTTTGTTTGATGCAAGAAACCATTTTACAAAATGCATTATTATTGCCATATCATTATTACAGAGAATCAGACAAATTATACTACCTCCGCCTATTGGCTTATTCAAGCCTGTCTCAAAATATAACACTGCCCCTTTAAGACAACTCTTTACCTGACTCGCTTTTCAAAGATGTCTAGAAATGTACACGCTTTGTGCTAAGTAATCACTCCCCCATTGCTTACACAATTATCAATAACTGGGCTAATAACTCACTAACCAGCAAAGGATATGAACAAAATGCTGCTCTTGCTTTGATCTCAAGACAAGGGCATCTACTCATGACCATAACTGTAAACACAGTCCAGTTCAAAGTAAATGGCACAGATCTATATGGCAATGGTCTATTTGCGTATAGGCCTACTGCAGCTCTGATTGGCTATGCCACACTGGTATGTGTAGAGTACTGGCAGAGTCATGGCAATAGAATCCCTATGTGTTCTGCCTACACCATCTCTTGCATGGTTTGTTTTGTTTTCGGCATGTTGCAATGAAAGTGGCTAATACGTTGATTCAATCACAATTACCACAGTAAAGGGAAATTTTGATACCGTTAACTAACAGGGAAAACTAGAAAGTTGAGTTTATTTATTTTATTTTATTTTACCGTTATTTTACCAGGTAAGTTGACTGAGAACACGTTCTCATTTGCAGCAACGACCTGGGGAATAGTTACAGGGGAGAGGAGGGGGATGAATGAGCCAATTGTAAAGTGAAGTTCAATCTCGTGCTTCTCTTCTGCGCTCAGTCCCAGCGAGCTGCGTGGCAGTCTCTGGGTAGGTGCCCGTAGTTTAGAGAGAACATTGCTGTCAATCCTCCATAGGAACCTTTTGAAATCATAAAGACAATAGAATAGACATTACCATTTAAGTTGACATTCGATGGTGGATGTACCAGCGGTCATCTTTGTGGTAGTAAAAATGTCAATTTCAGTGATGTACCAGTTAAATTGCAGTGGTCTGAAAGGATAGGTCCTTCTATAAATTTTATTTCTATGATTGAAAGCCACTGAGCTCTTCAGTGATTCCATTCTATTGCCAATGTTTGTCTATGGAGATTGTGTACATTTAACCTTGTGTTTTAGGTTATTGTCCTGCTGAAGGGGACAATTATCTCCCAGTGTCTGGTGGAAAGCCGACTGAACCAGGTTTTCCTCTAGGATTTTGCCAGTTTCTTTTCCAGTGATGAAGACGTATGTCGTAGGGTAGGGTATCCAAAATAGGTAAACTTTTAGCACCATTGTCTCTTGAATGTTTTGGCATTTGGGTCTAAAAAGTCACTTTCTGACCCCTTCTTTCATGGGCAAACATTTATGGAAAGTTTTCAATCAAAAGGGATGCTGTCAAAAAGTGATTTAAATGGATTTACCCAATGCACTTTTTGCTTGGTGTGCCCACTTTCGATTCACCCCATGCATGTAGTAGCCTATATGCATGTTGCATATTACTAGCCACACTAAACTTTATGGCTGAGATGATACCAGTATTGCAATTTTTTTTCCCATGGCAAAAATTGAAGCAGACAACTCAGTTCCTTTAAAAACCTGCTGCGTGTAAAATATTGTGTGCTATAGCTTGGAAAATAAATTGTCGTCCAGATACACATTTAATCTTTGTTTCCAACATCAGGGCTGTTTTCCTAAAGAAGTTAAATCTGCTTCGTGTCTTGCCATGATACTAATGAGTGTCTCGATACTGGTATTGTCCCGGCCCTACTAAATTATATTGTTTCCATCTTTTGATAGATGGAGAAGCCTCCCCTGCCCAATGACGATTACGCGGCGGTGACACCAGAGACTCAGCTGGGCAGCTTGGCTGGCGAGGATAGTCAGGAGGGTGTAGTGGAGCCCCCCGCCCGGGATGGGTGGGACAGTAAAGTGGAGTATTTCCTGGCTCAGGTGGGGTTCAGCGTTGGCCTGGGCAACGTGTGGAGGTTCCCCTACCTCTGCCATCAAAATGGAGGAGGTGAGGATGGTGTCAATCAGTGGGTTTTACATTTGAGTCATTAAGCAGCCACTCTTATCCAGAGTGTCTTACAGTAGTGAGTACATACATTTATGTTTTCTTTTCTCACCTGGGCCCATACTCATGCATATTGGATGAATATTCCTGGTCTATGATCAGTTTTGCCTTTTTTAGATCATAATGAAGAAGATTACATGGATAAGGTAGACCTGATCCTAGATCAGCACTCCTACTCTGAGACATGTTATAAATACTGGCAAAGGTCTGAGGCGGCAAACTACTTGAACATTTTCTTCTAATCTGTGCTGTCAATGCATTTGTCTTGGAAAACAGTAACTCACTATGCCTTTTTAGTGCATCTTCAAATGTCCTAATGGATTTGCCAATATGATTCAATTACTATCCTCACTGTCATTAACTAACACTTGGCATAAGGCCAGTTTTGTTTATAGCCCTCATGAACAGTTTGATCTTTTTCTCCTTCTCACAGGGGCCTTTCTCCTCTTGTATGTGCTGCTCATGATCCTTGTGGGCATTCCCCTGTTCTTCCTGGAGCTGGCAGCTGGTCAGTCCATCCGGCAGGGCAGCATCGGAGTGTGGAAGCACATCTCTCCCAAGCTGGCGGGGATCGGCTACTCCAGCTGTGTGGTGAGAGATTTAACAATGTAGCTGTCCGCTAGTCATACAAACTCCGGTCACCTGGGGCGGATTCATTGCGCCAATTCTGTTGCAAGAACTCTTAAAAGAAACAGGGAGGATTTACCTGAATTTGTCCCAGAGCAAACGAGTTTCTATTTTGTTTTTATACGGATTCCGTAATGAATACACGCCTGGCCTGACCACACATGGCCCAAGGTCAAGGAATAGCAATGCTTCAGTTTGAGCATGAGATTTGAAATCCTATGGGCGCATTGCATTTAACTTTATTTATTTATTTATTATTATTATTTTTTTCACCTTTATTTAACCAGGTAGGCTAGTTGAGAACAAGTTCTCATTTGCAACTGCGACCTGGCCAAGATAAAGCATAGCAGTGTGAACAGACAACAACACAGAGTTACACATGGAGTAAACAATAAACAAGTCAATAACATGGTAGAAGAAAAAAAATCTATATACAATGTGTGCAAAAGGCATGAGGTAGGCAATAAATCAAATAATTACAATTTAGCAGATTAACACTGGAGTGATAAATCATCGGATGATCATGTGCAAGAAGAGATACTGGTGTGCAAAAGAGCAGAAAAGTAAATAAATAAAAGCAGTATGGGGGTGAGGTAGGTAAATTGGGTGGGTAGTTTACAGATGGACTATGTACAGCTGCAGCGATCGGTTAGCTGTTCGGATAGCAGATTTTTAAAGTTGTTGAGGGAGATAAAAGTCTCCAACTTCAGAGATTTTTGCAATTCGTTCCAGTCGCAGGCAGCAGAGAACTGGAAGGAAAGGCGTCCAAATGAGGTTTTGGCTTTAGGGATGATCAGTGAGATACACCTGCTGGAGCGCGTGCTACGGGTGGGTGTAGCCATCGTGACCAGTGAACTGAGATAAGGCGGCACTTTACCTAGCATAGCCTTGTAGATGACCTGGAGCCAGTGGGTCTGACGACGAACATGTAGCGAGGGCCAGCCGACTAGGGCATACAGGTCGCAGTGGTGGGTCGTATAAGGTGCTTTAGTAACAAAACGGATGGCACTGTGATAAACTGCATCCAGTTTGCTGAGTAGAGTATTGGAAGCTATTTTGTAGATGACATCACCGAAGTCGAGGATCGGTAGGATAGTCAGTTTTACTAGGGTAAGTTTGGCGGCGTGAGTGAAGGAGGCTTTGTTCCGGAATAGAAAGCCGACTCTAGATTTGATTTTGGATTGGAGATGTTTGATATGAGTCTGGAAGGAGAGTTTGCAGTCTAGCCAGACACCTAGGTACTTATAGATGTCCACATATTCTAGGTCGGAACCGTCCAGGGTGGTGATGCTAGTCGGGCGTGCGGGTGCAGGCAGCGAACGGTTGAAAAGCATGCATTTGGTTTTACTAGCGTTTAAGAGCAGTTGGAGGCCACGGAAGGAGTGTTGTATGGCATTGAAGCTCGTTTGGAGGTTAGATAGCACAGTGTCCAGGGAAGGGCCGGAAGTATACAGAATGGTGTCGTCTGCGTAGAGGTGGATCAGGGAATCGCCCGCAGCAAGAGCAACATCAATGATGTATACAGAGAAAAGAGTCGGCCCGAGAATTGAACCCTGTGGTACCCCCATAGAGACTGCCAGAGGACCGGACAACATGCCCTCCGATTTGACACACTGAACTCTGTCTGCAAAGTAGTTGGTGAACCAGGCAAGGCAGTCATTAGAAAAACCGAGGCTATTGAGTCTGCCGATAAGAATATGGTGATTGACAGAGTCGAAAGCCTTGGCCAGGTCGATGAAGACGGCTGCACAGTAATGTCTTTTATCGATGGCGGTTATGATATCGTTTAGTACCTTGAGCGTGGCTGAGGTACACCCGTGACCGGCTCGGAAACCGGATTGCACAGCGGAGAAGGTACGGTGGGATTCGAGATGGTCAGTGATCTGTTTGTTGACTTGGCTTTCGAAGACCTTAGCTAGGCAGGGCAGGATGGATATAGGTCTAACAGTTTGGGTCCAGGGTGTCTCCCCCTTTGAAGAGGGGGATGACAGCGGCAGCTTTCCAATCCTTGGGGATCTCAGATGATACGAAAGAGAGGTTGAACAGGCTGGTAATAGGGGTTGCGACAATGGCGGCGGACAGTTTCAGAAATAGGGGGTCCAGATTGTCAAGCCCAGCTGATTTGTATGGGTCCAGGTTTTCCAGCTCTTTCAGAACATCTGCTATCTGGATATGGGTAAAGGAGAAGCTGGGGAGGCTTGGGCGAGTAGCAGCGGGGGGGCGGGGCTGTTGGCCAAGGTTGGAGTCGCCAGGTGGAAGGCATGGCCAGCCATTGAGAAATGTTTGTTGAAGTTTTCGATTATCATGGACTTATCAGTGGTGACCGTGTTATCTAGCCTCAGTGCAGTGGGCAGCTGGGAGGAGGTGCTCTTGTTTTCCATGGACTTTACAGTATCCCAGAACTTTTTGGAGTTAGAGCTACAGGATGCAAATTTCTGCTTGAAAAAGGTGGCCTTTGCTTTCCTGACTGACTGCGTGTATTGGTTCCTGACTTCCCTGAACAGTTGCATATCACGGGGGCTCTTCGATGCTATTGCAGTTCGCCACAGGATGTTTTTGTGCTGGTCGAGGGCAGTCAGGTCTGGAGTGAACCAAGGGCTATATCTGTTCTTGGTTCTGCATTTTTTGAACGGAGCATGCTTGTCTAATATGGTGAGGAAGTAACTTTTAAAGAATGACCAGGCATCCTCAACTGACGGGATGAGGTCAATATCCTTCCAGGGTACCCGGGCCAGGTCGATTAGAAAGGCCTGCTCGCAGAAGTGTTTCAGGGAGCGTTTGACAGTGATGAGGGGTGGTCGTTTGACCGTGGACCCGTGGCGGATACAGGCAATGAGGCAGTGATCGCTGAGATCTTGATTGAAGACAGCAGAGGTGTATTTGGAGGGCAAGTTGGTCAGGATAATGTCTATTAGGGTGCCCATGTTTACGGATTTAAGGTTGTACCTGGTGGGTTCCTTGATGATTTGTGTGAGATTTAGGGCATCAAGCTTAGATTGTAGGACTGCCGGGGTGTTAAGCATATTCCAGTTTAGGTCACCTAACAGAACAAACTCTGAAGCTAGATGGGGAGCGATCAATTCACAGATGGTGTCCAGGGCACAGCTGGGAGCTGAGGGGGGTCGGTAGCAGGCGGCAACAGTGAGAGACTTATTTCTGGAGAGATTAATTTTTAAAATTAGAAGTTCGAACTGTTTGGGCATAGACTTGGAGAGTATGACAGAACTTTGCAGGCTATCTCTGCAGTAGATTGCAACTCCTCCCCCTTTGGCAGTTCTATCTTGACGGAAAGTGTTATAGTTGGGTATGGAAATCTCAGAGTTTTTGGTGGCCTTCCTAAGCCAGGATTCAGACACGGCAAGGACATCAGGGTTGGCAGAGTGTGCTAAAGCGGTGAGTAAGGCAAACTTAGGGAGGAGGCTTCTGATGTTGACATGCATGAGGCCAAGGCTTTTTCGATCACAGAAGTCAACAAATGAGGGTGACTGGGGACATGCAGGGCCTGGGTTTACCTCCACATCACCCGAGGAACAGAGGAGTAGTAGGATGAGGGTGCGGCTAAAGGCTATCAAAACTGGTCGCCTAGAGCGTTGGGGACAAGGAATAAAAGGAGCAGATTTATGGGCGTGGTAGAATAGATTCTGGGCATAATGTGCAGACCAGGGTATGGTGGGGCACGGGTACAGCGGAGGCAAGCCCAGGCACTGGGTGATGATAAGAGAGGTTGTATCTCTGGACATGCTGGTCTCAATGGGTGAGGTCACCGCATGTGTGGGGGGTGGGACAAAGGAGGTATCAGAGGTACGGAGAGTGGAACTACGGGGTCCATTGCAAACCAAAACAATGATAACTAGCCTAAACAACAGTATGCAAGGCATATTGATATTTGAGAGAGACATACAATAAGGCATAAAGTGATTGCAGGTCATGATTGGGAGAGCTAGCTAAAACAACAGGTGAGATAACAGCAGCTAGTCAGCTAACACAGCAACAGAAGGTAAAAATGGCGACGACTAGGCAGAGAGGGTCGGATTAACTACACACAGATCCTGAGTTAAGGCACAGAGCCGACAGATAAAACACAAATAAACAGAATGGAGTACCATGAATTAATGGACAGTCAAGCAGGCATCAGCTATGTAGCCAAGTGATCATAGTGTCCAGGGGGCAGCCGTAGATGGAGCAGTGAGGCCTCCACTAAGCTAGCACGCGTTTAAAGTTAGTAGCCCGGGGGGGTTCTGCTCAGACGGAGGGGGTCTGCTCAGACGGAGGCCGGTTGAGGGCACGTCTGCAGACCAGACGTGGTCGTGTCGACAGAGAATCCAAGCCGGATAGCGATGGCGAAAGAGAGGTTGTGAATTGTAGAATTGTGTTTGCTAACTGGTGCTAGCTTCCTGGCTGCGCTAGCTGCAAGATAAGCTAGCAGTTAGCAGACCGGGGCAGGCAAGTTAGCCTTTGGGGGACGTCGCGATGGGGGGGGGGGGGGGGGAGTCTGTTTTTGCCTCTTCGTGAGGTGACGTCGATAGACCAGTTGTGGAATTAGTAGGGTTCCAGGTAGCTCTAGGTAGCTAACAGGCCTAGTAGGTTAGCAGAATGGGCCTTCAGCGGGCGTCACGCCTGAGGGGCCTGTTGGAGTCCTCGGGCAGATTATGTATGATTATTATTATTAACATCACTTGACTGGAGAGCGTTCTAATAGAGTTCAAAGTTGTATCCCGAACATGTTATAAATATCAGGGTGTCGTATGAACATGAAATGCCTGGTAGGAGATCCTGAGGGAGACAAGAATGTGTTACTAACCCATGTAAACTTTTCTCCTTTTCAGGTGTGTTTTTTTGTTGCGCTCTACTACAACGTGATCATCAGCTGGAGCCTTTTCTACTTAGGAAACTCATTTCAGTATCCACTACCTTGGCAAGAGTGTCCTGAATACGGTAACATAACTGGTAAGTAAACACTCCCATAGCAACGACCCATTAGCTGTGTCTGAAAAGCCGCCGTATTCCCTTTATCAGGCATGGGCAACTTTGATGTGGGTGGGGTCCACAAAAAAATATCTGAACTCATCATGAGGGGCCACAGTGGGTCTGCAGTACCCAGATTGACAGCGGCAATTATTTTTTGGGCAATTTAATATTTAATTATAGGGTTGAGCCAAATGTCTTCAGTTATTTTATGATATTTGATGGTCAATGCATCGGTAATTCGACCATGCTGACGGCAAGTTAAATAATTTACCAGTCAAATTTTTGGGGCTGACACGAGCTAATTGAGTGACTGTCAGTGACTGACATAACAATTGGAAAACTGCTGATGCGCAACCACGTTTCAATTGCACCTGCTGTATTCTGACTGTTGACAAACAGTAAGTTGAGACCCCGACCGAGTTCCCCAAAAATATTTATACTATATATAACTTTGTGTGGAAATTGATTCTTGGGGGCCACCAGTTTCGCCACCCCTGCCCTATATAGTGTACTATATAAGGAATAGGTTGTCATTTTGGCTGCAACAATCTTCTTCCATATTCTTTGCCTAACATTTTCACCTGACCATTGCTTTGTTTCTTAATCTCAGTGAAGGAATGTGTGGCCAGCAGTCCTACCACCTACTTCTGGTTCCGGGAGGCTCTTAACATCACCGACTCCATCAGCGAGACGGGCGAGTTTAACCCTGTCATCACCTGCTGCCTGCTGGCCGCCTGGACCATCGTCTGCTTGGGCATGTTCAAGGGCATCAAATCCTCTGCCAAGGTACTGAATGTTCCACTTAAAGGGGAAGTTTATCCAAAATCCAATAACTCGCAAGTGATTCCATACATTGAGTCTAGTTCAGTGGAGTTTGCCCTCTCCCCCAAATGTCACTGTTGTTCAATAAAATATCCAGAGAGATGAAGATGGTTAGTAGCAATTAGAAATTGTAAATACTCTCGCTGTGTATGTGTAGCAAGCATTTAAGCGATGATGGATATGAATGAGATACTCAATCTGAAATGATGGGGACAGAAAACCGAAGGAATTCTAGAAGTTACAGCTGTTGCTACCGTATTTCCATGGCGCAGTGCCAAAATACAAAGGCGTGTTTTGACAAGTGAAAGCGACAACGCAAGCGTGCGGAGCTATGTAGCCCGATTCTTGACGTTCGAGGTGTTCTTATTGTGTTATTACCATTGCACCATGTTATGTAGACATATAGACCTAAGTGCTCTACAAGGTAGAGTATATGACGGGGTTTGAGAGAGAGTTAGACATTGTGTCACCTTACATTGCAGATTAGAATATCTCCAAAAACATTGTGATAAATAAACATAGGCTATGTAGTGGTTATGGATAATGTGAAACATAAACCCACTAACGGTCCCGCTCATAGAGGTTTATGATAAGAGATCATTCAGTAAAGTTTAGCAATTTACTCGTTAGATTATTGTCCATTTTGCCCAGGTGGAACAGGAAAGCTGAATCAACCCACCCAAGCAAGGACTTCTATATCCTTAGCGTCAGTCTGATGGAATGACTGAATCTGTAACTTTATGTGTGGGCTGAGTCAGACTCCGATAAGGGCATATTTTGCTGGGTAAAAAAAATATTTGTAGATTTTAGTATGGCCATAGGCCTGTCTGTGTAAATGTTTGGAATGTCCCCATTCGGGAAATATCCCACTGACGTCGAACTTCATGGAAGCCTTTAAATTTCTTCGGTACTAAAGAATTTCTCTAGATGGAGAACTACAATCAAAATCACATAGCATATGTAATCAGACTCATGGTTGACTAACTCGATGGAGATTCAAGAGATCCTTAACAGGGATGCAAACTAGTCACCTTTTGGCGAAATTCGCCGTTTTGAATCCGAAATAGGTGACATACGTGATTCGTGTAGATCTGATGAGAAAAGTTGGGGCGGGGGGCTTTGGATGACTCCTGGCTGTATGTGAACGAGTGGTGTGCGTTTGGAGCAATACTGGCTGTATCCAAAGCTCAGCCAATCTTTCACATAACAGAATACAGCACGCGACTAAAGAGAGAAAAGACAATCAACTTGCTAGTTACAGTATCAGCGTGCGCTCTGGAAAGAGTGGAAAGGCAGTTTACCAATTAATTTACAGCAGCAGCACGTCCCCTGAACGATAACGAAGAGGTAGGTGAGAAGCCTGACCACGGAGACGGGTGAGAAGGTGATGGAGCGTAACAAGTTACTTCATAAGCTGTAACCGAAAAACAACTGGCATTTGGAAAGTTTTGAGGTGAGGGAGAAAGGTGGTGGCATTGTTAAGTGTCTTGCTAGCTGGATCGAATTATCCGTTAGCTAGCGAGAGAAATGTTAAGCAACATTAGCCTACTGATCAAAGAATTGAGTTTATGGTGTTAAAATTTGCTGGCTAATCAAGTCAGACAGCTAACGTTAGCTAGCTAATGTTACAACATCAGATGAGCTGACGTTAGTAACCTAACCAATACTATTAACGTTAACTGGTAAAGTTATAACGTTACGACTCATTGCCGTTCTTCAAGTTATAACGTTCGTTTGTTACTGGACCCTGGGAAAATATGAAATGTTAAATAGCTAACTACTATCTGTAAACTAATGTTTTCCCTCTACAGTATGTGGTTAATTCTCAGAATGAGAGAATTAGGTTAAAATGAGGCGTTGCTTGTTAAACAAGTGGATTCAGGGATCAAGTGTAGCTGGAGTAGATAAAAAGGGGTATGCCAGGTGTACTCTGCCTGAAAGAGATCAATTATGCCAACAAAGGGAATCATGATCTGCTGGCACATTGTAGAACAGATGTCCACGGGAAGAAAGAGTATGATGTGCAGTGTAGCCCAAATATATTGCCCTTGTTGTATTGAACTTGACAGTAACGTGTGTGAGTGAGGGGGGGGGTTATTTTATGTTTTACTCAGTTTATGGTATTTTTGCACATATGTAGCCTTGTGCACTTGATTGATGTCTACTATAGTGGCCACTATAATAGAGCAAAAATAAAATGCTTGTTTCATTCTATTTAGGATGTTTTTCCCCCCCCAAATGCAGTATTTAGATGTGTGTGTGGTCACAAGCATTCTATTATAAAGGCTGTCATGGCTAACTGCAATATTCGTGTATTGTTTTTTTTCTCAAGCCTTGAGTGTCATTTGCAGTAAAGTCTAGGCAACAAATAACATTGGATTGCTTTCTTTACATTTTTTAGGTGCGAGTTAGGTTCACATTAACCACTTTTTATTTTACACAAAGACGGATCATGTAGATCATATTATTTGTTTAATTAGTTAAAACCTGTATTTCCCCCCTAGCAGGGATTTTCTGCGTGTTTCAGTGAAGAAGAAAAAAGTGTCGCGTTTTTGGGCCCTCACCAGTTTGCATCCCTGTTCTAAATGAATGTTTTCCCTGCTGTAAGCCTTATCTACCCCTCCTTCTCTTCTCGTCCAAGGTGATGTATTTCTCCTCGGTCTTCCCCTATGTGGTGCTGCTGTGTTTCCTCATCAGAGGGCTGATGCTGAAAGGGGCTGCAGAGGGCATCAAGTACATGTTCTACCCTAAGGTATCATCATCCTCCACCCAGCACACTGCTTGTATGAACGATAGTTATAAAGGAAAATAGAGGGTCTGGAAAGCCAGAACCTGGCTAATACTAATCCATACAGCCTGCTTAAGCACACACACATAACAAACCCTGTTAGTGTGTTTTGTAACTGTTCTTCTGATTTGCTCCAAAGGGGTATGTGGTTCAGAATTTCTCAGCTTTTGAAACTATGGCAATTAACAAACTAGATACACTTTGGTCATGCAGTGTATGTGGACACCTGCTCATTGAACATCTCATTCCAAAATCATGGACATTAATATGAAAGACTTTCCATTAGACGTTGGAACATTGCTGTGGTGACTTGCTTCCAGAGGCAGTTTGGAACTCTGTAGCTAGTGTTGCAACCAAGGACAGATGTATTTTACACGCTTCAGTGCTCAGCGGTCCCGTTCTGTGAGCTTGTGTGGCCTACCACTTCGCGTCTGAGCTGGTGTTGCTCCTAGACTTTTCCACTTCATAATAACAGCTCTTAGTTGACCGGGGCAGAAATCTAGCAGGGTTAACTGACTTTGTTTCTCCACTGACTCTCTCCCCCTCGCTCTTTTTTTTCCCCCTCGCTCTCTTCGCCTCCCCTCTTTTCTCCCTCTAGCTGGAGATCTGGGGCGAGGTGCAGGTGTGGCGCCAGGCGGCAACGCAGGTTTTTTTCGCCCTGGGCCTGGGCTTTGGCTCGGTCATCGCCTATTCCTCCTACAACCCACGCAGCAACAACTGCCACCGCGACGCCCTCACTGTCTCCACCATCAACTTTCTCACCTCTGTCCTCGCCACGCTGGTGGTGTTCGCCGTGCTGGGTTTCCGCGCCAGGGAAGTCGCATTGAGCTGCGTGACTCAGTGAGTGTGCTTTTTGCTCAGAACTTGGGGGCCAAATAAAATTGCCCACGGTCCACCAGTTGGAGTAATCTGTTAAATGCTATGCCTACTCGGTCAGAAAACTCTGGGCCGTTGCTAAAATGTACAATGAACTGACTGCTTGTTCTCCACCCTCCCCTCTCTCAGTAACTTGGAGAAGCTGTCGGAGCAGTTCTCAGTGGGCCCTCTTGACCGGGACCTGCTGCCCGTGATCAACATCTCTGACCCCAGCTCGGACCCCCTGGAGGCCTACAGGGACTGGTTCAAGGTTCACGGAGCCAAGGTCCCTGGCAACCTCACCGACTGCAGCCTGGAGAATGAGATGAACAAAGTAAACGGTTGATCTTGCGTTCAAGCCTGCCTCTTCTTTTACTGCATCTCACTCTATATTCTTTGAGTTACAGCTTTGTCCTCTTTATTTGGAAACCAAACTAACCTGCCTGTTTGTTGCTCCTCCCACTCATTATGAATTAACAAATTACATTTTAGTAGGTTTATTGCTAAAATGTGTATATAAAATGTAAAGATAAAGTTTGGATCTGTTGAGATGCTATGTCACGATAAATGTAAATCTCTTTCTCTCTCTCCCCTTCCCTTTTGCCTTATCCTTCCTCTCTCGCAGGGTGTGGAGGGCACAGGGCTGGCGTTCATAGCCTTCACAGAGGCCATGACTCTGTTCCCGGGCAGTCCCTTCTGGTCAGCCCTGTTCTTCCTCATGCTGCTCAACCTGGGTCTTAGCACCATGTTTGGCACCATGGAGGGCATCCTCACACCCCTCACCGACAACTTCAAAGTGCTGAAGCGCCACAAGACCATACTCACAGGTAAAGAGTGTCTCGTGACCCAGTCAGGCAGCCTAACGTGAGTTTCTGACCTCAAGTTTGTGAACATATATATTTTTTATCTACCAATTTTCCTTGACGAGAAAATTGATAGATTCCCGTTCAAAACGGAACTGCAATTTAGAAATAATAATTCCAGCGCAAAGAATCTGGCATGACTATACCACTGTAAATCGAGGAATATACACATTGATCGAACTGTTTGATGTATTGGGAAAGTATTCAGACCCCTTGACTTTTCCCACATTTTGTTAATTTACAGCCTTATTCTAAAGTGGATGAAATAGGTTTTTTTCTCATCAATTTACACACAATACCTCAATGACAAAGCAAAAACAGGTGTTTAGAAATTTAAATGACATTTAAATAAGTATTCAGACCCTATACTCAGAACTTTGCACAAGCAGTGTGCAGAAATGTTTTTGTACCCTTCCCCAGATCTGTGCCTCGACATAATCCCCTCTCAGAGGATTATGGACAATTCCGTTTACTTCATGGCTTGGTTTTTGATTTGACTTGTACTGTCAACTGTGGGACCTTACATAGACAGGTGTGTGCCTTTCCAAATGATGTCCAATCAATTTAATTTACGCCCGGTGGACTCCAATCAAGTTGTATAAACATCAAGGATGATCAATGTAAACAGCTCAATTGAGTCTCATAGCAAAGGGTCTGAATACTTATTTACATAAGGTATTTGTTTTTTATTTTTAAAACATTTCTAAAAACCTGTTTTCGCTTTGTCATTATGGGATATTTTGTGTAGATTGAAGATAAAAAAATATTTAAATAAGGCTGTAACGTAATAAAATGTGGAAAAATAGAAGGGGTCTGAATGCTTTCCGAATGCTCTGTATTTGTTGCAATTTAATCCAAGTCACCACCATATTTTGTTGATGTAGCCTAGTTTTTATGTAGGAATCTGAAGCACTGTTGGCCAACTGGTAAATTGTTGAGGTTATTACAGCCTAGTGAAAATGGTCTGTTTTTACTTTATGATAAGGCTTTGACAGGGAACATATCAGATTCTCCTCTAAACAAAGCAAGGAGCGGAGATTCAGCACCATGGATAGCGCCGCGGTTGATCAATTCCGCCATGCTCTTGCTTTTGTAGTGTAACATCATGGAACAATGTTACAAATGTCTACGCTATTTAGGACCCAGTGTATCAGCCGTTTTGTTAAGTGAGCGAGTAGCGCACATATTTTGAGCCTCTGACAGTGCCACACAGGTAGTATGGAGATTGTCTACCGTAACTGTGTCGGTCTCGTGTAGCTTATTCATGATAGTCTGCAATTCAAGCCATGAAGTATTCTATTGGGGACTTTATGTTGTAAATATGGCAGGCTGTTAGCGTTGTGATGACTGGTCTTATGTATGAATGAAGCCATAGAGTTATGTCCAGTTTATGTAGCTAATCGTACGTGCCCATTTTGCATTTGTGTGTTATAGCAATTGTATATTATTGGCACGTCATTATTTTTCTCAGGAAACAGGAAGGAGCTTGGTCGGGAAATCTCGGGATACTGTTTACTGGTATTAAACCCTATTTGGGAACCACTGGAAGAAAACTACAGGTCAAGTGTTAAGTTCATGTTTTAAGTATCCCTATATTTCTGTTATTACGGGGCTATCACTCAGTCAAGAGTGCGCCTGCGCAGGAGGTCGTGGTCGTTGTTCGGACCTAGCCTCGAGTGTGATGGCTACTTGTAGTGTGTTCATATAGTATAGTAAACTTTGTTAAACTGGAACTTTGTCGTTGTGTCATTTCGAGTTAACATTGGTAGCAGAGGATGGCTTCTAACTACAACGTGCCACCTCGCTTCGACGAGAAGAGGTCGTACGAAAGTTGGAAAAATGAACTGGGAATCTGGATACGCGTTACTAATCTGGACGCGAAAAAGCAAGCACTTGCGGTGGTATTATCGCTCGAGGGAAGAGCGAGAGATACAGCACTGGAAATATCCGTTGAGGATTTGAACAAGGATGACGGTATGGGCACTTTGATCACAGCACTGGATTCTGTATTTCTCAAAGAAGAGAAAGACCGTGCCTACGAGGCATATTCAAACGTTGACAGTGTTACGAGAGATATTTCGGTTGCAATGGCAGACTACATCATTGATTTCGAACAGAGGTACAATAGGATGCGCAAGTATGACATGGTTCTCCCAGATGCAGTGCTAGCGTTCAAGTTGCTAGACACTGCTTGTCTAGATGGTAGGGAGAAACAGTTGGCTGCTTGTACTGTGCTGACTTTTGCATCTATGAAGTCGGCACTAAAAAGAATATTTGGTGAGAAGACGTCTGTCGCGCCAATAACAGATGGAATGCAAGTGAGTGATGCAGCATATTACACCGAGCAGCACAGAAAAGGCGCCAACAAGTCACGTTCTCAAGACAACCAGAAGAGGGCGCCATTTCCCGGTACAAATCCACTGGACAAATTTGGAAGGAGATCGAAATGTGCAATTTGTCAAAGCACTTACCATTGGGTTAAAGACTGGCCTCATAAAAATGAACAAGTTAAACTAACAGAGGAAAATGTAAACACAGAGATAGAGCAGTGTAACATTACACTGTTTTCAAATGAATCTGCTTTTGATACTGAGATTTTTATAGTTGAATCCTTAGGATCTGCTGTGATTGATACTGCATGTACACGGACAGTGTGTGGTGCAAAATGGCTTGATAGCTATGTCAGTGAACTAAATATGAAAGAAGTACAAAATATGATTGACACACCAAGCAACAGAGCTTTCAAATTTGGAGATGGGAGAATTGTCCATTCTACCAAGAGAGTTAAGATACCAGCAAAAATTGGTCAGACTAAGTGTCAGATTGAAACAGAGGTGGTCCCTACAGATATCCCCTTACTATTAAGCAAAGCTTCCCTCAAGAAGGCAGGGGCTGTACTAGACATAAAAAATGACCAGGCAGTGATGTTTAAACAACCAGTGACTCTTGAACTTACTACCTCAGGCCACTATTGTGTAAACATTTTAGACAAAGACATCACACAGACTCCATGCAAAAAGGAGATTCTGACTGACACAGAGAACATGAAGATTCTGACAGTCACAGAGAACATGAGCACTAAAGAAAAACACAAATATTGTTAAAGCTTTACAAACAGTTTGGACATGCTACAGTTAACAGACTTCAGAAGTTACTCAGCAGTTCAGGGAATAATGATGATGAGAAGTACGAAACTGGAAACAAAGTGTATTACAAACGAGTTGACTGTCAAGAGTGGAAAGGACCGGGAGTAGTCATTGGTCAAGATGGTGTGGTGATATTTGTGAGGCACGGAGGCATGATTGTCAGGGTGCATCACTCAAGATTGCGGAAAGTAAATGATCAACAAGATAGAGGGGCTGTTGCTGAGAATCAGTCTCCTAATGAAAATGACAAAAAGGACACAGTAACAGACACAAACCTACCAGATGTCGCATCCAATGATATGGACAATGAAACTGACACAGGAAATGGAGTAGAGACCTTCAACCATGCCGCAGGTAATACTGTTGAGGGTTCAAATGAGGAAAACATTCAACAGCCACATGTGTTAAGAGAACATGGTTGTTCCAATCTGAAAACTGGACAAACTGTTAAATACACGGACAGAGAAAGTGGTATTCCACATACAGCAACCGTCATTGGACGAGCAGGAAAAGCAAAACACAAGAGCTGGTACAACTTGCAGTACTCTGAACCAGCTACACTTTCTGGTACAACAGGGTCAGCTGACCTGCCACTTGTAGATAATATCAGAATTGAACCAATGGAAAATCGAGAAGAACAGCATGACATTCAAAATGATGATGTACTTGAAACAAATGATGTGTCATTTGGCTAAGCTAGATGAGCTCAGTAATTGGAGGAAAAATGGAGTGTTTGAGGAAGTCAAAGACATTGGCCAAAAGTGCGTCTCAACAAGGTGGGTGTGTACCCTTAAAGAATCCTTAACTGGAATAGTGCCCAAAGCACGTCTAGTGGCTAGAGGTTTTGAGGAGCTGGCTGCTAAAGAACTCCCAAAAGACTCACCGACATGCACCTCAGAGTCACTCAGATTGCTGATGTCAGTGATCTGCCAGAAAAAATGGAAACTTAATTCCATAGACATCAAATCTGGATTTTTGCAGGGAACAGAGCTGTCAAGGGACATTCACATCCGACCTCCGCCTGAAGCTAAAAGCGAAGGAACACTGTGGAAACTAAAGAAGTGTGTGTATGGACTGGCAGATGGATCACTCTACTGGTACAACAAAGTCAAGGCAACAATGCTGAATACAGGTGGAAAAATGTCACAAGTGGATCCTGCAGTCTTCTATTGGCTTGATCAAGACTGCAATGTGACTGGAGTACTTGCCTGTCATGTTGATGACTTTATCTGGGGTGGCTCACAGACCTTTGCTTCAACTGTGATTCCACACCTCAAAGCTGTTTTCTAGGTTGGCCGTGAGGAGCATGATCATTTTTGTTATGTTGGCATAGAGTTTATTACAGTTGATGGGAAAATACTGATGCAACAGGAGAGCTATATCAAGAATCTTCAACCTATCCACATGGATTCTTCAAGAGCCGTACAAAGGAATTCCCCACTGTGGAATTGAAGCTGGTCAATTGAGGTCAAAGATAGGACAAATTTTATGGGCTGCGAGACCGAGTAGACCTGGTTTGATGGTTGCAACTTGGCATCTAACACAAAACACGGCACTGTACAAACCATTCATGAGGCAAACAAAGTTGTTCGTAAACTGAAATCACAAAAAGTGACTAACGTTTCAGCATGTTGGAAAAGATGACTCTTTGAAACTAGTTGTCTTCAGTGATGCTTCGCTAGGTTAACACTGGTGGGACAAAACGGCACTTTCTACCTGTAGTTTGTGTCACTGTCAACTACTCGTTAGTTGATGCTGTGAAGTCAACCAAATCTGTCAGAGAAAAGACTTTGAGATTAGCAGCATCAAGGAACTTATTCAAGCACAGAGAATCCAGAGGATTCTGTGGTCAACCACAAAGGAAAAGCTTGCTGACTGTCTGACTAAAAAAGGAGCATCCGGTCTTGTGCTCCTACAGGCTCTCGCTCCTACAGGCTCTCAGTAATGGAAAGTGGCAGCTTGAGTAATACAAATAAAAACTGTCACACAACCCATTTGTAATGGGGGATCTTGAATAATACTTGGACATTTAATTATGTTGTTGATGTTTTATTTGTCTTTAAAGAAAAGGGGGAGATTGTTAAGTTCATGTTTTAAGTATCCCTATATTTCTGTTATTACGGGGCTATCACTCAGTCAAGAGTGCGCATGCGCAGGAGGTCGTGGTCGTTGTTGGATCTAGCCTCGAGTGTGATGGCTACTTGTAGTGTGTTCATATAGTATAGTAAACTTTGTTAAACTGGAACTTTGTCGTTGTGTCATTTCGAGTTAACATCAAGTACCCTAAAGGCTTATTCACGTTGGGAGTTAAGTGTCTCAAATCCAATATTTTTCCACCTTCGTAGGTGGTTTGAAATCCGATATAACTCTGATTCCTGTCCATGCGACTTGTCTGAACGGTCAAATCGGATGTATTTGGCCTCAAGTGGTTTTTAGACTTATTTGGCATATCTTGTTGCTTGCTAGCTACTCTGACAGTTTTTACAAGAACATGTAGTATCTAACTAGCTTGTTAATTGTTTACAAACAAATTGAATGTGCTATAAAGCTAAACGAAAATATAAACGCAACATGTAAAGTGTTCGTCCCATGTTTCATGAGCTGAAATAAGATCCCAGAAATGTTCCATTCTCACAAAAAGCACATTTCTGTGAAATGTTGTGCACCTTCCTGTTACTGAGCATTTCTCCTTTGCGAAGATAATCCACCGGACAGGTGTGGCATATCAAGAAGCGGATTAAACCGCATGATCGTTACACAGGTGCACCTTGTGCCGGGGACACAAGGCCACTCTAAAATGTGCAGTTTTATCACAACCCAATGCCACAGATGTATCAAGTTTTGAAGGAGGGTGCATCTTATCCTTTGAGGCTTTAAGTGTTCTTACATTATGATTTTGAACATTTAAAGAAACTGGGAAACGTCCATGGCAGGCTTACATGAGTGATGGGCAGCACGAGCACCACTTAAGTTGTTTTAAGTATCCCTATTATTACGGGGCTATCACTCTAGTGCGCCTGCGCAGCAGTCTCGTTGTTGATGAGCCTGGCCTGAGTGCAATGGCAACCATGTAGTGTGCTAATACAGTTTAGTAAACTGGAACCTTGTCGTTGTGTCATTTCGAGTTAACAACCACCAATCAGACTACACCACTGTGCACATGTGTTACGAATCCCTTTGGCCCTGCAGTCTAGGGGGGGATGGATACGAGACCCGTAACAACTCATGCAAATTATAACAGTGAAAAGGAACAGTGAGAAATAATAACCACAGACAACTTAAATCTACCGTCAAACACTCATGTTTTTTGTTTAAACACACGGTAATGGGGAGGGGGGAAAGGGGCTGAGCTGGACCCAAGGAAAGAAACAATAAATATCCAAAAACACCCCTAAGCTAGACTTGCCTGCTTCAATACAGCTAGCTAACTAACCAATAAAATACAGCGAGTGTTCTTAGACAAAGTATTCCTACGGGTATTGTATGCCCATGGGCGACTTGGCTTGGTACCCCCTTTTCCCATCATCAAACAAACAGTCAAACACCATAACAAAACATACTCACATAATACCGAACAAATGTGACATGTAGGAGCAAAAAAAACAAGAGAGCTCAATCCAAAGAGAGAGATTCAGAGAGATTGAATGACAGAGAGATGGGGTTATTGAGAAAACAACTGACTGGCTTTTTAAACCAAGGGGATGTGATTGGGTAAGGGAAAAGGAGCAGGTGTGTCTTAAGATTGGTGACTGATTGGCGGCACCTGTGAATAGGGCAGAAAGAAAGAAAATACACACAGGATACCTGTATCCGTAACAACACGCCTGTCATTACTATGACAACTAGTGTAGCCATGTCAGCAAATGACTGCTGTCTGAACAAACACATCCGATTTGGTAACTTGTAATTGGTGTTTAGACTGTCAGTATTTCAAAAGGGATTTGAAAAACAGTCGAAGTTCGGTAGCCCGAAGTCTACGCCCCTTCGTCGGTGATTGGTCAACTACTTACTACTCCCAGTAGGAGTGGGACCTATGGACGGGATTCTTCAATTAAGTGTTTGTAATTTAATGAGAGAGGACTAGTTTTCATACAACATTTTTTCACTTGAGAAATACTGCACCAAACATCTTAGTTAGATGTAAATTTGCCTGACTAAGGCCTGCTTGGTAAAAACATCAAAATGAATTACAGATTTCTTGATTTGTCTATTTTGAGGAAGTGTATCCTGGCTGAGTTGTTGCTATGGTGTCTCAAGAAGGACAAACATTGGCACTTTTTTTTCTTGTTTTTCAAGCAAAGGTCTTTTCAGAGAGTATGCGAGGCACAGACGTTCGCTTCGCCTAGGAGCAAACCAAATTTTAAAATGCAGTCACGTTTTATAAGATGGCATCATAATGGGGCCTGACTGTTAGTCCTGACTCCTCTTTAGTAAATATGCCAAGTATATCTGGGTGGGATCTGTAATGTTCTCCCTCTATCCCCCAGTGTGTAGCTGCATCATCGGCTTCCTGATTGGCATGCTGTTCACGCAG
This sequence comes from Salvelinus fontinalis, assembly GCF_029448725.1. NCBI lineage: Eukaryota > Metazoa > Chordata > Actinopteri > Salmoniformes > Salmonidae > Salvelinus > Salvelinus fontinalis. The sequence continues at coordinate 48,052,378 of NC_074665.1, read as the reverse complement.
CGCTGTGGGAACTACTTTGTGATGATGTTTGACGACTACTCCGCCACCCTGCCCCTCATCATCGTGGTGGTGTTTGAGTGTTTCAGCGTGTCCTGGGTGTACGGTGCTGACCGGTAAGAACCTATTAGCTACAGTGACTGCATGAACCACTTGGCACACCTCAGAAATTAGATGAGACAATTTATTTCACAAAAGCGGAATATTCATTAAAGACATCCTCCGGTACTTTGGCGACTAGTAAGTATTTTTTGAAACCTCCCCTTTGTAGTGATGTGTCAATGTGTAGTTCATACATGCATAATCTATGAGCAGATTACCTAAATTAGACACTAAGTCCCTAGTTTTAAAGCAATTGTTTTTTGGAAGATGTGCGGTGCCACTTTCCCTACATTTACCCCCACATGGGCCAGCCCCCTAGCAATTCGCGTTTCAGCCAATGAGCTTCAGCCCCTCGCCATTTGAGTGACAGCTAGCAAGACACACACACAGTAGAGCCAGAGAGAGAGCTATGACGTGGTGCACATATCTGACATTTTCAGGGACCACATTTGGCTTGTAGGTGCTACTTTCAGAACTACTGGCTAAAAATTGTACAAAAGTACCGGAGAATATCTAATGAAGAAAGGTAATCATATTTGAATTATTCAAGGTAGAACAAAAGTGGCTCCAAATGTGGATTTAAAACATTGATCCTTCAGGTTGACTCGCTGTGTCTGTTTCCCCTGGTCTCTCACTGATCATTGCCTTGTATATCTGAATGATCAGGTTCCTTGATGACATAGAGAAGATGCTGCACTGGCGCCCTCCTGTGGTCTATAAGTACCTGTGGAAGTATGTGTGTCTGCTGGCCATGCTGGGACTGCTGGGAGCCAGCTTGCTAAAGATGTGCTTCAAACGGCCCACCTACACTGCCTGGAACAGAGAAACGGTTAGGCAAAACTAGGCTGCTCATTGTCCTCAGTTTGGATCGTATTATATTTAACCAATAAGGCCAGAGGGTGTGGTATATGGCCAATATACCACGGCTAAGGGCTGTCCTTATGCTTGATGCAACGCGGAGTGCCTGGACAGCCTTAGCCATGGTATATTGGCCATATAATCACAAACCCCTGAGGTGCCTTATTGATATTATAAACTGGTTACAAATGTAATTAGAGCAGTTAAAATATATATTTTGTCGTAACTGTTGTGTACGGTCTGATATACCACGGCTGTCAACCAATCAGCCTTCAGGGCTCGAACCACCCAGATGTATTTAATCATCTCGGTCTCTCCCTCAGGCCTCAGAGGTGACTCTGGACTACCCTGACTGGGCCCTGGGTGTCTTGGCTGTTTTGATCATATTCGCCACGTTGCCTGTTCCCCTGGGCTACATCCACTCCACCCTGAGGAACAGAGCTAGACGCAACTCCATAGGAAGTGGCCTGGGAACCGACATGGGGGGCGTATACACTAAGTGCAGCACCGTAGAGTGTGACACCCCCGTAGCCGCCCTATTGGACGAACACCTGGAAAGGAATAGAATACCTAATGATTCTCCCTCGCCATTGGCCGAGGAGAACCTCCGGCTCCTCCCACAGAGGGAAGGGGAAGAAGATATAGAGGATTCAACTAGCGTGTGAGGGGGAGGAAACAAGGAGAAAACAGAAGGACTAAAAGAGGGAAATATGAGCTGCTAGTTGGCTTGATGTCAGATGTTACATCATGGTACCATGAAAGAATGTATACTGAGACGTATACATTGAAAAATATTTTAAAGATCAAATTACTATTTTTAAAAGATCCTCTGCTTTCAGATGTTCTCTATTTTAAATAATATGAATGTAGCCATGTTGGGTTACATTTCATTTTTTATGCTATAGTCCAGAGAGGTGAAAAACTGCTTGTCAGTAAAATCCCTAAGGCTCAAACTGTTGTTCATAAGTGAGGAGATATGTGTTGCCAAGACGTTGCCTCAAATGTTCAAAGCTACAACCCACCTAAGGTGTTTTTCCACACCACTGTACTTGGTTACGTACAGATAAGGCTCATGATATGGGGCGGCAAAGAACTCTTAAGGACTGGAATATTCCCTCCCACCACAGGTTGGGCGAAAAAGAATAGTTCCACCGTACGATTGTGTTTCAAAGCGAAAGCAGTTACACAGACCGCCTCTGTAACATGTCCTGCAAATATGTGTTGAGGTAACTTGAATGCGGATGCAAAAGCGGTGACAAAATATTTTCCTGTTTGCCTTCAGTAATAATTCCCATACAGGACAGAAGTCATCCACGCACTTGAAAAATGGCAAGTGTTTGTTTTAACCTAAATGTTAACGATCCTTGCCAAATTGTATATTGTGCCACTTTGTTGGTAATATGTAATTTGTCCTGCTTTTCACTTTGAAACACAATCAATGGAACTATACTTTTCCGCCCAACCTGTGGTGGAAGGGAATATTCCAGTCCTTAAGAGTTCTTTACCACCCCATATCATGAGCCTTATCTGTACGTAACCAAGTATTGGATGTTAAACATAAGTGGTGTGGGAAAACACGAGGTGGGTTGCAGGTTTGAAGGTTTGGCAACACATCTCACTTATAAACAACAGTTTGAGCCTTAGGGATTTTATTGACAAAGCACAATGGTAGTAAGGTGCCAGTATCAATTTGATCAGTATAGGAGCACGAGCACCTGTTTGTGAAGTTGGAAAATGGATCTCCGCACACTCAGGATCAATACACAATTTCCAATTTCTTTAGGCTGCGCTTTTAGTCGTCAGACATTTATCAGAGCATGAATGATTTCTTTACACACATGGTTACAATTTAGCTTCCTTTTACTTGAGCCTATTGGTTTTGATTCAGTTTAATGTAAGTGAAATGTTTCAAAGTGGCTCCGTATCCTCAATACTGTATTTTGTCTGTTGATGAGGATATGAGCCATGAACTTGACATAGTGAGGTCCAATAGTATTTGGACAGTGACAATTTTGTTGTTTTGGCTCTGTACTCCAGCAGTTTGACAATGTCTATGGGGTTAAAGTGCAGACTGTCAGATTTAATTTGTGGGTATTTTGATCCATATTAGGTGAACCATTTTTGTACCTAGTCCCCCCCCAAAGTATAGGGACAAATCAACTTGTGTATTAAAGTAGTCAAACGTTCAATATTTGGTCCCATATTCCTAGCATGCAATGACTACATCAAGCTTGTGACTACAAACTTGCTGGATGCATTTGCAGTTTGTTCTGGTGTGTTTCAGATTATTTTGTCCCCAATATAAATTAATGGTGAATAATGTATTGTCATTTGAGTCACATATGTAAATTAGAATTTCTGAACACTTCCACTTGAATCAGTCCCTCTAGGATTTAGTGGGTCTCTGAAATGCTACTGTCCAAATATTTTGAACATCGCTGTACATTCCACTTTACTTTGATGGAATTTGATGGCAAGTATTTTTTATTTTTTTACATTCACATTGTTAAGATACACTTTCTCAAAGTACTATTTATACAAATGTGTAATATAATGCAAGTACTACTTTTAATGTTTCTGCCATATTTTTTAAAAGTTATCCTTAGTGTATGTGTTTTTTAAATTACAAAAAGAAAAGCATCAGGCTAGAATTATGGTAGACTTTTCTGACTTGTGCTTGTATTTGAAATGTTTGTTGCCTTAAAGCACAGGTGTCAAACTCATTCCACGGAGGGCCGAGTGTTTGCAGGTTTTTGCTCCTTCCTTCTTTTTGATTAATGAATTAAGGAACTCCCCACACCTAGTTGTGTAGGGCTTAATTGAAAGGAACAACCAAAAACCTAGACACTAGGTCCTCCAAGGTTGATTTGACACCCTTGCCTTAGTGTCTATCTGCAGTTGCCATAAATGTTGGGATTTAATAAATTAATGACTTGGGTTCTAACTTGAAATATACTTATTCCTGTTACCATATTAGAACTTATTGATTATCATACACTTATATGTAGGGGTGAATAGAGACAAGGGGAAGTACAGGAAGTTTGTTAAAACATGTTATTGCTGAATATCAATATTTGTAAGGAAGGAGGTAAAGAGCAACAGTTCAGTTTCAGTTCCTGATTAAGGCAGGCCAGTTCCTATGCAACTAGGACCAGGAGGGATGTGGAACTCGAGGTAAGGTCAACAGTTGAAGATAGAAGCACATGCCTATGAAGGTTCTAACGGTAGGCTGTTTCACCATCGCTATGACAATCAATTGCAGTCTAACATGTCCTTTCTCACCCCCACTAATGATGTGGGTGTGCTTGATGCAGGTCGTGTCAGGGGGCGTGGCCGACAGTGCGCACCTTATCTCTGCTGTCACATCCAACCTGGATTGAAATGTCGTTTTAATGCAGTCGAGCGCACTGAATCCAGCTTCACAAGGATATGAGCTGGCGAAGGGTACCATGAGTTTTATGGTGCTTTTATGACAACTGGGAACTCTGAAAAATACGAGGTCAAATTATGATGTCAATGATCCTCAGGTTGGGAAGTCAAGTTGGTTGAACGTTTAACCGTTCTTTTCCCCCAGTCGGAGCTCGTTTTTTCTGAGTTTCCAGTTGTTTTGAACGAGGTATTAATGCTCAGAAGGAGACTGCAGGGTATTCGGTTTGTCAAGAACCAAAACTCCTCCATAATGACCCGTGAATGCGTTGACTGGTGGGGCCCCTGGCAAGATGTACCTAAATCCGCTACTGATTTGTATTGGTCTATAAATACATTTATTTTCCAAAATTCGTAATTTCTCCCATGTCTTATTCGACTAGTATTTTTTAAAGTGTAAGGATAATAATTCAGCCATAGTTATGAAATGTTTATTGCTTGCCAACATTTTACTCTCTGTTTAATAACACACATACAGTGGGGAGAACAAGTATTTGATACACTGCCGATTTTGCAGGTTTTCCTACTTACAAAGCATGTAAAGGTCTGTATTTTTTTTATCATAGGTACACTTCAACTGTGAGAGACGGAATCTAAAACAAAAATCCAGAAAATCACATTGTATGATTTTTAAGTAATTAATTTCCATTTTATTGCATCACAAGTATTTGATCACCTACCAACCAGTAAGAATTCTGGCTCTCAGACCTGTTAGTTTTTCTTTAAGAAGCCCTCCTGTTCTCCACTCATTACCTATATTAACTGCACCTCTTTGAACTCGTTACCTGTATAAAAGACACCTGTCTACACACTCAATCAAAGACTCCAACCTCTCCACAATGGCCAAGACCAGGGAGCTGTGTAAGGACATCAGGGATAAAATTGTAGACCTGCAAAAGGCTGGGATGGGCTACAGGACAATAGGCAAGCAGCTTGGTGAGAAGGCAACAACTGTTGGTGCAATTATTAGAAAATGGAAGAAGTTCAAGATGACGGTCAATCACCCTCGGTCTGGGGCTCCATGCAAGATCTCACCTCGTGGGGCATCAATGATCATGAGGAAGGTGAAGGATCAGCCCAGAACTACACGGCAGGACCTGGTCAATGACCTGAAGAGAGCTGGACCACAGTCTCAAAGAAAACCATTAGTAACACACTACGCCGTCATGGATTAAAATCCTGCAGCGCACACAATGTCCCCCTGCTCAAGCCAGCGCATGTCCAGGCCAGTCTGAAGTTTGCCAATGACCATCTGGATGATCCAGAGGAGGAATGGGAGAAGGTCATGTGGTCTGATGAGACAAAAATAGAGCTTTTTGGTCTAAACTCCACTCGCCGTGTTTGGAGGAAGGAGTACAACCCCAAGAACACCATCCCAACCGGGAAGCATGGAGGTGGAAACATCATTCTATGGGGATGCTTTTCTGCAAAGGGGACAGGACAACTGCACCGTATTGAGGGGAGGATGGATGGGGCCATGTATCGTGAGATCTTGGCCAACAACCTTCTTCCCTCAGTAAGAGCATTGAAGATGGGTCGTGGCTGGGTCTTCCAGCATGACAAAGACCCGAAACACGGGTGGGGGGGGGGGGGGGGGAGATTTGACAACACCGGCATGTCAATTTAGCCAGGATCTAAGTCAAATGGATTAATTGGTAAGTAGCTCCCAAAGTGCTCGTCCAAGTGTTGGAGGTGAGCAGTCATCCCTCGTGTGGGACATTTACTGACGCTTTTTTGTAGGCTACAGTCCAGCCTATGGAATGAAAGTGGGGCTTTTATTGCTCAATCTAATACATGCTGATTTTTTAAAAATCCACTCAAACTTGATAGACTTAAAGTTGCTACATCCATTTTTGGACTTATAAATATACACACATCAGTCAAATTGACACCTACTCATTCAAGGGTTTTTGTTTATTTTTACTATTTTCTACATTGTAGAATAATAGTGAAGACATCAAAACTATGAAATAACACATATGGAATCATGTAGTAACCCCAAAAAAAGTGTTAAACAAATCAAAATATATTTTATGTTTGAGATTCTTCAAAGTAGCCACCCTTTGTCTTGATGACAGCTTTGCACTCTTGGCATTCTCTCAACCAGCTTCACCTGATTGGCCTGATTCTCAAACACATTAAGAAGGAAAGAAATTCAACAAATTAACAAGGTACACACGTGAATTGAAATGCATTCCAAGTGACTACCTCATGAAGCTGGTTGAGAGAATGCCAAGAGTGTGCAAAGCAAAGGGGGGCTACTTTGAATAATCTGAAATCTAAAATATATTTAGATTTGTTTAACACTTATTTCATAGTTTTGATGTCGTCACCATTGTAGAAAATAGTACAAATAAAGAAAACCCCTTGAATGAGTAGGTGTCCAAACTTGAGACTGGTACTATATATATCTCCATTGATTCTTGAATAATATAACTTGTAAAATGCCTCATGAGCTTAATTCAACTGTCACACTCAAAGAGAACCCAAAATAGAAGCTTGTTTTTCTCCAATGTTTGTAAACATTGTAAATATAAACAAACACTGTATAGCCTCATAACATGGTTAAAACAATAATTTTGATATCATGGCTGGTCAGTCCTTGCATCCATAGCCCTGTCTATTAATCTGAGAGTGATTACATTTCTCCAAGCCCATCCCTCAGCTTTTTACCAAAACAGAGGTGGGGCGAGGGTTTTGTTATTGTTTCATCTGTGGATTTGCCCTTTAAACAGCTGCATATTATCAGGATATCAATGTGTCACCAACAAAAAGGCATACATTAGGCCTATAGCAAATGCAGAATTAATTTTTCATATGTAAATATCACTTTTCAGTAGTGCTCCAAGCATGCCATTCCATAAAAGCAGCATTTAGTTTTCAACTCGAATCAATGTGTAACGGCTTTCTTCCTGGGATGAAGGAGAGGAGGACCACACTGCAGCGCAGTTAGTGTTCAACATGTTTAATAACAAAAGACGATAACGTGAACACTATACAAAATAACAAACGTGAAAACCGAGACAGTCCCATCTGGTGCAGAACACAAAGACAGGAAACAATCACCCACAAACAAACAGTGAAAACAGGCAACCTTAATATGGTTCCCAATCAGAGACAATGACAAACACCTGCCTTTGAAAACCATATTAGGCCAAACAACAAACCCAACATAGAAACACAAAACATAGAATGCCCACCCAGCTCACGTCCTGACCAACTAAACAAAGGAAATAAGGTCAGGAACGTGACACAATGAGCCTTAGTTTTGGGGTTATGCTCAGGTAAAACAATTTGGGTAGTCTATACTTCCATATTGCCAAGTCCTATTCTTGAAGATCAAGGGGTATAACATTTATTGGAATGAATGGAATTCTGATACACTTTGGTTATTAATGTAAAGTTGTAATTTAATCGTATATTTATTATTATATGTAGTAGAAAGCGATGAGTTAGAAGAAGCCTACATAACCAACCCATAAAGTAAAATGTAACATCCATATATGGCCAGCTATGTAATATGTAACATTGATTTATACTGAAACAGATGTCATTCAATTGGTAACATACATTTTTGTATTCTAATGCCTCTTAAGGGGAAAGTAATCTAAAAGTAACTGAACGTAATCAGCTTGTTACTGAGTGTGGGTAATCCAAGTTACGCTGCTGATTACAATTTGACAGGTAACTAGTAACTAACCTATTACATTTAGAAAGTAACCTACCCAACCATGTTTACAATCGAAGTTACCTGCTGCAGTATATCTCAGAGTTCTGTACTTAGCTCTTTTGCCGCCAGTTGTTCTCCATGTATCATACAATGCATCCATATGGCAGAGAGAAACACATTCATAACAAGAGTGCAGAGGCCTGCCTGCCTACCCGCCATAGATGGAGCCCCATCTGTGCAAAAGCTCACCATTCGATCCCATGGAATCTGTTTTTCGTCAATATAGCCATGCAGAACACTGAATATCCCCTGTGCCGTTTCATGCACTGGAATCGTGAGACGGAACAATATGTCCTTGTGAATAGCATACCCCAACATGTGCTGTGAAAAGTATTTGCCCATTTCAGATTTTCTCTATTTTTGATATTGAATGTTATCAGATCTTCAAGTATTGGCACCCGAGGTGTGTACGGTGGGAAAGACCGGCTTTTGGACCCACTTGGTGCCTAAACCACTCATTATAAGGTGTGGCATCTCGCCACATAGACTTAATTGACTGCAGCTGCACATCTTGTACAGCTGGCTGCAATTAGGGCGGAAAATCATGGAGATGTAGTGGCATTCAGAGAGGGGCAGAGAGAGAGAGCCACGAGGAGAACACGCAGAACCTGTGTCACAAACACTGCACCAGTAAGCACCCAATGCCAAAGGTTTGAGTCTCTCTCTGCTCTGAAGAGTCTTGATGATCTTCCAGGTGCGTTTTGGCAAACTTGAGTCAACTTTTGTATGAGATGTGTCCCATAATGTCATGCTTGAAAACACAAATGTCGCCGAGTTAAAGCCGTTCTGCATGCAAGTGGGCCAAAATGCCTCCACAGCGATGTGAGAGACTGATCAACAACTACAACACGCATTTAGTTGTATTCATTGCAGCTAAAGATGGCGCAACCAGTTATTGAGTGTAAGGGGGCAATTACTTTTTCACACAGCGGAATTGTGTGTTGCATAACTTTGTTTTTTAAATAAAATAAGTATACTTTTGTTATTTGTAAACTCGGGTTTGCTTTATCTAATATTAGGTTTTGGTTGTGTAACAACACTGTAGGTGGAGTGTGTCATGTGTAGTAGTACAAAACCAAGAGGCAGACAAGGCAGTTCAGCACTCAAAGGGGATGTATTAACTCAGAAATGGTTCACAGGTAGCTTGGGGAATCTTCATGTCCCAAAAGAATGTTCTCACAAAATAAGGCAAATACTCAAAACTAACAACTGGCCCTTTATGGCAGTAACTGAATGTAAACTTAAATCACTGGGGGAAGATAATCTTTTACCCCAGAGCATGTTCTAAGGACATATTAGTTAAAAGTATAACTTTTTGGATGCCATGGGTCCGACTATGCCTGTCAAATACCAAACACTGCATTTCACAGTAAGAACCGTATGCCAATGTTCAAGCATGGTGGTGGTAGTGTGATGGTTTGGGGATGCTTTGCTGCCTCAGGATCTGGATGACTTGCTTGAGGAGGAGATTCGGGATCTTAAAAGTAACTCATGCGATATCAGAAATTGTGTACTAGAATTATTGACAACCTAAAATATTGTCATTTAATTATAAATACAGTTTATACAAGTTGTATACACATTTTCTGTATAAATAGCCTCTAAAATACAGTGCCTTCAGAAAGTATTCACACCCCGGAGTTTTTTCCACATTTTGTTGCATTACAAAGTAGGATCAAAATTGATTAAATTAACTTTTTTCTTTCATCGATCTACACAAAATAGTCATGTCAAAGTGGAAGAAAACTTCTAACATTTGTAAAACATTTATGAAAAATAAAACACTCATGTATCTTGATTAGATATTTATTCAAGCCCGAGACAATACATGATAGAATCCCCTTTGGCAGTGATTACAGCTGTAAGTCTTTCTGGATTAGTCTCTAAGAGCTTTCTACACCTGGATTGTGCAATATTTGGCATTATTCTTTTCGAAATTCTTCCAAGCTCTGTCAAATTGGTTTTTGAACATTGCTAGACAACCATTTCTAGGTCTTGCCATAGATTTTCAAGCAGATTTATGTCAAAACTGTAACTCGGCCACTCAGGAACATTCACTGTCTTTTTGTTAAGCAACTCCACTGTAAATTTGGCCTTGTGTTGTAGGTTATTGCAGTAGCAGTGCGTGGGTAAAATCACAAAGGAAGCCAAGCCAGTAAAAAACAACCTGTGTTATGATAATTGCGTTGTTTGCTCTATAACCTGTTAGTTCATCTACCTTGCCACCGTGCTATATAGGCTTAAGGCCGAGACAATAAGAAGACACAGTGGGAGAATAAATTCAACCACAACTTTGTTTCATCCCAAAACCGGAGAGCAACATCTGTCCACTGTCCATGGGGGGTACTGATTTCTTTGTGTGTGTGTTTTCTACTTGTTGACTCACCCTACTTGTAGAGAAACGCCAATGCCATCATGCCCGCTTTCATTTTGACGAAACGGTCTCTGACTCTTGTCATATCACGCTTTTATTTTTTGTTGTCCTAGGTTATCTGGCTAAAATGCTTGCTCGCTAGCCTAACTTCCTTTTATGGGCAACGATTAGCCTACTACATCAAGCTACATTGAACTTCCATCCTCTCAGACCAGGGGCACAATATATGAATTTATGGTCGGATCACATCCCTCTGGTACCTGTGTGGACGGAACATTAATTGTCAGGATTCCTTGCCTCGGCTGTAAAATACCTTAGTCCCAAAAAAACATTCAGCCGCATTCACAACAATGCCTATTTTCTCTGATTTCGTTGTTAGCGCTGTGCAGTTTATGACCAATGCAATAAACGGTACAAAGTCCACCTTTTTAACATGCAACATGTCAGGATCCTATTGGTGACAACTATTATGGTTTCTTAAACATTACTTCCTTCTTCCATTCTTCTTACTGCCTCCAGATAGGAGACATGTTCTTGCCATCTTGGTCTCCTTCACCTTAACAGGGCACTTCCTGAATTCGGGTGCATGCTCGCCACCACAATTGCAGCATTTCACTCCAACTGGCATACGATATTCTTCCTGTCTACATACACTTGACACTTTTTTTTTGTTGAAACCTTTATTTAACTAGGCAAGTCAGTTAAGAACAAATTCTTATTTTCAATGACAGCCTAGGAACAGTGGGTTAACTGCCTTGTTCAGGTGCAGAATGACAAATGTTTACCTTGTCAGCGTAGGGATTAAATCTTGCAACCTTTCAGTTACTAGTCCAACGCTCTAACCACTAGGCTACCTGCCGCCCCATGTCCAAATAGTTAACATTTATCACACTGCAAAGGTTTGGGCACGAAGGCGCTCACAGAATATCTCACATAACCAAATATACATATGACGCTACAAGGAGAAAATAACTAAATAATGGATGGAGTCGGTTTCCTCACTCCATCCACCATACTGGTCAGTCGGCATGCAGTCGGCATGCTTCGCAGATTCACACACGACACATTCTACTATCTTTTTCAGGTGCACAGCACTCTCCTTCTGCTCCTCGGACACACAGAAATAAACCAATTTCTTGGTAGTTTTACTGTCGCCACCTCATCCAACTCATCTATGATTTTCATCGAGACTTCAAACGGATCTCCCAGGTATCTCGATCGGTCTAAAATCCTCACTAGGCTTGGATTTACTAGACTCCACAACCACTTTACTTCTCTTGTTTCCTTTTTTTGTTTGCCACTGTAATCCATTCCTTCTCATCTCCATTCGACGCGCCATCAATTTGAAACAAAACATCCGCCTTCACCATCTTCCCAAACCCCCTCGTTGATAGCTCAGTGCTAGTGGGATCACTAAAGACCCTGGTTCGATCCTGGGCTGTAACACAACCAGCCGTGATCGGGAGTCCCATAGTGCGGCGTACAATTGGCCCAGCGTTGTCCGGGTTAGGGGAGGGTTTTGCCAGGGTAGGCCGTCATTGTAAAATAGGAATTTGTTCTTTACTGACTTGTCTAGTTAAAATAAATGTAAAAAATCACCACTGCCACAAAGTCAAAATTTCAGCCTAGTCCACCAATCAGATGAGGGAGTGTGATGACACGTATGCCGGCTCAGAAGACCCGCCTACCCGACCAATTAGATGAGGGAGTGTGATGACGCGAAATTCCGGTTCGCGGGAAACACCTCATTTTAGAAATGGCATATGGAGTACAAGTTTGAGGGCCAAATAACTAAATACGTTCGGGAAAAATAATTGGCAACGTTACAAAAATTCACAAAAGGTTTCCATCCAATTGGTGACAGATTTTCATGTGAATATTCTAAAATCAGCTTTAAAAAACAATACGCGTATTTTCCAAGCATAGAGGTTTCCATCAAATTGACCTGTTGCAGATAAAAGACTGCGTGATGACGTAGTGCATATTTGATGGTATGATGGTTGTTAGGCGATATCAATATCTGCACATAAAAGCGTCCCACCGAATTGTTTTGCATAATTCATTTTACCTACACAAAAAGATCCAATCTTGTCTAGCGTCTGTTTTGTCACATTTGGAAAGTTTACCCGAAAATGTTCTGTTTCCATCAGGCCTGTCATGAAATGTTTAATCCGACATGTACTTTACTCACATAAAAAGGTTGGATGGAAACCTGGTTAGTGAGAAAGACCAAACGTTTTGGGCTAAAGTGTGAGTTGTCTTTTCTTTTTGAGATAACTAGTAGCTAACTGTTGCTACTCTCATCTCAAATGAGCTAGCTATCTAGCATAAGGGGGTTCCATTCCAACCACACATTAGTTATTCTATTTCATAGAGCAACATTGTTAGTTTCTCTACAAGCCTTTCATTCTACACTTAAAAAAAGGGTTCCTAAAGGGTTCTTCAGCTATCCCGAAGAGAAGGAGAACCCATTTTAGTTCCAGGTAGAACCCTTTTTGGTTCCAGTCAGAACTCTTTTGGAGTCTGTTAATAATTCGTTTTACTTGAGACAGGAGACCAAGTGGAGACATAGGACGAGGTGGATAATTTTATAATAAGGCAGGTTTATTCAAGTGTAAAAATATTATGCAAAGCGTGCAGCACGGCTCTTTCTATCTGATCCGTATGGGGTCGTCAGGAAAAGAGAGAGTTTCCAGAATTGTTCAGTACTATACAGACAACAAGCAAAGTAGGTAGATCTGCGAGTCCGGCCTTCCGATTGGTCGATCTGGGTCTTGGGTAGTCCTGATCAGGCCTGGTGTCCACGTTCCATTGGTTCCTGAGAGTTCTTTGTCCTGAGGTCCAACCATGGGTTGGGTGTGTCTGTGGTTATTATGGGGGAGGGGAATTATGTGTGTCTATAGTTGGTGTCTTAAGTCCAGCATATGTCCAAGAGAAATGAGGAGTATGTGTGTTTTTGTATAATATATGGCTTATGTTGAAGTGTAGTTATTGCTAGTTTCCAGTCTCTATTTCAATTTCTTACAAATCCCTCTCTTCACGTCTCACAAGAGACGTGACATAAAGTATATAAAAAGACAAAACTAAAGGATAAAATTTGTCAGAAGACAAATTTTTGATTCCCTCTCTTCACGTCTCACAAGAGACGTGACATAAAAGTATATAAAAAGACAAAGCTAAGGGATAAAATTTGTCAGAAGACAAATTTTTGATTCCCTCTCTTCACGTCTCACAAGAGACGTGACATAAAAGTATATAAAAAGACAAAGCTAAGGGATAAAATTTGTCAGAAGACAAATTTTTGATTCCCTCTCTTCACGTCTCACAAGAGACGTGACATAAAAGTATGTAAAAAGACAAAGCTAAAGGATAAAATTTGTCAGAAGACAATTTTTTTTAATTCCCTCTCTTCACGTCTCACAAGAGACGTGACATAAAAGTATCTTAGTCCTCAAATAGATAGACAGGTCCAGCTTCCCCATCCTCAAGCAATGGGAACATTTGGGCCCTTTCCTGATTAGGGTCTATGGCTGCAGTTATAACACGGCTAGCAAGCGTGCGCGCACATGGAATGCAACAGCATCCACAAAGTACAAGAATGGCCGCAAAAACAGAAATTGATACTAGGATGGAGGAAACCAGCGTCTTATATTTACCAAAAGCATCCATCCATGAGTCCCACATAGTAGTGTCCACTCCAGAATGCTGTTTCATCTTACCATTAAGGGTACGAAGTCCCTCCAATGCTACAGTCAGACTCCCATCCGTAGCTGTGTTATTGGGAATAAAAGTACAACACTGTTCACCAAACATTTGCACAGACCCCCCCCGTTCAGCCAATAACATATCAACCGCGATTCTATTTTGAAATGCCATCAGGGACGTAGCTGCCAATTGTCCATGGACCGCCTCGAAGCCTTGTTGAGTCCAATTGCCCAGTTTCTGGACATTAAAATGAATGTAGTTAATTCTGTCCACATTTTTATTAACTGTACACCACCAACAAAATGATGATTCAAACCCAGCTGTCACTTGGTCCGCCAGTTTATATTCATCTGGCACCCCCTAGGGACACCAATAGCATCAATGTAAGTTGAGTCGTAAATGAGCAAGGACCAAAAAGGAGACCACTCCAATAACTACCCCTGGAGTGGCCAACCACACATTAGTAAACCAAAAACCGAGAATATGTTAAACCCTCCGGTCCATCCCTCTATACAACCTGTACCAGGTGGGCTCGTCGCCACCCGGGAACTTCAAACCTTCACAACAGGGAGGACAAACATCACTTTTTATTCATTCAACAACATCATCTACAGCAAACCAAGGGTCCTCCTCTGTCAGCCCACTCTCCTGCGGAAGCTCGTTTTCGTATCAGCCTCTCCAACTGGAGCATCAACCAGAGGCCCCTTACACATCTGTAACAAACTTCTTCAAACAAGGTATGATACAGGCAACACAGAAATGAAAAACCACAACTAGTGTCAGAAATCCAGTAATCGTCCTTGCAGTGTACTTACCAAAACAACCACCCAGCCAGGGGAACAGTCCACTCTCCTCCACACCTGCAAGACCCTTCATCTCCACTGATAACCTTGCCAACCCACTCAGAGCTTTTGAAATGCTCCCATCCGGACTAGTATTGTTAGGAACAAACGTGCAACACTGTTACACCTCCCTTGTTGGCCAGACTTATGTCCAGTGTTAGTCTATTGTGTCTACTGGTTTGTGAGGCAGCATCCAATTGTTCAGCCATCCCTGTAAGTCCTGTGTGGGTGTGTTTATAATTGATCCAGACCTTTTGTTTTAACATCAACAATAGCTGGGCCAAGGATGGGCATCAGATGCCACAGGCCATCATTCCTGGTTAATGTCTGGAATTCGTGGGGGACCCCTATTGGGACCCCCAACAGGTTGGTGTGCATGTTATCTGTACCCTCGGACCAAGGAGTGTCACGTTTCTGCCGTCTCCTGGGTTGGTCCCAAGCCTCTGTGTCCTGTGTATCTTCCCAGAAGTTGATTTGCTATCATAATAGGCAACGGTGGTATCAGACTGGCCAAAACACATGAGCAACGACAATTTCCTTTCAAAAATGGGGTCAACCGCCTGGCAGGTCCACACATCCACCATACATCAGCAACACCTCTAGTTAATAGTGGTATTAGTGATGCAGGTAGTAGCAGGGAGCCTTCCATAGTCTATACCTCTACCTGTACCAGTGTTACAGCTGTTATGTCCCCCATATGCCTTAACTCCCCACGGTCCTTCTGGGGAGGGACTTCTGGGAACACAAGACTCAGAGTTTTGCACAGGATTAAATTTGGATGCACATCCAACCTTCCCCATTACTTAGGACAAATGGGTGAGCAGCCAGAATAGGTCTGGCATGTCCACATACGACACAGTCCTTTCTATTAAGTGTTTTGTAGGCCAAACACATATTCTCCCTTTCCTCATAAACAGTTTCAGTCCCCAAATGTTCACTATCTGAGATGTCTTTTATATTTATTATCTGTACCAGATTGGAGAGCTTAGGTGATGGCGTGGGACTTGGTCTTGAAGTGGTGGAGGAGGCCGGCTGAACCCTGGTCCGTTGGAACTGGTGGTGGTTCTGGCAGCACTGCGATGGTAACCTCCCCATCATATCCTTATCAGACAGCTCAGGACTACAGGCAGTCCTGTAAAACCCCACCCTCTCCCAGAGAACACATCATCAACCAGAGATCAAGCAACACTTTCACTTCTATGAACGAACACAGTGAGGAAAGGTCAGGGGCAGGGAAATCTTCATTAAGGAGTTGATCCCCGAGCTCTATTAGCAACAGTTCTTCTCCTTAACTCTGTGATCATTCGGCAGTGTCAGTGTGTCTCACCCTCCAAGTGCGATATGCCCCCAGGTCGAGTGATTCACCTTCTCCCTTAATTCACCTGCAATGTATAAACTCTTAGACATACAGGTTTGGTTAGCAAACAGTTCCTCATTTGTTCTTTCTGATTATATATTTAACTTCTATGCCTAATTATTATTATTATTTTTTTTTTAGCTATAAATGTTTAATTTTAAATAAGTTTATTATCCAATAGGCCCCATCCTTTCCTAGTCCACAATGTACCCTCCTTCGTTTGATACCTGGCTCTGGCCAGGTATCAACCTTACCTACTCTAAATAATAACTTAGTACATCATATTCTAGGAACGTCCCTTTTATTCCCCGCATATCCAATTCTCCCTTTGGCGTACATTCATATCTATTCTTTTCTAATTCTCTGTCAAGTGACTTATCTACTTTGAAATGTATCTGTGCTGCTTAAATATGTTAACCCCTTTCTCTCCTATCTTATTTCACAGCCTACCTTGCTCATTTCCTGGTCCACCCTCCCCACTCTGCTCTCAAACCTTCAAGGTCTGAACAGTGCGGGGTAGACCCATCTGTCTGCCTTTTTGTAATAATAGTCAATAACAACTGTGTGTTCCTTTACAATATTAACTAAGTGTCTCACTGTTTTGACTTTATCTGCATGGATTTAAAAATAACCACAGGTCTTATAGTGTCAACCTTTAAAGTCCTAACATAACCTTAATTAACCTATCTCTATCTTCTAATGGCCAATACAAATGCTTACCTTATGGTCAAGAGTTATAAACTCTATTATAATCAATTTACCTCAAAACTAGTATCCCAAATGACACAATCTCATTATTCTCACCACATTTCCCCGCGAGTGATCAAGTCGCCGGAAAATGCAATGGAAACAGAAAACAGGTCAAAATGTTACACCTACATTCGTGTTCCATATCTAAACATACCAAAAGAACCCTTTATCTTCTCAAAGTCCCTTGCCTAAATAAAACTCAGAAAGTAAAACTCCTATTCCCATATGAGTGTATTCTTTTAAGATATCTTATCTCTGGGTACACGGAAACCCTTAACCTTAATGTTTACTCCAAAAAACAAAATTATGTCACCAGCATTCAACCAGGCCCCCCCGTCGGCTGGGAGACCATTGGGTGCTGCAATACTGCCATCTTCTGTCCATTCTCTGCACAGCTCTCCACCCACTCTTATTCAACCTTCTCAATTTGAGCAATGTTAGTTCCTTATTTTAACTATTGTTTTCCAAAAAAAAATTTTTTTATTTTTATTTTTTTAATCTATTATTATCTAGTTAGACTAGAGTGTCCGTGACATACATCCATGGGGATCCGGTTATAGTTATTCTATTAACCATGTGAAAGTGCCCAGGGACACCCCAAATATCAGTAGGAATATCACAAATAAGGGGCCAGATATCCCTAGCCTTGCCCAGGGAGGGAGAAATATCCCTCTAACTGGGCGAGGTTCCTTTATCAGGGGAGGCGGAGTTTGATTCCGCATCACCTGAGTCAGAAATGTCTTCATTTGGAATCGAATTTAAGCTGTTTAAATCAGCTCTGACTTCTGTCAGTGTTCTAGAAGGGATTGGGGCTGGAGTGCAATGTGTGAGGTGGTGCCAAGGTGCGCCTGATTTACCTTTGACCTGGACTGAGTGTGAAGTAACCTCCCTCACTTCGTACTGTCCAGTCCACCTGGGTTCTAGCCACTTTCTCTTGTGGACATTAACCCCACCCAGTCACCAATTTTTACCTTCCGTGTGCCAGATCTCCCTTCTGCTTCCCCGTTGGACCTTATGAATCTGTGTGGAGAGAGCTGCAGAAAGTTCCGTCAATTATCAAACATTACAATTTGTTGTACATCAAGGGCGGGCATATGACCTCCCTTCCTTGGTGGACCAAGCATGACTCCTCCAGCCATTGTCTCATGAGGAGAGAGATGGGTGCCTGCACCTGGAGAGGCTATCATGGCCAGCAACGCCAGGGGCAGGACTTCAACCCAAATCAACTTCAAACCTGCACATACATTTGATTGGCGCGTTCCACGAGACTTATGAGATTGTGGCCTGTACACTAACCCCATCATTAAACCACATCCATTAATCAGTTGACATTTACACATCCGACCCTATTGGTACATGGAGCGTTTGTCATTAAACAACACACATGAGTTCGGTTTGCAGCCACTTAATGACCTATTTTGCATCCTCCCCTGCTGTTGGTATTGCCTCAACCCATTTAGAGAACCTGTCTACCATAACTAACAGGTACCTTTTTTCATTTGTCACATTGTCTTTCCCCATATCTGTGTGTGTTGGTGAGTGGTTCGTTCCCCAGGTCAGGTCTCCGTTTCAGTTCCTGTGCAGCTCTTTCTGCACAGGAGTGGGGTAGACCTTCAGCATTGAGTGCGTCTGCCGTGTTTTTGTCAGTGTTGACAAATGTGATGTGTGATTGTGTGCATTTATTCTGGATTTTCGTTTTCCTTTCAGCGCTGAACGTGAATTCTTTGCTCATCAGATATGCTGCAACCCCATGGTGGGTGTGGATTTCCAATGGATGGCACATTATCATGTGGGCTGTTTTCCCAATAGCTTTTGCCACTGCAGCCACATACCTGGAGCATGTGGTTTGTCCTGCTTCAATGTGGTCCAGTTTGGAGGAGTGATACCTCAACACTCTTCTCTCCCCCTCTAGGTTCTGGAAAAGGATGGATGATGTAAATCCTTCTTTTTCAGAAACATCCAGATGGAACTTGTTTTTTTTTAGTCAGGTGCTGTTAGGGCTACTGCCACTTAGAGATCTGTTTTCAAGAGTGCAAAAGCCTTTGATGCTTCAGTAGTTCAGGTCAATGATGAGTGTAGGTTAGTGGTGAGCAGCTTCAGGGCCATGGGGCATATTCGTCAGCCATGCCCTGAAAAGGGGGAGGTGATTGCTGATTCGGGTCTGGATTGGGGTGATTGTATGCGGGTTGAAGGGCCGCACGTGGTTGATACATCATTGGCCTGACTCCCCCTTAGTCTAGGGGCGTATCCTCGTCCCCTTTTGGCCAGAAACTGGCTTTGGGCCGGGGTTATTGGGTGCGGACACTGTCGCACCATATGCCCAGCTTGTTTACAATTATGACAGCTTCCATAAGATCCAGAGTACCTCTGGGGCTGTCCCCATGTGGGTGAATAGTTTGTTTGTGGTAGTGGGTAGTAGGGTTGTAGTGGTGGTTCCGATGAAGGGTATGGCTGAAACGGGTAGGCATACGGCAGTTGGAATGGCTGCTCCTGGGGTGGGTGTATAGGTGGTCCCTGCTGGGTGAAGATGGGTAGTTGTTGTTGCTGTATCATTCGGGAAACAGTTTTTTCAATGATTTGTGAGATTTCTTGTTGGTCTTCAGCCACCATCTGTTTCTTGGGTTTCTCTCCTTTCTGGGCCTCTTTCAATTGTAGTTTCAAAAGTTGTACCTGTAGGGACTGGATTTGTGTTTCAGCCCCTCCCTTACCCTTATTGTATTGGGTAATGTGGTGATGCACATGGGAGTTGAACTGAGCCTGGGGAATTGCCATTAACCCCACAGTGCCCCTGAGATGGGTTGGGGCCGATGGGGCTGCTGCGGTGGTAGGTGGGGCGTCATTATTGTTGGGCCTGCCCTCTTTGGTGTCAGTTGGTGCTCCAGTGACCACTCCCATCGTATCAGGTTTCCGGTAAGGGAGAGCTTTTCTAATTTCCTCAATTGCCCATAATCCTATTTTCATCTCAGCCTCTGCCTTCTCCCTCTGCTTTGTCCCTTCTTTTTTAAATAAGTGACTCTTATTCTTATCAACTTCACATTCTATCCCTTGCTTCACTGCTTCCTCCAATTCTTTCTCCATAATGAGGAGTTGCCCTTTTGATGGGGCGACTCCACTAAGGAAACCTGTTTGAGTCCATCTTAGCCTCACTTCCTCCCAAATTTTTTTAACGGGTTTGTAGTGTAATTTCCCGCCTGCTCTGTCTTTCATTCTCTGATCTAAATATTCGTTGAATTTGTGTTTGGGGACGATAGTCGTGGTCATTTTGTCGTTAAGCTATGTCTGGGTCTATTATTATCTTTGTATACTTTAGCCCGTCACTGATCGAAACCAGCGATGTATTTTTCTTCCTCTAACCTCCCCCTTTCTGGTGTCCGACTCGCGTGGACAAAGGATTTTATTGCCGTGTATTCGATGAATTATTTTCGTTTTCCAACAATATTTCAGCTATATCTTTTTGAAACAATATACGAATGTATTCATGCGCTCCTGTTATAATTGGAATGACAGTTTTGGGTATTTATAATAAAAAAAATATTATTGCTTTTCGCTAAATTAATTAATTAAATACTTTGGCAAAATATTTCAGAAGTTTCCTTTGGGGACAATATACTAATGAATTCAGGCGCTCCTGATATAATTGGAATGGCAATTATAAGACCTTTAACTCGAGAGATATTATTTCTTTTAACTTTCCCGGTTAATTTAAACTTTTTCCGATTAATTAAATACTTTGCCAAAACATTTCAGAAATTTTCCTTTGGGGACAATATACTAGTAATTCACGCGCTTCTATAATAATTTTCAAATGAATTCTATCCCTTAAGGATTTACCAACAGTATAAGAGGGGAAAACCAGGTCAACTCATCAACCGTAAATGGCTGCTTCACCGTGGCACACAGATTCCGACTCGGCGGTCACCACTAACGGAGCCTGAACTTAGCTTATAGCTAATTAGTAGCAATAGATCTCGTGGAACGCTCAATCACGCACATTAATTTGGAGAGTTTCAGGTTTAATACCCTTGCTCCTATTTCAAGCTTAGATTTATCACTGATGCTCCTAGTTGAAAAATGTTTCAACTAGTCCCAGATTACTAATGTGACTTGAACAGCATTAATTTGGAGAGTTTCAGGTTTAATACCCTTGCTCCTATTTCAAGCTTAGATTTATCACTGATGCTCCTAGTTGAAAAATGTTTCAACTAGTCCCAGATTACTAATGCGACTTGAACAGCATTAATTTGGAGAGTTTCAGGTTTAATACCCTTGCTCCTATTTCAAGCTTAGATTTATCACTGATGCTCCTAGTTGAAAAATGTTTCAACTAGTCCCAGATTACTAATGCGACTTGAATCCCAATACGCCAAGCTTAGATTTCTCACTGATGCTCCTAGAGGGGTGCCATTTCCACTAGTCCCAGATTACTAATACGACTTGAACAGATCACATTACATTTCAAATACATTTGAGTTTCAAGTTTAATACCATTGCTCCTATTTCAAGCTTAGATTTATCACTGATGCTCCTAGTTGAAAAATGTTTCAACTAGTCCCAGATTACTAATACGACTTGATTTTATACTTCGCAAATATCTTTACACAATGCCTTAGATTCTAAACAATTCCACATAAATTTAGCAACAATTCACTCACCTCAGTACTTCTGATCATTGAATTTAGATATTGGCTATAATACAATATGCAGATTTTGATTAAACCGGCTCTGCTTACCTTAATATTTTCGAGCTCTTTGATCAGTTTCCTGGGTGAGTTGAATCGCCGACGTCTCCCTCGAGCGGGTCACCTCTCCTTCTTGAATCTTTCTCCCTCTCGTCTCCTGTCCGATGAATTTTCTATTGGGCCGAATTCAAATATGTTTTGACCATCCTCTGCTTACCAAGTCTGTTAATAATTCGTTTTACTTGAGACAGGAGACCAAGTGGAGACATAGGACGAGGTGGATAATTTTATAATAAGGCAGGTTTATTCAAGTGTAAAAATATTATGCAAAGCGTGCAGCACGGCTCTTTCTATCTGATCCGTATGGGGTCGTCAGGAAAAGAGAGAGTTTCCAGAATTGTTCAGTACTATACAGACAACAAGCAAAGTAGGTAGATCTGCGAGTCCGGCCTTCCGATTGGTCGATCTGGGTCTTGGGTAGTCCTGATCAGGCCTGGTGTCCACGTTCCATTGGTTCCTGAGAGTTCTTTGTCCTGAGGTCCAACCATGGGTTGGGTGTGTCTGTGGTTATTATGGGGGAGGGGAATTATGTGTGTCTATAGTTGGTGTCTTAAGTCCAGCATATGTCCAAGAGAAATGAGGAGTATGTGTGTTTTTGTATAATATATGGCTTATGTTGAAGTGTAGTTATTGCTAGTTTCCAGTCTCTATTTCAATTTCTTACAGTTCCCTGTAGAACCCTCTGGGGAAAGGGTTCTACAGGGAACCAAAAACTGTTCTTCAAAGGGTTCTCCTATAGGGACAGCTGAAGAACCCTTTTAGGTTCTATATTTTTCTAAGAGTGTAATAGTAATATATTCTTGACATTCAACAAATGAACAGCCTTTGGCAGAAAAAAAATCAGTTGGGAGAGTAAAAGTCTCCCATTTTAATGGTGTTCAGTTTCAAGTTGTGGGCACAAAGACTTATGAATGAGTACCATTGTATGTGTAATGTGTATATCAAACTGTATTCCTATCATGCAATACTGTGTATAAAAGTACCATGTATGAATAATGTATATTTAACAAAATATCTATTCGAAACTAAAATGTAAAACAGTTACTTTTGTCCCCCGAAGAGGGGGCTGGATGGGTCAATAAAATAAAAAACAGAGTATGTAAGTGGGGTTTGGGTGATGAGTTTCCACTTACACTATAAAGATCTTTGGGTGTCTAGAAAAGTGCCGTGTGGGTCCAATCAATTATTATTATTAAATGCTTTACCATCTTCCATAGCTTGAAGACCATGCCTTACACAGAGATGGAAACTGGTACAAAATACCAAAAAGATGGACTGCAAGGCTATGTTAAGTTAAACAAATTACTATAGTAGGTGCCTAGGTGCCAAATAAAGTTAGAGGGTTTAAGTTGTCTTAAATCAGCCAATTTCAAAATTGAAATTTCTGTGAACATTTCTGTGAAACTTTGAACGTTTTACTTGGCATAAAAATGTACAGCAAAGTTGATACTGTGAGATTTAAAAAAGTTTAAGACCATGACTAGAGAGAGACTGTCAACGAATACAGCAAAGAGCTGCTGTTTTTATGAGTGAGTTCATGTTTAATTTCTTACTCAGCACTGTCAACACTTTGTATTCAAATTGTATAAGCCATAAAATGCACGTTCTTCCTATTTACACAGCTACAACAAGCACTGCAGCAGTAATGAATGAGTAGGAAAGTGTATCTATAGCAGTGGCAGTCAGTGCCATTTAACTTCTACTTCATCACAATCCCGGATCCGGGATTGTGGCACCCCATCAGTAAAAAAGCTGACTAGCATAGCCTAGCATAGCGTCACAAGTAAATACTAGCATCTAAATATCATTAAATCACAAGTCCAAGACACCAGATGAAAGATACACATCTTGTGAATCCAGCCATCATTTCTGATTTTTAAAATGTTTTACAGGGAAGACACAATATGTATTTCTATTAGCTAACCACGATAGCAAAAGACACAACTTTTTTTCCCCACCATTTTTTTCCTGCATAGGTAGCTATCACAATTTCGACCAAATAAAGATATAAATAGTCACTAACCAAGAAACAACTTCATCAGATGACAGTCTGATAACATATTTATTGTGTAGCATATGTTTTGTTAGACAAATGTGCATATTTCAGGTATAAATCATAGTTTTACATTGCAGCCACCATCACAACTCTCACAAAAAGCAACTAGAATAACTACAGAGACCAACGTGAATTACCTAAATACTCATCATAAAACATTTATGAAAAATACACAGCATACAGCAAATGAAAGACAACAATCTTGTGAATCCAGCCAATATTTCAGATTTTTTAAGTGTTTTACAGCGAAAACACAATATAGCATTATATTAGCTTACTACAATAGCCAACCACACAACAGCATTGATTCAAGCCAACAATAGCGATAACGAATAAACCAGCAAAAGATTAAATTTTTTCACTAACCTTCTCAAACTTCTTCAGATGACAGTCCTATAACATCATATTACACAATACATATAGAGTTTGTTCGAAAATGTGCATATTTAGCGGCACAAATCGTGGTTATACAATATGAATAGTAGCCAAAATGCAAACAAAATGTCGGGAGAAATCTTGGGAGAGGCACCTAATCTAATCAGTAACTAATCATAAACTTGACAAAAAAATACAGGTTGGACAGCAAATGAAAGATACATGTCACGTTCCTGACCTATTTCTGTTAGTTTGTTGTATGTGTTAGTTGGTCAGGACGTGAGTTTGGGTGGGCATTCTATGTTTTCTGTTTCTATGTTGGTTTAGGGTTGCCTGGTATGGCTCTTAATTAGAGGCAGGTGTTTGGCGTTCCTCTAATTGAGAGTCATATTTAGGTAGGTTGTTTCACAGTGTTCGTTGTGGGTGGTTGTCTCCTGTGTCAGTGTTTGTCGCAACATACGGGACTGTTCGGTTTGTTTTTGTACATCGTCATTTTGTGTAGTCTATTTTTTCCCTGTTCGTGCGTTCTTCGTGTTTAATGTAAGTTCGTCGTCCAGGTCTGTCTACTCCGTTTGTTGTTTTGTTAGTTATAGTGAAGTTCGTGTTTTTTCGTCTTGTCTTCAAATAAATTATGTGTTCACAACCCGCTGCTCCTTGGTTCCATCACTACTCCTCCTTTTCGGTTGAAGAGAAGGAGGACCACCATTACAGAACCACCCACCAATCCAGAATCAAGCAGCGGTGTACTCGGAGGAAGGGACAGCGCAAGAAGGAGGAATGGACTTGGGAGGATGTTTTGGACGGGAAAGGTTGCTACACATGGGAGGAGATCCTGGCTGGAAGGGATCGCCTCCCATGGGAACAGCTGGAGGCACTGAGGAGAGCAGAGGCAACCGGAGAAGGGAACCGGCGTTATGAGGGGACGTGTCTAGCACGGAAGCCCGAAAAGCCCGTGAGTACCACCCAAAAATTTCTTGGGGGGGGGCTAAGAGGTAGTGGGCCAAGGGCAGGTAGGAGACCTGCGCCCACTTACCAGGCTAACCGTGGAGAGCGGGAGTACGGGCAGACACCGTGTTACGCAGTAGAGCGCACGGTGTCCCCTGTACGTGTGCATAGCCTAGTGCGGGTTATTCCACCTCCCCGCACTGGTAGGGCTAGATTGGGCATTGAGCCAAATGTCATGAAGTCGGCCCTACATATCTGGCCACCAGTACGTCTCCTTGGGCCGGCTTACATGGCACCAGCCTTACGCATGGTGTCCCCGGTTCGCCTACATAGCCCGGTGCGGGTTATTCCACCTCCCCGCACTGGTTGGGCGACGGGGAGCATTCAACCAGGTAAGGTTGGGCAGGCTCGGTGCTCAAGGGAGCCAGTACGCCTGCACGGTCCGGTATTTCCGGCGCTACCTCCCCGCCCCAGCCCAGTACCACCAGTGCCTACACCACGCACCAGGCTTCCAGTGCGTTTCCAGAGCCCTGTTCCTCCTCCACGCACTCTCTCTATGGTGCGTCTCTCCAGCCCGGTGCCTCCAGTTCCGGCACCACGCACTAAGCCACCTGTGCGTCTCCAGAGCCCTGTACACACTGTTCCTTCTCCCCGTACTCGTCCTGATGTGCGTGCACTCAGCCCGGTGCCACCAGTGCCGGTATCACGCACCAGGCATATAGTACGCTTTGAGAGTCCAGTGTGCCCTGTCCCTGCTCCCCGCACTAGGCTTGAAGTGCGTGTCTCCAGTCCGGTGCCTCCAGTTCCGGCACCACGCACCAGGCCTACAGTGCGTCTCAGCCGGCCAGAGTCTGCCGTCTGCCCAACGGCGCATGAACTGCCCGTCTGCCATGAGCCTGCAAAGCTGCCCGTCTGCCATGAGCCTACAGAGCCTTCCGCCAGACAGGAGCCGCTAGAGCCTTCCGCCAGACAGGAGCAGCCAAAGCCTTCCGCCAGACAGGAGCAGCCAAAGCCTTCCGCCAGACAGGATTAGTCTGAGCCATCCGTCTCCGCAGTGCCATCTGAGCCATCCGTCTCCTCAGCGCCATCTGAGCCATCCGTCTCCCCAGCGCCATCTGAGCAATCCGTCTCCCCAGCGCCGTCTGAGCCATCCGTCTGTCCCGAGCCGTCAGAGCCGTTAGTCAGTCAGGAGCCGCTAGAGCCATTCGTCAGTCAGGATCTGCCAGAGCCGCCAACCAGACAGGATCTGCCAGAGCCGCCAACCAGACAGGATCTGCCAGAGCCGCCAACCAGACAGGATCTGCCAGAGCCGCCAACCAGACAGGATCTGCCAGAGCCGCCAACCAGACAGGATCTGCCAGAGCCGCCAACCAGACAGGATCTGCCAGAGCCGTCAGTGAGCCATGAGCGTCCAGAGCCGTCAGCCAGCCATGAGCGTCCAGAGCCGTCAGCCAGCCATGAGCGTCCAGAGCCGTCAGCCAGCCATGAGCGTCCAGAGCCGTCAGCCAGCCATGAGCATCCAGAGTCGTCAGCCAGTCATGAGCTGTCCCTCAGCCCTGAGCTGCTATTTATCCAGAACTGCCCCTCAGTCCAGAGCTGTCTCTCTGTCCGGAGCTGCCTTTCAGTCCGGAGTTGCCCCTCTATCCTGAGCTACCTCTCTATCCTGAGCTACCTCTCTATCCTGAGCTACCTCTCTATCCTGAGCTATCCCTCTGTCCTGAGCTATCCCTCTATCCCGGTGCTGCCCCTTGTGTCGATGTTACCCAAAAGATTAAGTGGGGGTAATATGAGGGTGGTCATTTGTAGGGGGAGAGGTAAGCTGGGATTGACTATGGTGGGGTGGGGACCTCGCCCTGAGCCTGAGCCACCACCGTGGTCAGATGCCCACCCAGACCCTCCCCTAGACTTTGTGCTGGTGCGCCCGGAGTACGCACCTTATGGGGGGGGGGTTATGTCACGTTCCTGACCTATTTCTGTTAGTTTGTTGTATGTGTTAGTTGGTCAGGACGTGAGTTTGGGTGGGCATTCTATGTTTTCTGTTTCTATGTTGGTTTAGGGTTGCCTGGTATGGCTCTTAATTAGAGGCAGGTGTTTGGCGTTCCTCTAATTGAGAGTCATATTTAGGTAGGTTGTTTCACAGTGTTCGTTGTGGGTGGTTGTCTCCTGTGTCAGTGTTTGTCGCACCATACGGGACTGTTCGGTTTGTTTTTGTACATCGTCATTTTGTGTAGTCTATTTTTTCCCTGTTCGTGCGTTCTTCGTGTTTAATGTAAGTTCGTCGTCCAGGTCTGTCTACTCCGTTTGTTGTTTTGTTAGTTATAGTGAAGTTCGTGTTTTTTCGTCTTGTCTTCAAATAAATTATGTGTTCACAACCCGCTGCGCCTTGGTTCCATCACTACTCCTCCTTTTCGGTTGAAGAGAAGGAGGACCACCGTTACAATACATTAGTTCTTAATGCAACCGCTGTGTTACATTTTTTAAATTAACGTTACTACGACATACAGCGTGCGTTAAAGCGAGACCGCACCGAAATTAATGGCGGAATAGTAGATTTACATTTTTCAACAGAACAACGAATTAACATCATAAATACTTCTTACTTTTTGATGAGCTCCCATCAGAATCTTGGGCAAGTTGTCCTTTGTCCAGAGGAATCGTTGCTCGGTTGTAGATTGTCGCCTTCAACTTTGGAATTAGCAGTAAACATTAGCCATGTGGCTAAGACGTGTCCAACTCACTGTAACGCAGCACTAAGAAATATCCGAAAATCGCAATATACTGATATAAACTGATATAACTCGGTTTAAAATAACAACATTATGATGTCTTTAACACCTATATCGAATAAAATCGGAGCCGGATATATCTAAGGCCTATAACGGGAGCATTCCAGAACGCAATCCTGAGGTCTGTCTTGCGTCATGGCGAATGTTGAAAAGGCTGCACCCCCGGTTCCAAGCCCATTTATATGTCCTCAGATCTGCCTAGCAACTCCATTCCAAATTCTCATTGCTTGCTGACATCCAGGGGAAGGCGTATGCAGTGCATGTCGACCAATAGAATACATGCAAATTAATAAACCGACCCTGGAACAGATTGCCTTATTTCAGATTTCTCACTTCCTCACAGGAAAATTGCTCCAACTTGAGTTCTGTTTTGCTCAGATATAATTCAAACGGTTTTAGAAACCAGAGAGTGTTTTCTATCCAATAGTAATAATAATATGCATATTGTACGAGCAAGAATTGAGTACGAGGCAGTTTAATTTGGGAACAAATTTTTTACAAAGTGAAAACAGCACCCCCTATTGAGAAAAGGTTTTAAGATGAGGGAGGATGATTTTATTTTTTATGTCCATGGCCTTACTTGTATTACAGCATATTGGATGACTGTCATTCATATTACATTCACCCAGTTCAATTTAACAGCGATAGTTTTAGGCTACTACATGATACTCTACTTTTCCCTATAGCCATCATGAATTCGCTACAACCAACGTAGGTGCACAACAGGTCGAGAGACAAATTTGAGGTCACAGACAGTGACACATGGACAGACAGTGACATTCAATACCGCGTTGCTTCCGTTAATTTATGTCTGAGATTATATAAACATGACCGGGTATTCTAACATATATGTATCCATTCATCATCATCAATAGCGTTTCCCAGGTCTTCCTCACGTTTTTGTTTTCCATGTTTTCCTCAGGAAAAGCCTCTATCAACCCTTGATACAGTTTGAAAATCGACTTTGGAGGTTTGTCAGACTGCCTTAAAATAGCATCTGGCTTGTCCAGTGTGTGCTGTACAGAGAGAATAAAGTGTTGTATCTACAAAAATTCACCTCACCTCTGTTACAGACTGGTCTTCCCTGGCTGCCTGACTCTGCTGAGACCCCTGTCACCATCTGATCCTGCTAATCTGAGGCGATAAAGAATTACCTTGGAGGTACATTTATACATTATCCAAGAATAGAATCAATGGTTCAATAATAGAACTGACCATTATTCCCAGATCCCAGACTATAGCTGTAATCTGCTGTCCTGTAGGTACTGTAGGTCTACCCATCAACTCAAGATGGAACTTTGTATCAATTACTGAATATACTGCAAAATTCACCTGATCTCCGTAGACTGGTCTTCCCTGGTTGTCTGATCCTGCTGGGACCCCTGTCACCATCTGATGCTGCTAAGACACGATGAGCATAGCCTGCGGGATCACTGCAGCACGGTCTGCATTTTTCATGCTGCAGGTGGGAGCGACTGTCAGACAGACGAGCTTGGGATATATCTTTTTTTGTCCCACATATTATTTTGAAACGGTCCTCTTTCTGCTTTGTATGCGTTAGCCTACCTATTCTATTAATAGCACATATTTTTTGCATTATTCACACTCAAAATTCGCTGCTTCAACTTCAGTAGCCTACATCTTCTAGTTGGGCGTGAGAGTTCAATTGTGCCTAGTATATGTGGTCTCATTGAAATAGAGTAGACTGCCTACATGGGCGGAGAATCATGTGGCAGTTAACTTGAATATGAAATTCACTTAAATATGATTCGACTGTAGTTTACTACAAAAAATGTAACCATGATTGAAAAGGAAAAGGCACAACGTGAACATAGGTTAGGCTACCATGGTGAGCAAGCATTGTGCCCATTTATTTGTCTCTGCCTGCAAATCGTCCTCCCAAAAGGTAGCTTATATCCTATAGGACTGTGCAAAACGTAGCAAGTGTCGCTGTCATCATTCTTGTTGCTTCCAGTTCAGTAGCCATACCTGCGAGATCAGGTACGCGTGTGGTCTCAATTAAATTGAGTAGGCTATAGCCTATGTATACATGGGCGGAGAAGCATGGGACAGTTATCTTTCCAAGGAAATGTACTTCCTATATATGCCTATGATTAGGCTATAGTTTACTACATTGCCTAGAAATAGGCCTAAATATTGATCACCCATATTTCTCCATCTGAAAATCTTCCACCTCCTAAAAGGTAGGCTATGAAAATAGCTCAAGAGAAAGTGCAAGTCTCTCCTACTCTGCACTCTTCAAACTACATCTAGCATATTGGCTGATATAGCCCAGTAATACAATGTAAAGGCCATGCGGGAATTCAACATATTTCTTAAGTTATTTTTGCGCATTTGATATTGCCTATAGGGTGCAACATTTCTGGGACCATGGCTGTCAAGTGAGCTGCATCACATACGCCTAAAATAACATTGCGGGACTGCGGTTGGGTTTGGGACCAGTTCTTGCCATAGCGGGCAGGAGTCAGACTGAAAGCCAGAGGGTCTGGGCAGGAGTGGGATGAAGAAATCGGTCTTGCGCAGACCTCTACCGTGCACCATGACAGGAAAGCCTGTAACCATAGAGCTGTTTATTACTGTGTCAGTGTGAAAAGTAGGGAATTAGCTAGGGAAACTGACAGATCAATAACGTTACAATGACATACTAACACAACTCACATTGCACTGAAAAAATGCCAAAATATCAATCTTGAATCGTTTGGCCGATGGTTTCATCGTTTGATTCAGGTCTAACCAAATTGAGGCAAAAATAACAGCTAATGTAAGCCAACTTTTGGCAAGCTCTCTCTCTCTAACGGTACATCAACTGTCAAGCTTGCCAAGTTTATGTACTTCTGAAACATGACAAAACAAAGGCTACAAAACATTTCCATACAAACAACTGCTGTTAGTGATATGAGGTGGCTATTATTACTATCTATCTGACAGATAACTAGAGGCTAGAGCTGACCTGGCTGTGGTAGCTACTCACTAGCATAGCTTATTCACCTCAGTCGAGAGGGGATGAAACATTAGCTAACGTTACATGTCAGTTACAATACTATCTCAGCACTGCAAATAAACACTAGTTTAGTTCTTTTTCTATTAAGTTAAACAGCAGTTAACTTGCCAGCTACATCAGTTAACTAAAGAGTAGCCAGTTTCTGTTTTGCTTCCTTTTACAACTCGGTGAAAGAGTGCAACGCGTACACACTGTACTATGCTCAACTCTCCCGTGCTGGTCCAGCCAGCCTTCCAGAAGCTTTGTCTTCACACCACCTGTTAGCCTGCTCTGTGGTGTCCGAGTAGTCCTAATTCCAGTCGGATAGACACTCCAACCTGACCGCTCGGAGGTGTGCGAATGGTCCTAAAGCACACCTTTGGCTTGTTTTCTGTCACATTCCAATGATGAAACTGGGGGAAACAAAAATGCAATTTCAGAATGTGGGGGGGGTACATGTCCCCAGTGAAAGTTGCGCACCTGCTTTTGGGATCCACCCTTGTAAATGTAATTTGTATAATAACACGCAAGTGGAGAAGGCCTGTTGAAACTGGGGACTTGGAAAAATACAAGGTCAAATCATGACGTCAGTGATCTTCAGGTCGGAAAGTTTTAGAAAGAGGTCCGAGATTCCGAGTTGGACGACCGTTCAAAAGATTTTTCCCAGTTGAGTTCCCAGTTGTCTTGAACGTAAATTGCCTGAAGTCAGAGATTTCCGAGGTCTTGAATTGCCAGTCTCATTTCCAGCAAGCGGATTTTCATCCACGTTCGCGCTTCTCGCTGACTCCCCTACATTAACTTTGAACTTTTTCAAAAGCAGGCGAGAGTGAATGGAGGAGACAGAACGCTGGGAGTGAGCTAATCTAATTGATAAAAGGCCACAATAACGATCGTTCGAGTGGGCGGGATTTAGCGCAAAGACGCACCTTTCCCAAGGCCATCCATGCGGCTATGGTTGTGCCAAAATTAAACCCCCATGTTTTCGTTCGAACTCTTATTTTGTCTCTCACAACATAAGCAGTGGGCGGCTTCTGTTATGAAAAAGCAGTGGCCCGGATCTTCAGTTGTTTTTCACAACAGAAGCCGCCTACTGTTTTTGTTATGAGAGTAAAAATAGAGTTTGAACGAATACATGGGTCTTTGCCCCCACCCCTACCCCATACAGAGTCTATTAGTCGATATAATCAAGAACTATCATCAGAAATCACACAATATAAATCAGACAGAGGGGCTAAGCCTTGCCCACTGTTGGACAGACTGGTTCAAATCCTATTAATATCATAATTTCAGAGAGCAATATGTTTACAGTAGGCAAAAAGCATCAACCACGGCTGTTATTACACCCCATACAAGTTAGTGGAGGTAATTACAATTTTCATACATTTTTGATTGTGCTGTAACTAAAACTAGATCTTCTGACTTCCTTTTTCTTCAAGGTCAAAGGTACCCAATCGGATTGTTTTAAAAATGGTGATTTACAATGCTAATGTAATGGATTTTTAAAAACAAATTGTACTGGGATAGCCCCCGAATATGACCCATAGTAGGGGATATCATTTGTTGAGTGCAATTCGATTTGAATAGGCCTATGATCAATTTCACATGATTTGCAATTTTTCATCAAGAGTATTTTTGACTTAAATTTCCTCGGCATGGGGTTATTTCCTGTCTTGGGTGCTAGGCTGCATCTCATTTCTCTGGCTGTGTCTTAATTAGTTTTAATGTCACATGCACAAGTACAGTGAAATGCCTTTCTTGCAAACTCAAAACTCAACAATGCAATAATCAAAAACAATGTATTACTAAAAAATAAAATACAAGAAATAAGAATAGTAAATATGAAATACACAATTAAGTAAGTAAGTAAGCATACTATATACAGGAAATATTACCAATGCCATATTTACATGTGAAGGGATACTGGAGTGATGGAGGTAGATATGTATAGGGGTAAGGGGACTAGACAAAGTGTGCATTAGTACACTTTCTCGCATGGATTTAAACTCACTCTAGCCAATGCTTACACCATTACTGTACTTTTAAATCCACGAGGGAGTGTGCAAGTGCAAAAGAGGAAGAACATACGCACATCCAAGTAGTTTCCGCAGGTGCTGGAGTTGTAGGCATCTCATGGATTTTATTTATCACAACGTTTCGACCCTTAAGTCTTCATCAGGCATCCAGAATCAGGATGCACCCTATGTCCTTAAGCCTGAAGTGCACTCTTGATCACTTGATCACTCGCCTTAATAAATTATGGTGGAAAAGCCCCCTATCCCTTGTTTACACCAATCAAATGAGATGATAATTGGAATGAAAGGAACATATAGACAAAGCCTTGATCTAATGTGGCTTATATAGATCAACAAGGCCAGTGGTTCCCAACCAGGAACCAATATCCAAAGTGGGTACTTGGAAAGACCTATTTTCATATGCCTACATGTAAAATGCATATATGTGGGGGTACTTTGGGGGCACTCTGAGCAGAGCAAGATGTGATTGGGGCTACAATGACCAAAAAAGGTTGGGAACCACTGGACTAGGTAAGTATTAGATAGTATAGTATATTATAACAATTCCAACAATAATCATTCATTAGCCAAGATGCCCAATATATACCTGTCCCATGCTTGTTGAAGTGTCTCTGAATCCATTCCAGACTACTTATGCCTGTGCGAAGCACAACTTCCTTCCCATAACCGTCTTTAGATTCCCTATAAGAAAATAATTGAGAGTGTAATCAATGTACCTCCACTAGTCATGCATTATGGTTGATAACTATGTATCAGATCATTTAAATGTAATTAATATTATATCTGCATTTAGAATGAATCAAACATAGTTGTCATTGTCTTTTTCTCTTTAAGAGATGCCATCTTTTAGAAGAAAACGAGCAGCGCTGGTTTACAGAGACCTGACTAGAGTCCAGGAAAGGGTTGAGGGAGCTACTCCACATGCCTGCAGTGGAGCTGGAATGTCCACCACCAAATGCCATCTGCAGTGTGTGTGGAGTTTGGAGGAGGCTGATCTATGGCGCTGTGGGGATTGTGTCTCAGATAAATATTTCTGTGCCACCTGTGCTGTGAGAACTCCCAGCACTCCCAACATTCTCCACCAGTTGAAGTTAAGGAATGTAATGTATTTTATGTTATGTCAACAAACCTGTCAACTTCTGGCTTAAAAAAATGCTACTGCACTATACTTAATATACTGTAGTTACCTATTGCACTGGACTTAATATTCTGTAGTTACCTAATGCACTGTACTTAATATACTGTAGTTACCTATTGCACTGGACTTAATATTCTGTAGTTACCTAATGCACTGGCCTTAATATACTGTAGTTACCTATTGCACTGTACTTAATATTCTGTAGTTACCTATTGCACTGTACTTAATATACTGTAGTTACCTAATGCACTGTACTTAATATACTGTAGTTACCTATTGCACTGTACTTAATATTCTGTAGTTACCTATTGCACTGGCCTTAATATACTGTAGTTACCTATTGCACTGTACTTAATATTCTGTAGTTACCTATTGCACTGTACTTAATATACTGTAGTTACCTAATGCACTGGCCTTAATATACTGTAGTTACCTAATGCACTGTACTTAATATACTGTAGTTACCTAATGCACTGGCCTTAATATACTGTAGTTACCTATTGCACTGGACTTAATATACTGTAGTTACCTAATGCACTGTACTTAATATACTGTAGTTACCTATTGCACTGGCCTTAATATACTGTAGTTACCTATTGCACTGGACTTAATATACTGTAGTTACCTATTGCACTGTACTTAATATACTGTAGTTACCTATTGCACTGTACTTAATATACTGTAGTTATCTAATGCACTGTACTTAATATTCTGTAGTTAACTATTGCACTGTACTTAATATACTGTAGTTACCTAATGCACTGTACTTAATATACTGTAGTTACCTAATGCACTGTACTTAATATTCTGTAGTTACCTATTGCACTGTACTTAATATACTGTAGTTATCTACTGCACTGTATTTCATATACTGTAGTTACCTATTGCACTGGACTTAATATGCTGTAGATATTCACTGCTGTCACGTCCTGACCATAGTTCTTATGTGTTTTGCTTGTTTTAGTGTTGGTCAGGACGTGAGCTGGGTGGGCATTCTATGTTGTGTGTCTAGTTTGTCCGTTTCTATGTTTGGCCTAATATGGTTCTCAATCAGAGGCAGATGTTTTGTGTTGTCTCTGATTGGGAATCGTATATAGGTGGCTTGTTTTGTGTTGGGATTTGGTGGGTGGTTGTTTCCTGTCTTTGTAACAGCTTTCCTCTTCCTCTTCATCCGAAGAGGAGGAGCATGGATTGAACCAAGACGCAGCGTGGTTATATGACATGATATTTAATTAAACAAAACAGAAAACACGACGCACACTTGAATAATTACAAAACAAATAAACGATGTAGACAGACCTGGACACGAACTTACATATAACGTGAAGAACGCATGAACAGGAAACAGACTACATATAAAACGAACGAACGAACGATACCGAAACAGTCCTGTGTGGCTTGACAAACACAGACACAGAAGACAACCACCCACAACCATCAAAGTGAAAACACCTACCTTAATATGGCTCTCAATCAGAGGAAATGGAAACCACCTGCCTCTAATTGAGAGCCATATCAGGTCACCCTTAACAAACATAGAAACACACAACATAGACTACCCACCCAAACTCACGCCCTGACCGTCAAACACATACAAAATAACAGAAAACCTGTCAGGAACGTGACAGTCTCTGTGTTTTCTCTGCACCAGATAGGGCTGTTTCAGTTTGCCACGTTTGTTATTTTGTAAGTGTTCACTGTTAAATCGTCATTATTAAATAATGTTGAACACGAGCTATGCTGCGTCTTGGTCCGATCCCTGTTACAAATGCACTGGTTTTAATGTACTCTTTTTCCCTACTGCACTATACTTAATATACTATAGTTACCTAATGCACTGTATTTAATATACTGTAGTTACCTACAGCACTGTATTTAATATACTGTAGTTATCTACAGCACTGTATTTAATATACTGTAGTTATCTACAGCACTGTATTTAATATACTGTAGTTATCTACTGCACTGTACTTAATATACTATAGTTATCTACTGCACTGCACCTAATATACAGAGCATTCGGAAAGTATTCAGACCCCTTGACTTATTCCACATTTTGTCACGTTACAGCCTTATTCTAAAATTGATTAAATCGTTTTTTCCCCTCATCAATCTACACACAAGACGCCATAATGACAAAGCAAAAACAGGTTTTTAGATTTTTGTGCAAGTTTATAGAACATTTTTTTTACTGAAATATCAATTTATTTTGATTTTTTTTTTAACTAGGCAAGTCAGTTATTAAGAACATATTTTTATTTACAATGACGGCCTACCAAAAGACCTCTACCTTATCAGGGTAAGGTAGAGGTCTTGGATATGGGGAAAGGGCCAATAAATCGGGGGGAGAGTTTGTGGGATTCCACCCGGAGGGGCAGATCCCGTGTGGATAGCCATACCTTGTGCCTGAGATGATACCTGGGAGCCGGGGTCCGATGGCGATCCGCTTGTCGTCGATACTTGGAGGTGGTCTTGAGGAGGGCCGACCGGGCTCTCCTCCAGGTATGACGACAGCGGCGGACAAACATCTGGGCAGAAGGTATGCTCCTCTTCCTGCTCAGGGAAGAGTGGGGGCTGATACCCCAGGGAACACTCAAACGGTGATACGCCCGTGGCAGAGCAGGGAAGGGTGTTGCGGGTGTATTCCACCCACACCAGCTGCTGGCTCCAGGTGGTGGGGTTGGGCAGCACAGGGTGGTCTCGAGGTCCACCCCCAGTCTAACGGCCAGTCGGAGCGAGCCAACCAGGCAGCACAGGGTGGTCTCGAGGTCCTGGTTGGCTCGCTCCGACTGGCCGTTAGACTGGGGGTGGAACCCGGGGGACAGGCGGGCCGACGACCCAATGAGGGTGCAGAACACTTTCCCGAACCGGGATGAAAACTGAGGGCCGCGGTCGGAGACCATGTCCATGGGCAGTCCATGGATCCGGAAGACGTGCTGCACCATGAGCCGAGCCGTCTCCTTGGCAGAGGGTAACTTGGGGAGAGGAATGAAGTGGGCGGCATTGGAAAAGTGATCCACCACAGTCAGGACAGCGGTGTTGCCATCAGACGGGGGGAGACATGTGACAAAGTCTAGGGAGATGTGAGACCAGGGACGATGAGGGATGGGCAAAGGTTGGAGGATGCCACCTTTGGCAGCGATTACAGCGTTGAGTCTTCTTGCAGCATCGCTGCACAGCTATTTTCAGGTCTCTCCAGAGATGTTCGATCGGGTTCAAGTCTGGGCTCTGGCTGGGCCACTCAAGGACATTCAGAGACTTGTCCCGAAGCCACTTCTGTGTTTCTTGGCTGTGTGCTTAGGGACGTTGTCCTGTTCAAAGGTGTACCTTCGCCCCAGTCTGAGGTCCTTGAGCGCTCTGGAGCAGGTTTTCATCAAGGATCTCTCTGTACTTTGCTCCGTTCATCTTTCCCTCGATCCTGACTAGTCTCCCAGTCCCTGCCTCTGAAAAACACCCCCACACTATGATGCTGCCACCACCATGCTTCACCGTAGGGATGGTGCCAGGTTTCCTCCAGATGTGACGCTTGGCATTCAGGCCAAAGAGTTCAATCTTGGTTTCATCATGGTCTGAGAGTCCTTTAGGTGCCTTTTGGCAAACTCTAATCAGGCTGTCACGTGCCCTAAATGAGGAGTGGCTTCCGTTTGGCCATTCTACCAAAAAAGCCTGATTGGTGGAGTGCTGCAGAGGTGGTTGTCCTTCTGGAAGGTTCTCCCATCTCCACAGAGGAACTCTGGAGCTTTGTCAAAGTGACCATCGGGTTCTTGGTCACCACCCTGACCAAGGCCTTTCTCACCCGATTTCTCAGTTTGGCAGGGCAGCCAGCTCTAGGAAGAGTCTTGAGGTTCCAAACTTCTTCCATTTAAGATTGATGGAGGCCACTGTGTTCTTGGGGACCTTCAATGCTGCAGAAAGTTTTTGGTACCCTTCCCTAGATCTGTGGCTTGACCCAATCCTGTCAAGGGGTCTGAATAATTTCCGAATGCACTGGACTGTAGGTATCTAGTGCACTGTACTTAATATACTGTAGTTACCTACTTCTTTCATTGTGTTGTGCACATTACACTGTATTCCTGCACAAATGACAACTTAGATTTTGATTTCATTTGATCTAGTTTACCATAACCCTGTTTACGCTGTTGTTATGATGAAAATATGTCATTTTGAAAGTTCTTAGAGACATGTATCTCACCAGCACTTGTGTAATGTTTAGCAATGCAATCTAAGAAACGGAATGTCCTCATTTCAGGAAAAGCTCAGGACGTCTGGCTGCAGTTCTGCAGCTGTGAGCTGGAACATGTCACCCTAACCACTGGCCTAGTCTGTCTACATAAGCCACATTAGGTCATGGCTTTTTCTATCTGTTCCTTTCATCCCAATTGTCATCTCATTTGATTGGTGTAAACAAGAGGTTGGGGGATTTTTCACAAAAACGGTTATACCAGTCATTTAATATATTAATTTGAGTGATCAAGAGTGCACTTCAGGATTAAGGACACAGGTTGCATCCTGATTCTCTACCCTTTTTCAGAAGTGTGCACTTGCACCATCCCTGTCATGGATTTTAAAGCATAGGATAGGAATGGTGTAAGTATTGGCTAGAGGGAGTTTAAGTCCATGGAAGAAAGTGTACTAGTGCACACTTTGAGAGAAGCGTGGATAATTAAGACTCAGCCAGGGAAATGAGATACAGCCAGTGGCGACCCGTCATTGAGGACAGGTGGGGCAGAGCATGCTTTGCATGTTATTTTGGCATTAATACGTGTCACATATCAGTTAACAAACAATGAAAAAACAACAACATTGAGTTAGTAAAGCCACATACAAACATGGTGTATTGTTTTACTTGTAAGACAGCTCCAAAATGCAAGTGTTTCAGCATAGCTCAGTGCTTTCTGTGGTGGTGTGGGAGCCAGCGGAAAATATGGATCGCAGGGATTGGTAATGTTCTCTAATTGCGCCGTGATTGGCTCAGTGTTCTGTCACTCATGGGGATGCAAAATCTACGGGGAGAGCTGGAAAATTGAAGTCCCTTGGGTGCTGCCATAGATTTACAGTAGTACTGCCCATCGAAGAAGGCTCAAGGTCATTGGCCACAGATGAAATGACGTCAAATCACGTCATATCTACCGTAGCTTTGATTGGACTGATCATGTTAACATAATACTTTCAGAATCTTAGCTAGCAAGCTAGACAAGCAGTCATCATCATGAATCAAGTTGACAATCTATTGGCAAATCCTTTTCAATCCTTGTCATATGAAGAGAAATGATAGATTAAACGTATTGGTGCTCACTGGCCATTGGACATAAACATTACACAACAAGTTGGAAATTGCAAATTCAACAAAGAGTAGTTTGGAAGGAATCAATGGCTAACTACAAGCTTTGCATAGCATTCACTAGCCTGCTATTCAGTGGAGAGGATGTGTGGTCCAAGTCTGGGTTTAAGGGTCTATTTTCCAAGCCTAAAAGGATAAACATTAACTCGCAATACATCATGTACCAGAAAAGTTTGAATACATTGGCCATGCTGTCAA
This sequence comes from Salvelinus fontinalis, assembly GCF_029448725.1. Classification (NCBI taxonomy): domain Eukaryota; kingdom Metazoa; phylum Chordata; class Actinopteri; order Salmoniformes; family Salmonidae; genus Salvelinus; species Salvelinus fontinalis. Next base: position 48,012,625 of record NC_074665.1, on the reverse strand, counting down.
TCCAGAATAACTTCTGTCGCGTTCAAAATAACTTGAAACTCAGAACTGGGAAATCTCAGAGTTTAAGACATCTGGGAAAATATGTGCTATGACTGGGAAAATACGTTTTGAATGGTCATCCAACTCGGATTTCAAAGTCAGGAACTCAGACCTCTTTCTAGAGCTCTGACCTGAAGATCACTGACGTCATGATTCTACCTGTTTTCTTTCCAAGTTCCCAGTTGTTTGAAAGCACCATAAATTCAAAGAATGCCAGACTTTGATGACAAAGTTTTATGACCAAATTTGCCCACAAGAAGGACCATCGTGCCACCTTCCTGTTCATGTGAGCGCAGCACAACAAGGTGAGTCCTAACATGTATTGTATGCTGCTGCATAATTGATGTAATATGCAAGGGAGATATGTTTTCTGTTGCTAATAAAGTATTACTAAGTGTATGTTGTGTAGTAAGCTGTTAGTAGCCCATGTGCTTCACCCTAATATTTTGGTCCCTTTCCCCCTCATATTTTAGCCTACTGTTCTGATTTGGTGGTGTGCACATGTAGAGAAATGTAATCATTGAATATTGTAAGAGCTTTCATTGTCTGCTTATATGCCTCCTTAATTTATCCTACGGTTCTGACTTGGTGTACAGGGAGAATACTGTAAGAATGGCCCATGTTCTGAATTCTGTTGCTGTACATTTCAAAAGTGCTGAACAAAATATAATGTTTTTAGTTAGCCCCACAAAGATGTACATGCTAAAATCGCCACTGGCTACAGTCTAGCACCCAAAACAGGAAATTACATAATGTCATGGTTCCTGGGAAATTTAACCTGAAAAGACTGCTATTGCAAAATTGCAAATCATGGGAAATTGTTAATACATTCTGATCGAAATGCACTCATGAAAAGTTCTCCCCGACAAACTAGTACAGGGTCCAATAACAGCAGTGGTTGATGCTTTTTGCCTACTGTAAACATTGCACTTGGAAATTGTGGTATTAATATTTGATTTGAACCTTCTGAACAATTATTGGGTGAGGCGGCGCCCCTCTGTCTGATTCGCGGCCTCCTTTTTCCCAACGCAGTTTTGCCAAAACCACGCCCAGTTATTCATAGGGACGTTCTACTACACTCCTATTGGCTAGCTAGCTTTGTCTCACTCATAGGCAATCAGCGCAGAGACAGTGACCTTCCAAGGTAAGGATGGAAAGTGTAATTTAACAATTATCTGGCAACCATAATGCAGGCCTGTTATTATCATGTTTGGTAACATTTGCCCATGTATTTACTTTCAGAGTTTCAATGAGCTGTAAAAATGTCTCAGAGAACTCTGCTGAATTCCCTCAATTGAAGGTCAGCTACATTAACCCAGGCTGCTTAACATTACTTAACCTTACTAGCTCAGTATTTGAAGTTGTTATATTATCATTAGTAGTCTATTATCAGGTAAAAGCATATGCTTATTATTCATCCTTTTTCAAATATGTATTAGCTAATCATTCAGTAGAATACGCTATGCTACAGCCATTCAATCTGTCTTTGAGCGTTAAGGGACGTTAATGGTTAGCTCGGTCCACAACATTATGTTATTATATTTTGCTATCTTGAAATACAAGGGCAAATGTTAATCAGTGACTGAAATTTCGCGCTACGTGATATTCACTTTCGGATTTGGAGAACGCTCAAAGCGTTGTAGAACCCTCATCTGAATAACGGGGCGTGGTTTTGGCTTAACTGCGTTGGGGAAAAGAAAGACGCGCCTGATTCATATCGCGTGATTTCTGATGATAGTTATCGATAATAAAGTGACTGATTGGTTCTGTATGGTGGCCAAAACCCGCATGTTTTCGTTCAAACTCTGTTTTTACTCTCTCCCAACACAAGCAGTGGGCGTCTTCTGTTTTGAAAAACAACGGCCCAGATCCGTAGTTGCTTTTCACAACAGAAGCCGCCCCACTGCTTGTGTTGTGAGAGAGATTTTTTTTTTTTAACGATAACATGGATGTTTGGCCCGTCAATAGCCACTGGGCTGATGTTGGGGAAAAGGTGTCTTATTTTTAGGGGATAGATCAGCTATGAAATTAGAAGATACAATTGGAGTCTATCAAATAACATTACTTGCACAATTTTTAATTCCCCTTTTTATTCATTATATTTTATGGTGGGTGGAAAACATTACAATTTTATATTTGTATATATAACGTTTTTTGCTGAATTGTACTGGATTCCAAGTGTATCGCCAATTAACCAATCACTCCAATCTTAATTCCAACACTCAGATGTCTCAGATGTCCATCAACCCATAACCCATCTTTCGCAGTACACTACCACTTTACTATTTCCTTTTGCAATACATCCTTCTATTTTACTGTGATGTCTTATGAGGGTCTTGAATCTGTGCTATGTGTACCATTTCTACAGAGATTTCCCTCAAAATAAATACTTTATCTAAGAGTATAATACATTTTCCCATTGATTGAAGGTGGTTTTTCAAATATCATAACAGTACTGTTTGTAGATCCATCTGAACTCAGACATTATGACTTAAGAACCACTCCTGGACATGACTTCCAAATCAAGCCACCGAAGGACCGTATCAAAACAGAGTATCTGTTGACTCTGTTTCCTTGTGGCAGAGTCTGCACAGGGCTGACTGTTCAATGCCCCATATGTTGAGCATTCTTTTTGTGGCCAAAATGTGTATCTAATAGTTTAAATTGAAAAGAACGGAATTATGTTTTGTATATCAGTTCATAAACCCAATGCTATGGTATTGGGACATAAAAAATCTGTTTCCAACTATCTAGAATTTTACGCGGAATAGTTGTCAATCCTCTCGACCTTAAGTAAAACATGCAATTTACGATTTATGCTAGCTAGTCATTTTAAGGCATGCATGGTTTTTCATTGGAGGCAGAGAAACCAATTCATTCCTTTCTCTTTTGAGTAATTGCCTCTTCCATTTTTGTGGCAAAGCTGCAATGAGTTGATTATACTTTTGTATTGAGCATACATCTCCATAAACCCAGGGAAACCAATCGAAGCTCAATCAATTTCTGGATGAATGTTGCACCAACAAACGGACTCCTTTCCAGATCAGTGGGTCACAACTCTCCCTCACGGTGTACCACGTGGGTCACGTCAGAGAAGCAAGTTCTAGGCTACTTATGTTTATTATTTTTGTTCTCAATCAATATGTACTGCACTTTGACAATATGTACTCTTTCTCTGTTTGTCCCTCTTTCTTTGTCTCTTTGTCACCTTCTCTCTCTCTAAAAAGTTGACCCATGACCTCCCAGAGGCATCTCCTGTTTTTTCCCACTGTTCTGTCAAAGTGATGAACAGAAAGAAAGAGGTGTGGAGGTCTGGTAATGGATCGCTCTTCTCTGACACCCCCTCCATAATCTCTGTACCACCCATGCTGGCCCCTCCTCCCGCTGCAGTGCCCTACCCTCCCCTCCCCTCTCTCCCACCTCTTACCCTCTCAGGACCATATCAGTTAGAAATCCAGAGAGAAGCGTCATCTTATATTAGATTACCAGTGACTAGCGACATATGAACCGGATAATTGGTAGGAGTTATACTCACCATACATTCTATATATATATTTTTGTAATTAACTAAAGTTGGTGCTGTTGAACACATAATAAACGTGACTCTCTCTCTACCTTTAATTGATGTTTACACTGTGCATTTTCTGTGATCCTATGGTTTTTGGAAATTCAGAAATTCAAGAACTGCATTTTTTTGTCTGCAGTGCTATGGTCACAGATGAGTAGGCTACTGTAGATAGATTACATGTCATGTCATATACAAGCCAGTAGGTGCTAGAACACCTAGCTACTGGTGATACTTGTGGTACTGTAGGGTTATTTTATGATAAAGACGTCAGTGATGGCAGGAATTAAAATATTAATAATAATCTCAGCTATTCAATCAAAACAAAATAGCCTAAAATAAAAGCCAATAGTACTACTGGTAATATGGCCGGATCAGAGCGCATCCATGTTTGTGGTCTTACAGTTATTATGGCAACAAACAGAACTCAAACAGCCACGGTATGTATGTCTCCTTAAGTGAATTAAGTGAGTTTACTCAAGATAGTGGTTATACCTTTACTCACGTCTAATCTCAGGCGACCACTCTAGCCCTAAATTACCTGTTTCTCCAGTAGGCTACATGTGTGTCAGTATAGACTAATCTAATGCCCGTCAGTCAGTGTGGTACGAGAATAGCCAGGCTACTTAAGACGCCAGGCTTCTGGAAAGGAAGTGACAAATACTCGCTACACACAATCGGGCAGATTAGCCTTGAGGTCAGTAATCTGGTTTCAGCACCATGGATAGTGACACTCGCGGCCAAACAGCGCGCGATCATTCATTCGAGATACACATTTGGATTTGTTTGAGAAGTTATTTTTTAATTGCTTAACACTGCTAAAACAACGTATTTTCTAATCTCGATTGTGTAAAATGTAGGCATGTGAAGTTTTTGTTCTTTTTTCTTGAATTTCTACTCACGGCTCACTTTGGGTTGAATTAGGCTAAAATAATCACAAAAAGGAGGACCAGCATAGGAGGTGGACCAGCATAGGGGGTGGACCAGCGAGTTGATAAAGGGAAGCAAGGTTTAATGGTATGTGAGTGAGAGTTTAAGGGCGGAGAGAGAAGGTGATAGTGAATAGGGCTGCGCGCTCAAGCGGGAGTGCGCGCGGACAGCAAATCGGTCGGAGACTGGAGTCGCAAGGATGGAGATACGACCAGATAGGTTTAAAATCGTCGCGGGCCAGACCCTCGGAAAATTACATAAGTAAGTTTAAACAACAGCTTCATTACTTTTTCTGTCTGGTTTATTGGTGCAAACTGTGTAGCCTACTTTGTTATCGTAGCGCGTGAAATCCAGATTAGCGCCGTCTTGATTTTTTATTACAAAATAGTCACTTGTCATCCCGCCCGGCATGCATTTAGAGTTTATATAGAGTTTAAATAGATGTATATTCAAGTAACCTAGGCCTATTAAGCGTTGTAAAAGATCAGGGATGACTTTTATCTGCACTTTTGGCTAAAAAGGAACCGGTGGGCCGGCCGGTAGACAAATTTGGCTGTAGGTTATGGAATAGCAAGATGCCCAAAGGCCTGAGCGGGGTTGGTTGACCTGACGAAACATCTGTTTGAAATGATCAATTTGGTCTTTGTCAATTTCGTAAAACCAATTTTTAATTTTTTAATTTGAGACAACTCTAACTGAGTAAAATGAAAGATAGGCATAGCCTACATTTTTATTTATGTTCAGGGATGTATTTTACGAGTATTCAACTGCTTTTAATGTGGGTTATTTGATTATCTTTCATGTTAAATTGTTAATTTCAAAAAGGTTTATGGTTGCTCTAATAGAAAATATTTGATTTCCATCGTGTGTAAATGTATAGCTTCTGTTCTATGTCAACTGTCAGAGCAAGGACATTGCAAAGAGGTACTTAGCTATCTCAATTACCTCGTACCCCTCCCTGCACATAGACTCGGTACTGGTACTCCCTGTATTAGCCATGTTATTTTTACTCGTTATTTTCATTCGTAAATCACTGTGTATTTAGTCCTCGTGTCACTATTTCTGTTATTATTGTATTTTATTATGTATCTTTAACTCTGCATTGTTGGAAAATTACCCGTAAGTAAACATTTCACTGTTAGTTTACACCCGTTGTTTACGAAGCATATGACGAATACAATTTGATTTGAAGGATAGCCAACTAGATTAATTTAATTCAGGCCCTATTAATATCGACGTGGGAATGTCCTCACCTTTACCTGTTAACTTGAGACCGTTTTCGTTCCGTCCATTCTAAAGTCTATAAATAGGTCTTACCTCAAATAGTTTCCTAAAGGCTAGATTTGAACCTACAGTATCTTCGAGTTCACGGACGTTTTCTGTAGGCCGAACCTAAATAAAGAACTTAGCCTCAGCTCACTTAGGTGCGCAAAGCTCAGTCAGCTTGTGATGGGATGGATGGATGAAGAGGCCTAATAGCCAACATTAGTTTCTTCTAATTTGACATGTAAATGATTTTATATAGATAGACCATGATGATCTAAACATTATTATAAACTGGATGGTTTGAGCCCTGAATGCTGATTGGCTGAAAGCCATAACATATCAGACGGATATGAAGAAAATATAAAATCATTTAATGTTCTAATTACGTTGGTAACCAGTTTAAAATAGCAATAAGGCACCTCAGGGGTTTGTGGTATATGGCCAATATACCACGGATAATGACTGTATCCACCCCGAGTTGCATCATGCTTAATAACACCCCATAGCCATTGAACATACCCCTTCAAATTCGTGGATTCGGCTATTTCAGCCACACCCCTTGATGGCAGGTGTATAAAATCGAGCACACAGCCATGCAATCTCCATTGACAAACATTGGAAATAGAATGGCCCGTACTGAAGAGCTCAGTGACTTTCAATGTGGCACCGTCACAGGATGCCACCTTTACTACAAGTCAGTTAGTAAAATTTCTGCCCTGCTAGAGCTGCCCCGGTCAACTGTAAGTGCTGTTGGAAAAGGCTAGGAGCAACAATGGCTCAGCCGCAAAGTGGTAGGTCACACAAGCTCACAGAACAGGATTGTCGAGTGCTGAAGCGCACAGCGCGTGAAAATTGTCTGTCCTCGGTTGCAACACTCACTACCGAGTTCCAAACTGCCTCTTGAAACAACATCAGCACAATCATTTCCATGGCTGAGCAGCTGCACACAAGCCTAAGATCACCATGCGCAATGCCAATAGTTGGCTGGAGTGTTGTAAAGCTCGCCTTCATTAGACTCTGGAGTAGCAGAAACGCATTCTCTGGAGTGAGGAATCACGCTTCCCCATCTGGCAGTCCAATTCCAATGGACGAATCTGAGTTGTGCAGATGCCAGGGGAACGCTACCTTCCCCAATGCATAGTGCCAACTGTAAAGTTGGGTGGAGGATAAATAATGGTCTGGGGCTGTTTTTCATGGTTCAGGCTAGGCCCCTTAGTTCCAGTGAGTGGAAATCTTAACACTACAGCAGGGGTGGGCAACTCCAGTCATCGAGGGCCTGACTGGTGTCACACTTTTTCTCCATCCCTAGCAAACACAGCTGATTAATCAAATTGCATTCTAAACTGAAGATCATGATTAGGTGGTTATTGGAGTCAGGTGTGTTAGCTGGGGCTGGGGCTGGGGCTGGGGCAAAACTGTGACACCAATCAAGCCCTCAAGGACTGGAATTACCTACCCCTGCACTACAGCATGCAATGATATTGTAGACGATTCTGTGCTTCCAACTTTGTGGCAACGGTTTGGGGAAGGCCCTTTCCAGTTTCAGCATGACAATGCCCCTGTGCACAAAGCGAGGTCCATGCAGAAATGGTTTGTTGAGAACGGTGTGGACGAACTTGACTGGCGTGGACAGAACCCTGACCTCAACTCCATCTAACACCTTTGGGATGAATTGGAAAGCCGACTGCGAGCCAGGCCTAATCGCCCAACATCAGTGCCCGACCTTGCTAATGCTCTTGTGGCTGAATGGAAGAAAGTCCCCGCAGCAATGTTCCAATATCTAGTGGAAAGCCTTCCCAGAAGAGTGGAGGCTGTTATAACGGCAAAGGGAGGACCAACTCCTTATTAATGCCCATGATTTTGGAAGGAGATGTTCAACGAGCAGGTGTCCACATACTTTTGGCCATGTAGTGAATATATATGCACTACCGTTCAAAAGTTTGGGGTCACTTAGAAATGTCCTTGTTTTTGAAAGAAAAGCCATTTTTTGTCCATTAAAATTACATCTAATTGATCAGAAATACAGTGTAGACATTGTTAATTATGTAAATGACTATTGTAGCTGGAAACGGCTGAATTTTTATGGAATATCTACATAGACGTACATTTTGTGGATTCAAACAGGCTCAAAATGGCCAGAAAACAAAGAACTTTCTTCTGAAACTCTTCAGTCTATTCTTGTTCTGAGAAATGGAGACTATTCCATGACTATTGGAGACTATTCCATGCGAGAAATTGCCAAGAAACTGAAGATCTCGTACAACGCTGTGTACTACTCCCTTCACAGAACAGCGCAAACTGGCTCTAACCAGAATAGAAAGAGGAGTGGGAGGCCCCGGTGTACAACTAAGCAAGAGGACAAGTACATTAACGTGTCCAGTTTGAGAAACAGACGCTTCACAAGTCCTCAACTGGCAGCTTCATTAAATAGTACCCGCAAAACACCAGTCTCAACGTCAACAGTGAAGAGGCGACTCTGGGATGCTGGCCTTACTACAAGATGAGACACTCTCTCATCTTTCTAAAAGTTCTAAAAACAAATATACTGTAGTTCTACGTTATAGCCTCCATTTAATGCCACCTCTTTGTGTTTGAAACTTGCAGAGAGCAAAAGAGGTGGCATTAAATGGAGGCTATAGCCTAGAATGACTGTATTCCTATTTTAATTCTGCTTTGCTTTTAAGTCATTGAAAGTGTAGTGTTAGGCATTTGGGTGACAAATCGGACATTGTTTTTCCATTGGAATTTGGTTCTGATTTTAGATGTTTGAAAGTATACTGATAACACTTTGGAAATTCAACTAACTTTTGGCTTTCTTTTGAAGTGGTTGAATATACAGTCGTGGCCAAAAGTTTTGAGAATAACACAAATATTAATTTTTACAAAGTCTGCTGCCTCAGTGTCTTCAGATATTTTTGTCAGATGTTACTATGGAATACTGAAATATAATTTCAAGCATTTCATAAGTGTCAAAGGCTTTTATTGACAATTACATGAAGTTGATGCAAAGAGTCAATATTTGCAGTGTTGACCCTTCTTTTTCAAGACCTCTGCAATCCGCCCTGGCATGCTGTCAATTAACTTCTGGGCCACATCCTGACTGATGGCAGCCCATTCTTGCATAATCAATGCTTGGAGTTTGTCAGAATTTGTGGGTTTCTGTTTGTCCACCCGCCTCTTGAGGATTGACCACAAGTTCTCAATGGGATGAAGGTCTGGGGAGTTTCCTGGCCATGGACCCAAAATATCGATGTTTTGTTCCCCGAGCCACTTAGTTATCACTTTTGCCTTATGGCAAGGTGCTCCATCATGCTGGAAAAGGCATTGTTCGTCACCAAACTGTTCCTGGATGGTTGGGAGAAGTTGCTCTCGGAGGATGTGTTGGTACCATTCTTTATTTATGGCTGTGTTCTTAGGCAAAATTGTGAGTGAGCCCACTCCCTTGGCTGAGAAGCAACCCCACACATGAATGGTCTCAGGATGCTTTACTGTTGGCATGACACAGGACTGATGGTAGCGCTCACCTTGTCTTCTCCGGACAAGCTTTTTTTCCGGATGCACCAAACTATCGGAAAGGGGATTCATCAGAGAAAATGACTTTACCCCAGTCCTCAATAGTCCAATCCCTGTACCTTTTGCAGAATATCAGTCTGTCCCTGATGTTTTTCCTGGAGAGAAGTGGCTTCTTTGCCGCCCTTCTTGACACCAAGCCATCCTCCAAAAGTCTTCGCCTCACTGCGTGCAGATGCACTCACACCTGCCTACTGCCATTCCTGAGCAAGCTCTGTACTGGTGGTGCCCCGATCCCGCAGCTGCATCAACTTTAGGAGACGGTCCTGGCGCTTGCTGGACTTTCTTGGGCGCACTGAAGCCTTCTTCACAACAATTGAACCATTCTCCTTGAAGTTCTTGATGATCCGATAAATGATTGATTTTACAGGCAGCAATATCCTTGCCTGTGAAGCCCTTTTTGTGCAAAGCAATGATGATGGTACGTGTATCCTTGCAGGTAACCATGGTTGACAGAGGAAGAACAATGATTCCAAGCACCACCCTCCTTTTGAAACTTTCAGTCTGTTATTCAATCAGCATGAGAGAGTGATCTCCAGCCTTGTCCTTGTCAACACTCACACCTGTGTTAACGAGAGAATCACTGACATGATGTCAGCTGGTCCTTTTGTGGCAGGGCTGAAATGCAGTGGAAATGTTTTTTGGGGATTCAGTTCATTTGCATGGCAAAGAGGGACTTTGCAATGAATTTTAATTAATCTGATCACTCTTCATAACATTCTGGAATATATGCAAATTGCCATCATACAAACTAAGGCAGCAGTTTTTATGAAAATTAATATTTGTGTCATTCTCAAAACTTTTGGCCACGACTGTAGGTTGCAATCTCATTGTTCAACGTCTCAACCAAATATTATCCAATTATCCACGTTGAAATGACGTGGTGTGCCCAGTCAAATTGCTCTCTGCAAGTTTCAAACATAACAAGGTGGCATTAAATGGAGGCTATAGCCTAGAACTACTGTATCTTCGTTCTTGGAACTTTATGAAGGAGGAGACATGAAGTTTCATCTAAGTTTATGCTTTGTTCATATTTTACCCGGCGGCTCCGGTTCGGGACGCAGCCCCCGCTCCCTACGCTGACCCCTCCGCTTCTGTGGAACCGGACCGTGGATCATCGCCGGAGGCTCTGAACTGGGAACCACCGCTGGAGGCTCTGGAGTGCAGCTCGTCGCTGAAGACTCCGGACTGCAGATTATCGCTGGAGACCCCGGACCGGGGACCGTTGCTGGGGGCCCAGGAACGGGGATCGTCGCTGGGGTCCCGGAACGTGGACCGTCGCTGAAGACTCCGGACTGCGGATCGTCGCTGAAGACTCCGGACTGCAGATCGTCGCTGGAGACGCCGGACCGGGGACCGTCGCTGGAGACTCCGGACCGTGGACCGTCGCTGGAGACTCCGGACCGTGGACCGTCTCAGGAGGTTCCGGACCGTGGACCGTCGCTGGAGACTCCGGACCGTCGACCGTCTCAGGAGACTCCGGACCGTGGACCGTCGCTGGAGACCCTGGACCGTGGACCGTCTCAGGAGGTTTCCGGACCGTGGACCGTCTCAGGAGGTTCCGGACTGTGAAACATCGCCGGAAGCTCCGGACCGGGAACTGTCGTCGGAAGCTCTGGACCGGGAACTGTCGCAGGAAGCTCTGGACCGGGAACTGTCGCAGGAAGCTCTGGACCGGGAACTGTCGCCGGAAGCTCTGGACCGGGAACTGTCGCCGGAAGCTCTGGACCGGGAACTGTCGCCGGAAGCTCTGGACCGGGAACTGTCGCCGGAAGCTCTGGACTGGGAACTGTCGCCGGAAGCTCTGGACTGTGGAGGCGCACTGGAGGCCTGATGCGTGGTGCCGGCACTGGTGGTACCGGGCTGATGACACGCACCTCAGGGCAAATGCGGGGTGGAGGCACAGGACATACTGGACTGTGGAGGCGTACTGGAGGTCTGATGCGTGGTGCCGGCCCTGGTGGTACCGGACCGTGGACCGTTTCAGGAGGTTCCGGACTGTGAAACATCGCCGGAAGCTCCGGACCGGGAACTGTCGCCGGAAGCTCTGGACCGGGAACTGTCGCCGGAAGCTCTGGACCGGGAACTGTCGCAGGAAGCTCTGGACCGGGAACTGTCGCTGGAAGCTCCGGACCGGGAACTGTCGCCGGAAGCTCTGGACCGGGAACTGTTGCCGGAAGCTCTGGACCGGGAACTGTCGCCGGAAGTTCTGGACTGGGAACTGTCGTCGGAAGCTCTGGACTGTGGAGGCGCACTGGAGGCCTGATGTATGGTGCCGACACTGGTGGTACCGGGCTGATGACACGCACCTCAGGGCAAATGCGGGGAGGAGGCACAGGACGTACTGGACTGTGGAGGCGCACTGAAGACACAGTACGTATTGTCGGCGCAGGATATACTGGGCCGTGGAGATGCACTGGAGGTCTGGAGCGTAGAGCTTGCACAACGCGTCCTGGCTGGATGCTCACTTTAGCCCGGCAAGTGCAGCGCGGTGGCACAGGACACACTGGGCTGTGAAGACGCACTGGGGATACAGCACGTAAAGCCGGCGCAGGATATCCTGGTCCGAAAAGGTGTACTGGAGACCAGGAGCGCTGAGCCGGCACAACCCGTCCTGGCTGGATGTCCACTCTAGCGCGGCAAATCTGGGGAGCTGGAATAGAGCGCACCGGGCCATTAATGCGCACTGGAGCCTACCTCCGCCAATCTCCCCATGTGCCCACCCAAAAAATATTTTGGGGCTGCCTCTCGTGCTTCCATCGTTGCCTTGACTCCTCGTATCGTCACCGTTCCTCTTTCGCTGCCTCCGCCTGCTTCCATGGCAGGGTCTTGTCTCCTGCCATTACCTCCTCTCAGGTCCAGGATGTCCTCCACTCCCTTTTCTCCTGGGCCCATGATCCCTGCTCCTCCTGGTCACGCTGCTTGGTCCGTTTGTGGTGGGATCTTCTGTCACGTTCGTCGTAAGGATCGGACCAAGACGCAGCTTGGTATGCGTACATATTCAATTTATTAAATGAACACTGAAAAAAAACAATAAAGAACAAACGAAACGTGAAGCTATACAAAAAAAATTGTGCTGACAGGCAACTAAACATAGACAAGATCCCACACCAGAAAGTGGGGGAAAAGGACTGCCTAAATATGATCCCCAATCAGAGACAACGATAAACAGCTGTCTCTGATTGGGAACCATATCAGGCCAACATAGAAATACACAACATAGAATGTACAAAAACCCTAGACATGCAAAAACTAGAGTACCCACCCTAGTCACACCCTGACCTAACCAAAATATAAAGAAAAACAGGGATATCTAAGGTCAGGGCGTGACAGGAAATGCTTCCTTACAAGCCCTTAACCAACAATGCAGTTTTAAAAAAATAGTTCTGAAAATATTTACTAAATAAAATAAAAAATAATAAAAAAAGTAACATAATAAAATAACAATAACAAGGCTATATACAGGTGGTACAACAAGCTGATCTCTATGTGGCTTTGGACCAAGAGTTTGTATGCATTTTAGGGTTTTTATGTGTGCAAAAGAATGGTATGCACTGAGTGTACAAAACATTAGGAACACCTTCCTAATATTGAGTTGCACCCCCTTTTGCCCTCAGAGCAGCCTCAATTCGTTGGGGCATTTGACTCTACAAGGTGTCGAAAGCGTTGCACAGGGATTCAAGTTGGCTGGATGTCCTTTGGTGTTGGACCATTCCTAATACACACATGAAACTGTTGAGTGTAAAAAATAAAACAGCATCGTTGCAGTTCTTGACACACTTAAACCAGTGCGCCTGGCACCTACTACCATACCCCGTTCAAAGGCACTTAAAAAGGCACTGTGTTCCTAATGTTTTGTCCACCCAGTGTATAGCCTATTGTGTTCAGCTGGTCAGCTAAGTACTGTCACATTGTAAAAGTAGACCATCATTGTAAATAAGAATTTGTTCTTAACTGACTTGCCTAGTTAAATAAAGGTTAAAGTAAAACTAAATACAAAAAAAGCATTTGGAATTGGCCTAGGCCTATATGCAATGAAAGTTAGATCAGCAGCTAATTTGCCTAGTGAGATGCAGTGTGACCACTTGAGAGAGCTGGCTACTCTGCTCAAGAAATGTGAAAGACACATCTTTCATAAGGGGACATAATGTTTGTTTGGCGTGACCACGATGCAAGAAAAGGTATGATGAATCTTCAGAAACATTGGATGGATATCGGAGCGCAAAGAGTTTGCGGTCTCTCTTTTTCTCAGGATTTGAAGATGCATCTAAACACACAAATCCTCTCCCGAAATAACCCTCCCCCTCCAAGCTGTTGGCCCACATAAATCCCAATCACCATATACCCCTCTCTCTCTTTCTCTCTTTCTCTTTCTCTATCTCTCTCTCACTTCAATTCAGTTCAAAGGGCTTTATTGGCATGGGAAACTTGTTTACATTGCCAAAGCAAGTGAAATAGATAATTAACAAAAGTGAAATAAACAATCATCAATGTACAGTAGGTCTAAACAGTACACTCAAAAAAGTTTCAAAGGAATAGAGACATATGAAATGTCATATTATGGCTATGTGCAGTGTTGTAACAATGTGCAAATACTTGAAGTACAAAAGGGAAAATAAATCAACATAAATACGGGTTGTATTTACAATCTCTCTTTCTCTTTCTTTCAGTAGCCTACACCTCTCCAGGTTCGCCCCGTTCGATAACTCGTCATTGTCCCTTCCCCTCCCCCAAAAGCATTTACACGCAGGATTACTGTAGGCTATTGCCTTACGCGATAGTGTCCGGTAAACCCTCAATTCCTCAGCACGTGTGTGCGCGGAGGTGTTTCCCAGAGGTGTTGGTTTGTGGCCAGGTTTACGAGCATATGCATATCAAGATAAAGTTGGAGTTGTTATGTGTGCATTTATGTGACATTTACTACGCCATAGCAATAGTTCTCTTTATACGTATATGTTTAAGGTTGCCAAACTCATTCAATTAATTTGGATTGTGTTGTGTGCGGAAAAGTCTAAGAATTATGTTGTAAATATTGTAGCAAAAATGATTTGGCTTTAAAGGAAAAAGTCCCAAAATGTTTTGACTGTCAGCAATCAAGTTTTCAATATATTTAACTTTCGAAATACAGAAATCATCCTGTATGATGCATTTTTCATATGACGCAAAATGCATCATACAGGGATGATGTCTGTATTTTGAAAGTTAACATATCTTGAAAACTTGATTGCTGACAAACAAAACATTTTAGGCTGTCAACCATGGACGAATGAAACAAATACCAAAAGATCGTTTTTGGGTGAAATTTTCCTTTAACGTGACATTGCTCTCTGCAAGTTTCAAACACAAAGAGGTGGCATTAAATGGAGGCTTTTGCCTAGAACTACAGTATCTTTGTTTTTAGAACTTTTAGAAAGGACAAGAGAGTGTCTCATCTTGTAGTATAATAACAATTGAAGTGCAGTGCCCCTAATTTGATATTACCAATCCATGTCATAATTCGTAATTTACAAAACATTGTATGAACAGTTGCATAATGACTTATCTATAACTGCTTTTTCTATTTCAGATACTCTCGACTGACATTGTCCTCAAGACAGAGAGTATATAGTTAGATCCAGCTGTTTTGTCAAGCATCGGGGTCTTAACAATATCACATTTAGCTGCTGAATGCAATTCAAATTCTTAAGGCTGAGTCCCTTGCCCACATGGTGATAATACTCTGGGACATTTTCTGCAGATTAACTTGTGTCTGCGGTATAGTTTGTCTTATTAACACAACCCACTGGGCACACACACTGGTTGAATCAAAGTTGTTTCCATATCATTTCAATTCAAGTCCTTTGAACCAACGTGGAATAGATGTTGAATTGATGTCTGTGCCATGTGGGAAGTAGCCAGTGTTTTGTGACCATGTGATGTCATGTCATTTTCACAAAATATTATCAGTCACCAATCAGCCATCTTTTGTGAGTTTAGAGCTGAGTTTTCATGAACCAAATTAAAAATTGCTGAATGTTTCTGAAGCTCATTTTGGCCCAGTACAGTGTGTGGATTGTTGAGATAAGAAGATGTTTGGTTATTGTATTCATAGAGATGTATTTTAATTTCTAAATCTATGATTGTATTATTCAAGAGAGAGTTCCATTGCCCTCCGCTTACTTTTCACTCGGTGTTAAAAGTTTTTCCTATGCCATTTCACATTTTTCTCAACAAGTGACTTCACTATTCCATTGTGTGTTCAGAAGTCTGCAACTTCATATCAAGAGGGTCTGTGTCATATTCAGGTGGTATGGTATCTTGAAAACAATTCCCATTCTAGTTGCTTCCCAGATCTAGTCCTACTCCTCATGTACATTACAACTGATTCTTCAATCATCTTAACCTGTTGATTGAACTCTGAACTGCAATGCTGAACTGTCCTCACGTCAGTGTCCTTGACGAATGAACTAAGAGATTAAGTTGGAGAGAACCTGGTATACTCATTGGACAAACCAGTGAACAAGTATTCAGAGTCATTGACCTCTATTTCATTTCCTCTCCTGTAATATGTCTCAAAGAGTTTTGTGCAGAAAGACATCCACATTTACTACACAGGTACGTATCATTCTGTCAGTTTGTGTGATATTATTTAGAGAGTCAAAACGAGAGGAGTTAGTGAAGAGCCAAGGATTTAAAGGGCTATACGTCTCGGGGCCAGACGAAGGCAACCGGAAGTTGCGACATGGAGGAAAAAAGACAGAAAAGGAAATGCATTTTAAAAATCTAAGCATCTGCTTCAATGATATAAAGTGAGGACTGGCCTGTCTTCTACTTCATTACTATGGGACAGTTGGCTCCTAGCACTTTTTCAGCGGTTATTTGCAAGACTAGTGTTGAGCACGTTTCACCTTGAACACATTTCATAAACACCTGACAGGTATCAAAAGGACATTGTTTCACCTGCACAGATGTGTCCTTCTATATGCGATCCTGTTTAGACAGGGAGTGATTTCTCAAGACGCAGAAAGGGGAATTGGTGTTAGAAGAACAGTCGTGCAAGATGGGTGTGACAATGTGAGAGGAGAGGGAATTGAGGACGGGAGGCAGGGTCTGAGACGAGAACAAAAAAGATGAACGAGGGACAGGAAGAATAGAAAGAAAGAGAGGCCCACTAAGACAGAAATAGGAGGAGATATGAATAATTAATCGTCAGCGAAAGTCATTAATACTTAAGCAATGTCGAAGAATGTTGGAGCCATTGCTTGTGTGAACTGTTATTGGTAAAGGCACCATAGTGGTAGTCTGGCTGATACCAAATTCAAAGTCCTCCTGACTTCAGAGTCTGGAAAGGCTGTTTTGATGTTGTCGGCACGATGCATGGATAATGAAGGGTGCTGTGCTTTTACTGGTTGGTTCTCCTTCGTCTCTTTCTCACTCAAACCCACACGCACAGCCATGGACAGCCCCTGAGCGCTGTCCCCTTCCATTACAACGGTTGGATTTTCAAATCCAAACAAAAAGAGGTCTCAACTCCCCCCCCCCAAGATAAAAAAATCAATAAAATAAAAACATTTAAGAGAACTAATCGATACATCCCCTCAGTGTCTGAGCGACTATTGCATTATCAAACGGCTTTCGGTCCAGACCAGCGTGTCACAGCTCTCCCTCGATGTAGGTCACGTGGGACGCGTCAGCCAGGCTACCGTAGTGCCACCCGTTTTGTGGATGTTGCTTCCTCCCATGTGTTGGCGTACACAGGTTTCCGCATACCACAGCAGTTGTCGACTTGCCGCAATGCACAGTTTGTGAACTATGGTTTGATGCCAAATATGGTATAAAGTTTGCTCTCAAAGGTGTAATAGAGGACATATCTATTTTACCCATGCACCACTCTCAAGCCTCCACATAGGGAGCTCACCTTCTAAAATGGCCTTGCATGTTGATGGGGTGACAGACACACACCTTTTGTGTCCAGTGACAGTGCTGCTGTGTGACAGATCGCTATGACATTGTGACATTGGTCTACATACTGTTTTGGTGACACTGTCAGTAGATTACCCTAGCTTGATTTATCATGGGTTTGACAGGACCTGGGTAGTCTGTCTCAGTAGATATTGCCCTGGTGGTTCTGAAATTCTGGTCAAGTTTCTGGTAGGTAAGGATATCAGAGCATTGACCCAGTATGATAAATACTTTTGTCTTGATATGGACAAATGTATCAAAAAATGTCTTCTGTACCATTTTCAGAGACTATATTTGCGAGACATACCGTCTAAGCATCACCTTTCCCTGTTTCCTGTGAAGCTTTTTACCTTAAACAGCAGTTTCCTCCTTCCACTTCATATTACGTTGTTTCTGATACGTCTGTAAAATGACAAAAGTGAGATTTTGGAGGGATGAAAAGGTCTTGGCAAAAAAAAGTATAACATATCAAATCACAGTGTGGTTCAAGGCGGTACCCATTTTTTTTTACCATTCCCAAGAACTATACCCAACTAGCTAAAATATATACAAAACCAATAGTCTGATTCCTCAGACGAGAAACGGTCAACTTTGCAGTTCAAACAATACTGGCTTCACCACTGACTGATTGACAGTTTAGTGTTCTACCGCTTCCTACAGTCTGCTCTTAACCAATGGCTCTCCTTCCCTCTAATCACTTGAGCATTAAATACATATGACCAGAATGTACATAAAGCAGGGGCATATGAAACCTCAGTCTCCCCCACATCTCCCCATATTCCCTGGCCTTGCAGCAGAGGTACAGCCTCGCACTGGGGCCGGGCAGATCTCATGCTTAATGGATGATGTGCCTCGGCTGAATACATATTTGATGTTTCCCAGACTGGAGGCTGGCACAGGTCGTTAGCATGTTTGCTCAGTGAGCTGGATGAGTCGGGAGAGAGCAGGAGAGAGCGGGGTGGGCCTTGAGATCTGCCAAAGAGACAAGTACTGTTTTCACCTCATGGTTTTAGCTCTACTGTACCACAGCCTGCCAGCCAAGGCCTTGTCACTGCAAGTCATGGCTTGGCCAAGGTGACATTGAAGTGGCCAGAGGTGGTTGACATTTTTTAAAGAGGTTTACAGGAAGGAAAGTCTCAGCCTTGGATGAGTCTTGATTTTTACACAATTGAAATATGTTTGTGTTGTCAAGCATAGCCATTAAAATACATTAGCAATTAATACAACCTCATGGACTTTTAATACCATGCTAAATAACTTGCATAGCTGGCCAGCAGCATACCACCCTGCATCCCACTGCTGGTTTGCTTCTGAAGCTAAGCAGGGTTGGTCCTGGATGGGAGACTAGATGCTGCTGGAAGTGGTTTTGGAGGGCCAGAAGGAGGCACTCTTTCCTCTAGTCTAAAAACAACAAATATCTGCCCTGTGTAGGGTGCTGTCTTATGGGTGGGTCATTAAAAGATCCCATGGCACTTATCGTAAGAGTAGGGGTGTTAACCCCGGTGTCCTGGCTAAATTCCCAATCTGACCCTCAAACCATCATGGTCACCTAAGAATCCCCAGTTTACAATTGGCTCATTCATCCCCCTACTCTCCCCTGTAACTATTCCCCAGGTCGTTGCTGTAAATGAGAACATGTTCTCAGTCAACTTACCTGGTAAAATAACGGATAATTAAAAACATTTTTTTTAAAAATTACGCATAGAAGACACACACACACCTACACAATCATACCGCCGACTGATGCTAACAAGAATATGCAGGTAACTGCCAAAATAAAGGAAACACTTGAGTAAATGAGGGTACAAAGTACAATGAAAGCAGGTGCTTCCACACAGGTGTGGTTCCTGAGCAATTCCTAAGTAATTAACCATCATGCCATGTATAAAAATGCTGGGCAGCCCCAGTTGCCCATTATTTTGGCTACCATGGCTGTGCTCACATAGGATGACAATGCCCCCATCAACAGGGCACGAGTGGTCACTGAATGGTTTGATGAGCATGAAAACAATGGAAACCATATGCCATGATCATCTCAATAACCAGATCTCAACCCAGGAGTGGTGCCTGAGACACCAAATTATGGAATTTTTCGTGGAAGAATGGTGCCGCATCCCTCCAATAGAGTTCCAGACACTTATAGAATCTATGCAAAGGCATATTGAAGCTGCTCTGGCGGCTCGTGGTGCCCCAATGCCCTATTAACACACTTTGTGTAGGTGTTTCCTTTATTTTGGCAGTTACTTGTAAATGTAACATATGTCTCCAAATACTTTTAATTAATATCAACAAAATTCTCGACCGTGCAATGTTGCTGAATCATGTCTCTTTGCCATCTGTATATTACAGCTGTCGCTGTAAGTCACAAGCCAACTGTCTCTATATATACAGTATATATTCTCTCCTCTTTGTTCTCAGAATCCTAGAGAAGCGCCAGGAAAATGGCGAGACCATCGAGCTCACCGATGAGGGCCAGGCAGTTATTGTGGAGGAGAAGGAGATGCCCGTGGTGGACTGCACCTGCTTCGGCCTGCCACGGCGCTACATCATCGCCATCCTTTCCGGCCTGGGCTTCTGCATCTCTTTCGGCATCCGATGCAACTTGGGCGTGGCCATCGTCAGTATGGTCAACAACCAAACCATCTACAAGGGCGACAAACCAATCCTCGTGGTGAGTCCAAGAGTCAGAGATATACAGTAAAAAAAGGGTTGTAAAAGGGTTATTTGTGTCAGGACCCGGTGCGAGAAACAGTCACTAATAATCAGCAGAACCCAGAAGATGAGGCAGACACAGCAGTACTAAAGATGGTGGTTTAATAAAAGAACAAGATCTTCAGGCAAAGAATATATATCCACAATGTCCAAAATAAAGCCAAAAGGCAAAAAATTGATATCTTCCAAAATACAAAGAAAATCCACAAAGTGGTAAGAACAGCAAGGGAAAAAACAAACCTCAAAAGACTAATCCAAAAAACACAAGAACAAAACCAGAGAACCTCTGGAAAATCCAACAAGAGAAAATATATGTTCACAACAAGGCTGGGGCTGGGTGCTAACATACAAACACTGAGCAAAGAACTGAGGAACACACAGGGTTTAAATACTAACAAGGGAACGACATACAGGTGCAAACAATAATTAGAGCAAGGAAAAAACAAAAGGTTCAAAACAGGTGCAATGGGGACATCTACTGACCAAAACCAGAACAGTCCTGGCCAAAACCTGACAGAATCCCCCTCCTAGGAACGGCTCCTGACGTTCCTACCAGCCTTCTCAGGGTGGAGGGCCCTGAACTGACGAATGAGGTCAGGGTCCAGTATGTCCTTGGCAGGAACCCAGGAGCGCTCCTCTGGACCGTAGCCTTCCCAGTCCACCAGATACTGCCAGGACCGCTGCACCCGGCGGGAGTCCAGTATCCGGTGGACGGTATAAGCCGACTGGCCTCCGATGATACGGGGCGGAGGGGGAGGTCTGCCTGCCGGGATAAGGGGAGAAAAAACAACAGGTTTTAGTAAAGAAATGTGAAATGTGGGATTGATCTTAAGGGATCTGGGTAAGTGCAGGCGAAAAGTAACGGGATTGACTCTCCTGGCAATCTTAAAGGGACCGATGAATCTCTGGGACAGCTTGCGAGACTCCACCCGTAGCGGTAAGTTTTTTGTTGAGAGCCATACTCTCTGGCCGGGGTACAGGGTAGGACCGGGACGGCGACGTCTGTTGGCTTGTCGTTGGTACTGCTGTGAGGAACGCAGAAGATTAAGACGGGCCTTCTTCCACGTAAGCCGACAGCGTTTGATGAACCTCGAGGCTGAAGGCACTCTGACTTCTGCCTCCTGGTCCGGGAACAATAGAGGAGCATAGCCAAACTGACACTCGTGCGGGGATATACCAGTGGAGGAGGAGCACAAGGTGTTGTGCGCGTACTCGGCCCAAACAATGAAGGATGACCATGTGGACGGGTTGTTGGAAACCATACATCTGAGGGTGGTTTCCAGCTCCTGATTCATCCTCTCAGTTTGTCCGTTGGACTCCGGATGGTACCCTGAAGATAAACTGGCCGTGGCCCCTATGAGTTGGCAGAAGGCCTTCCAAAACCTTGAGGCGAACTGGGGACCTCTGTCGGAAACCATATCTTGCGGGATGCCAAAGACTCGGAACACATGGTTAATCACCAACTCAGCTGTTTCCTTGGCAGAAGGTAATTTGGTCAAGAGAACAAACCTGGCCGCCTTAGAAAACCTGTCGATGATGACTAGGATAGTAGTATTACCATGGGACGGGGGAAGGCCAGTAATAAAGTCCAACGAGATATGGGACCAGGGTCGGTGGGGAATAGATAAAGGATGAAGGAGTCCTTGAGGGCGGAGGTGAGAAGATTTGCCCTGGCAGCACACGGAACAGGCCTTGACGAAAGTGGCAACGTCTTCTTTTATGGTGGGCCACCAGAACTTACGCTGAATGAACTCCAAGGTGCGACCTACGCCCGGGTGACAGGTGAGGCGAGAGGAGTGCCCTCACAGAAGGACTTGGGATCTTGCTGCCTTGGGAACAAACAACCGATTGGCAGGACCTCCTTTAGGACCCGGTTCGATGGCTTGAGCTTGTCTCACGGTATCCTCAACTTGCCACGAGATTGGAGCCACGATCTTAGCGGCAGGAAGAACAGTCATGTCAGTATCTTCTCGAATGGCAGGAGAGTAGACTCGTGACAAGGCATCCGGTTTGAGATTCTTCGACCCGGGTCTATAGGTGAGTATAAACTGGAATCGGCTGAAGAAGAGAGACCATCGAGCTTGTCTGGAGTTCAACCGCTTCGCCTGCTGGATATACTCCAGATTTTTGTGGTCCGTAAGCACTTGAAACGGTTGAGAAGCCCCCTCGAGCCAGTGTCTCCATTCCTTCAATGCCATCTTAACCGCTAGGAGTTCACGATCCCCCACATCGTAATTCCTCTCGGCCGGGGTAAGCCGATGAGAGAAGAAGGCGCAAGGATGAAGCCTCTTGTCTTCACCCCTCTGAGACAGAACAGCTCCAACAACAACCTCTGATGCGTCTACCTCCACCACAAAAGGTTCATCCGCCGTCGGTAGTGTCAGGATGGGAGCAGAGAGGTTTCGCTGCTTGAGTCCTTGGAAGGCCGTCTCAGCTTCTCTTCCCCACAGAAACCTTGTGTTGCCACCCTTGGTTAAAGCTGTGAGAGCGGCTGCCACCGAGCTGAAGTTCTTGATGAACTTGCGGTAGAAGTTAGTGAAGCCCAGGAAACGCTGAACTTCCTTAATAACGGACTTGGGGGTGGGCCAATCCGCTACCGCCCCTACCTTCTTGGGGTCCATCTGGACTCGACCGGGTTCCACTACAAATCCCAGGAATTGTACTCGAGAGGAATGGAATTCACACTTTTCCGGCTTAACGTACAAATGGCTGTCTAGGAGGCGTTTGAGCACTTGTCTGACATGCTTAGTGTGTTCTTGAAGGGAGCTTGAAAAGATGAGGATGTCATCCAAGTAAACAAACACGAAAATGTTAAGCATATCCCTAAGCACATCGTTTATGAGTGCTTGGAACACAGCCGGGGCGTTGGTCAGGCCGAAGGGCATCACCAAGTATTCGTAGTGACCAGTAGGCGTGTTGAAAGCGGTCTTCCACTCGTCACTGGGTTTGATCCGCACAAGATGGTATGCGTTCCGCAGGTCAAGCTTAGTGAAGACCACTGCTTCCTGGAGCAGCTCAAAGGCTGTGGCCATAAGGGGTAGCGGGTAGCGGTTACGGACGGTTATGGCATTAAGTCCCCGGTAGTCGATGCAAGGACGTAATCCCCCGTCTTTTTTAGCCACAAAGAAAAACCCTGCTCCCGCCGGCGAGGTGGATGAACGCATGAGGCCTGCTGCCAGAGCGTCCTTGATGTAGGTATCCATAGCCGCTCATTCGGGAGGAGATAGGGAAAAGATCCGACCCCTGGGGGGGCAGGTGCCCGGAAACAGGTCGATGGGGCAATCGTAAGGTCTATGGGGTGGTAGTTTGGTGGCCCTCTGTTTGCTAAATACCGGTTTGAGGTCATGGTAACACTCGGGAACTCGGGACAGGTCGATGGATTCTAGAGACTCGGGAGGGGAACTCGGGGAACTCGGGAAGATACAAGTGGCTTGGCACGTAGGACCCCACTGCTTGATCGTGCCCACAGACCAGTCGATGTGAGGGTTATGGCTGTGAAGCCAGGGGTATCCAAGGACGAGAGGAAACTCGGAACACGAGGTCAGATGAAAGTTCATCACTTCCTGGTGTTGGGAAACTGAAAGTCGCAAGGGGGTAGTGACACGAGTGACAAGTCCAGATCCCAAAGGGCTTCCATCCAGCGTAGTAACCCTTATGGGATCACTTAGAGGTTCAGAGGGAACTCCATTCTCCTTCGCCCAGACACCATCCATGAAGTTACCTGCGGCTCCAGAGTCTACCAAGGCTTGAAGGGGAAGCTCGTGGTTGTCCCAGGAAAGGGTAACTGGAATGAGCAGGCGGGAGTTGGACGGATGGGAGGAGGTTATGTTTCCCGTTACAGTCCTCCCAGGCCTGCACGGGAGAGTGCGTTTTCCCTGGAGCCCGGGACACGTGGAGAGGAAATGGCCCGGTTTGCCACAATATAGACAGCATCGCTCCCTCATCCGGCGGTCTCTCTCAGCCTGGGAGATGCGTCCAACCTGCATGGGTTCCGGTGGAGTCAGCGAGGATAAAGGTGGAGACTCGGAGCTGGAACCGATAGGAGCTAGGGTGAGAGATCTACGGTTGAGCTCTCTCTCTCTCAGACGCTGGTCTATGCGTGAAGCCAACTTGATCAGGGACTCGAGGTTGTCCGGTGGTTCCCGAGTGGCCAGTTCATCTTGGATGGTGTCGGAAAGACCCTTCAAAAAGCACAATGTGAGCGCCTCGTCGTTCCAGCCACTCGCTGCTGCCACCGTGCGGAACTGGATGGCATAGTCCGTCACGCTGCGCCGACCTTGGCGGAGCGTCAGGGGCTGTTTGGCTGAGTCAGGACCGCTGGTGGGACCTTGAAACACTCGCTTGAATTCTTCAGCAAAGGTAGAGTAGCTGGCACAGCAGGGACTTTGGGCATCCCACACAGCAGTAGCCCAGGCTAGGGCTTTTTCCGACAGCAGGGTGATGATATATGCTATCTTGGACCGGTCGGTGGGAAACGACGAGGGTTGCAGCTCGAAGGAGAGAGAACATTGGGTAAAAAAACCCTTACAAACACTCGGATCACCTGAGAACCGTTGGGGAGGCGGCAGACGAGGTTCAGCCAGGGGGTTAACTGCTACGGGCACTAGAATCTGATGAACTGGAGCAGAAGCGGTTGCAGGGGAAAGTTGATCAGAAATCTGCTTTATGGAAGTCATCATCTCCGACAGAAGTTGAGAATGTCCAGCCAGTAAGGCCTCTTGCTGAACCAGAGCAGCTTCGTGACGTTGGACAGTCCCCTCGTGGTGGGACAGCATGGGAAAAAAGTCCTGGGTACTGGCTGCCTCTGGGTTCATATTAATGGCTCAGTGTTTCTGTCAGGACCCGGTGCGAGAAACAGTCACTAATAATCAGCAGAACCCAGAAGATGAGGCAGACACAGCAGTACTAAAGATGGTGGTTTAATAAAAGAACAAGATCTTCAGGCAAAGAATATATATCCACAATGTCCAAAATAAAGCCAAAAGGCAAAAAATGGATATCTTCCAAAATACAAAGAAAATCCACAGTGGTAAGAACAGCAAGGGAAAAAACAAACCTCAAAAGACTAATCCAAAAAACACAAGAACAAAACCAGAGAACCTCTGGAAAATCCAACAAGAGAAAATATATGTTCACAACAAGGCTGGGGCTGGGTGCTAACATACAAACACTGAGCAAAGAACTGAGGAACACACAGGGTTTAAATACTAACAAGGGAACGACATACAGGTGCAAACAATAATTAGAGCAAGGAAAAAACAAAAGGTTCAAAACAGGTGCAATGGGGACATCTACTGACCAAAACCAGAACAGTCCTGGCCAAAACCTGACAATTTGAGGACGGGTAGTGTTCTATACTGAACAGAAATATAAACGCAACATGCAACAATTTCAACCATTTTACTGAGTTAAAGTATATATATACATAAGATAATCAGTCAATTGAAAGACATTTATTAGGCCCTAATCTATGGATTTCACATGACTGGGAAGGGGCGCAGCCATGGTTGGGCTTTGGAGAGAACAGGCTCACCCACTGGGTAGCCAGGCCCAGCCAATCAGAATTAGTTTTTCCCCATAAAAGGGCTTTATTGTAGACATAAATACTCCTCAATTTCATCAGCTGTCCAGGTGGCTGGTCTCAGATGATCCCACAGGTGAAGAAGCCGGATGTGGTGGCCCTGGGCTGGCTTGGTTACACGTAGTCTGCGGTTGTGAGGCCGGCTGGACGTACTGACAAATTCTCTAAAACGATGTTGGAGGTGGCTTATGGTAGAGAATTGAACATTCAGTTCTCTGGCAACAGCTCTGTTGGACATTCCTGTAGTCAGCATGCCAATTGCATGCTCCCTCAAAACTTGAGACATCTGTGGCATTGTGTTGTGTGACAAAACTGCACATTTTAGAGTAGCCTTTATTGTCCCCAGCACAAGGTGCACCTATGTAATGAGCATGCTGTTTAATCAGCTTCATGATATGACACACTTTTCAGGTGGATGGATTATCTTGGCAAAGGATAAATGCTCACTAGCAGAGATGTAAACATATTTGTGCACAACATTTGAAAGAAATTCACATTTTATACGTATGGAACATTTCTGGGATCTTTTATTTAGGCTTATGAAACTGGGACCAACACTTCACATGTTGTGTTTATATTTTTGCTCAGTATTCATGGAACCTTTTCCATCGCTTGAGTGTTCTTTGTTGGATGAAAGGTTCTCCCAGAAACCAAAAATGGTTCTCCTACAGGGACAAGCCAAAAAACCCTTTATGGTTCTTGTTTCCATGAGTGATATGTGTGACTTTTTGGGAGACTGAATCTCTATTGTCAGTGATGGTATTGCATGCTCTCAAAGAGTCAGAGAGTTGGACCAATCTGGTTGGTTTGGCTTTACCTCCTTCTCCTAAATCGATAATGATAATGACCTTATTGACCAGCAAACACGAGACGCATGCCATGTTGCACTAGCTAAAAGAGGATTGTTACAGCTAGTGAAAACGTGGTGGCTCTCAAAGTTGCTAGGTTCATCTAATCGCAATTAAATAGTTTGATTGTCACCTTTGTCTTTTATTGGGTTGATAAGGCTTTAATCAATGATTACCATTGAAGCGTGGTAATAAGGGTCACCTACTTTGGTTTAGCGATCTCACATGTATTTTTTTCCTTCCCATTTCTTTGCCTTGAACTCTCCTTTTGTTTTTTTCTCACTCTCTCCATCTCTCCATAGAAAGCTCAGTTCAACTGGGAACCAGAAACGGTTGGAATGATCCATGGGTCATTTTTCTGGGGATACATAGTAACCCAAATACCCGGGGGATTCATCTGTCAAAAATTTGCAGCCAACAGGTCAGCTGCTTATACTTATATGTGAATAATATGCTGTGAATATTTCAATAACTATTATTGTACAGTCTTAGAAAAAAAGGGTTCCAAAAGGGTTCTTTGGCTGTCTCCATAAGAGAACCCTTTTTGGTTCCAGGTATAACACTTTTGGGTTCCATGTAGAACCCTCTGTGGAAAGGGTTCTACATGGAACCCAAAAGGGTTTTACCTGGAACTAAAAGGTTTCTATCTGTAACCAATAAGGGTTCCTGGTAAAAGGGTTCTCCTATTGGTACAGCCAACGAACCCTTTTAGGTTCTAGATAGCACCTTTTTTTTCTAAGAGTGTAGGTACATATCTGATTCTATTCCCTCTTTTTTCCCCCTCTATCACGCAGAGTCTTTGGCTTTGCCATAGTGGCCACCTCATGCCTGAATATGTTGATCCCTTCGGCAGCACGAACTCACATTGCCTGTGTTATCCTTGTCAGGATATGTCAAGGACTCGTGGAGGTGCTTGGCTACATTCCATGGCTTTCCCTAGCATACATCAGTGTTCACTATGCTGACAACTGATTGTTTTCTCTATGGTGAACTGGTCACTGGCCATGTGTCATACATGACGAGAAGGTTTTATTTCTCGTGTAGAGTGCATTTCACCTGAAACACCCTATGAGAGAAAGAGTTACACCAGGAAGTGATGTCATGGATTTTTAGGAGATTTTCATATTAGAAAGAAAACCTCATAAATTATGACATGGT
Source organism: Salvelinus fontinalis (assembly GCF_029448725.1). Classification (NCBI taxonomy): domain Eukaryota; kingdom Metazoa; phylum Chordata; class Actinopteri; order Salmoniformes; family Salmonidae; genus Salvelinus; species Salvelinus fontinalis. Next base: position 47,985,015 of record NC_074665.1, on the reverse strand, counting down.
CAGTGGCCAGTTCACCATAGAGAAAACAATCAGTTGTCAGGAACCTTTCAGTATAACTGCAAATATGAAAAGTTCCTGGTCACTTAACTGTAATTCTTTCTCTCGCAGGGTGTTTCATACCCAGCGTGCCACGGCATCTGGGCAAAGTGGGCCCCACCTCTTGAAAGAAGTCGATTGGCCACGACAGCGTTTTGTGGTGAGGTCAACTCACTCTTCTGTCATCCTCTCTCCTGTCTTTGTCTGGGCACTACAAAGGGTCACAGTTGTGCTCTCCACTACAATTAATATAACTTATTGCGATGACTTAATTCTCCATGATCCTATATGACTGGAACCATCTCAACATCTACTTTGACTATTTCTACCATTGTAATCATTAATAATCATGCTAGGATTGCTCAAGATAGTAGTTCTAGTTCCAAAGCAATGTTGTTTATTGATGTGCACTTCCATATGACTGACCTTTCTGTCTCACTCATGTTTGAGTGTGTCTGCCTCTGTATCTCAGGGTCCTATGCAGGAGCCGTGATAGCCATGCCACTGGCTGGAGTTCTAGTCCAGTATTCAGGGTGGTCATCTGTTTTCTATGTTTATGGTTAGTAACCTCTGTCATAACTGTATCTAACTTAAAGTGATACAGGTGTATGATATTAATTGTATCACCCTGTTGCAGGAGAACTTTCCCGCAATGCAGGACATTTTAAACTTGTAGTGTATTTAAGGTTTAAAAAGGCTTCTGAAATTTGTAATTTTCACTTTGAAATTTGAACTGATTTCCCCTTACAAAAAATCTTTCAACCCCTACAAAAATGTCCATTAATTACAACCCTCATAATAATACACATTTCCTCTTGCTGCAGGATTATATTCCTGCTTTAGCAAAATGGCTCAGATTAAGATCCTACATGTGTAGTTCACTTTTATGTGAAGTTAAGCTTATCTTCGACTGTGGTTGTTTCCTCCAAACCGTTTTAAAAAGTTCGCTGCAGGGTTGTGGTCAATTCCATTTAAACTTCAGTCAATTCAAAATGTGGACCAAACTCCAATTTAAATTCACATTTTTCCTTATTGAAAAGCATTGAAGACAGTTTGAATTTTAGTGTACTTCATGAATTGAAATGGAATTGACCACAACCCTGGTTATCTGGGTATTTAGCAAAGTCCTAAATCTCCTGGCTAGCATTTTTGGAGAATGTAGCAATGCTAGTGGAAATGGATTGTATCGGTTAGCGGTGCAAAAGTGAACAATCCTTCAGTTAAGTTCAAGTATGCAAATGCTACAAAGGCTTATGAATTGGTTGTGAAACGTATGCACTGTAGCTCTGACCCTCAGTCTGTCCTAGCTTTAAGAAATCTAATTTTCTCTATTCTTACTCTTTTCTCTCCACTCGTTCCACTCTACCTTCCACCTCGCAGGCAGCTTTGGGATCTTCTGGTATCTCTTTTGGATCCTGGTGTCGTACGAGAGCCCGGCAGCCCACCCCACCATCACAGAACAGGAGCGGAAATACATTGAGGAGGCTATCGGAATGTCAGCCGCTAACTCTACACCTGTTACGGTTAGTCTACTACCAATTCTACTATCCACTAACTCGCTTCTAAGCTAAACATCACTTTGTTTCACTTCCTCTGCAGATCCACTTTTCATGCCCCCTCATTGCTGTGTTCTGACGATGTGATTTAGGGGTTTTGAGCCTTTAAACTAATATTTATTTTTAACAGTGTCTTCATCTGAAGTGGCCAAAAGTAGTGCACGATATAGGGGATATGGTGTCTTTTAGAACACACAATGGAATCATGATAAGATGATCACGATCAACCCTGGTCTCAATGTGGTGGCTGTTACAAAAGCTGTAAAGTGATAGTTCACTCAAATTACAAAATGAAATGTTGGTCTTCTTACTCCTGTAAGCAATCTATGGACAAAGTATGACAGCAATCCATGCTTTGGTTTAGTTTCCCTGGCACTGTTTCCAAATGCTAGCACAAATGGCACAAATCCCATGCAAGTCATGGTATTTACAGATGTAGGATCTTAATTTGATCACTCTTTTGTTGCTGAGAATTATTTTCCTGCACAACAGGAAATGCAAGCTTGTAGAGTATTCAATGTTTAAAAAGGCTTCTAAAGTGTGTAATTTCCACTTTAAAATGTCAGACTTGATTTGCCCTAACAAAAGATATATCAACCCCTACTAAAAATGTACATTTATTATAGACCACATAATAATTCACATTTCCTGTTGCTGCAGGATCATTTTCCTGCTGTAGCAAACTGGCTCAAAATTAAGATCCTACATATGTATAGTAGCATTTTTCTCACATCATTTACAACTCATCTGTAAGTGACTTTGGTTGAGATACACAATACATTTTAGATCATTTAGAATGATTTGGTCATAATACGCAAAACATTTTAATGTCGGTATCTTGTATTCGGTATTATGTCCAGTATCTACTCAATGTTTTATTTGTATTTTACCATGCACTTTTGCCTGCCTCCTTACTGTAAATTGAATGTTCTCTGGTCCTTCTAGAAATGGAACACACCTTGGAGAGCCTTTTTCACTTCGATGCCAGTCTACGCCATCATCGTGGCCAATTTCTGTAGAAGCTGGACCTTCTACTTGCTCCTCATCAGCCAACCTGCATACTTTGAAGAAGTGTTTGGGTTTGAGATTAGCAAGGTGACTAAGACAAGGAATATCCATGTAAATCTGGCCTAGAGCTAGTACTGTGCTGGTGCAGGTTTATGTGGCCCTATGTGAACCCAGGGTTGTGTGATCCCGGGGTGCACAAATGGCCTTTTTAGCTTTTCTTATGAGGACTACTAACAAGTACTGTTATGCTCCTCTAAGACTGGTTTTATTTGTTGTACAGTACTAAAAAATATCCTCCACCCTCTGGCCACCTCCTATCCACCCCTCCACCTCTCATCCCAGGTGGGCTTGGTGTCGGCTCTCCCCCATCTAGTGATGACCATCATCGTGCCGATCGGTGGCCAGCTGGCTGACTACCTGCGCACAAACAAAATCATGAGCACCACCAACGTCCGGAAGATGATGAACTGCGGAGGTAAGAGAGGAGGGTGAAAAGAGAAGGTGGAAAAGAAGAGGAAGGAAAGAGGAGGAAGGAAAAGCCAGAAGCAGGCGGCAGAAGCAGGCGACAGGGCAAGACATGTCTTTGATTTAGTGATTAGCAATCAAGTGTTGCTTTTTAAGAACCGTGAAAGATTATTGGTTTGTTCGTATCAGCCGTTCATTGACCGCTCGTGCCAGTTTTGTCATATATAACCAAAGACTACTTTTACATGAACAAAACTACTCAGCTAGAAGGAAAAATAGAAGGTAAAAAAAGTTTCACCAAAAAATGTAAGAGAGATATTTACTTGGAAAATACAACACCTCGTTTTGTAGTAACCATGGTGTCCAGTCGGTGCGTGAGGAAACGATCACTGCATAAGGCAAATGATGACTTACAGTAACGCAGCATTGCTTGCCACAGTAGACTATTTTTGAACTGCAGAGAATACAGGAGTGAGGGGAATGAGAAGCGTATACATATCTATATCACTGTGGGAAGCTGAACCACATAGAGCCACATTTCGGGCAGACTGCACTCAATACCTTTTAACTAGAAGGAAACAAAAGAAAAAAAATCTTAAAGAACAATATCCTCTATCAAGTTTCACCACTGTCTTCGTGTGCTGTTTTATCCCCGTTCATTTACCTGAGTATTGAAAGAATGCTACCTTGATTCTTGACTTCCTCCATATTTGTTTATGTGTCTTAACTTTCTCGTGATAGGTTTCGGAATGGAAGCCACCCTGCTGCTAGTGGTCGGGTTTTCTCATACGAAAGTTGTGGCTATCACCTTTTTGGTTCTGGCTGTGGGCTTCAGTGGCTTCGCTATTTCAGGTGAGACTTTGGTTGTTATCTTTTACATATCTCTCATATACACTATACAAAGGTATGTGGACACCTGCTTGTCAAACATCTCCTTCCAAAATCATGGACATTAGTATGGAGTTGGTCCCCCTTTGCTGCTAAAACAGCCTCCACTCTTCTGGGAAGGCTACCACTAGATGTTAGAACATTGCTGCGGGGACTTCCATTCAGCCACAAGAGAATTAGTGATGTTGGGTGATTAGGCCTGGCTTGGCGTTCCAATTCATCCCATAGGTGTTCGATGGGGTTGAGGTCAGGGCTCTGTGCAGGCCAGTCAAGTTCTTCCACAACAATCTCGACAAACCATTTCTGTATGGACCTCGCTTTGTGCACAGGGGCATTGTCATGCTGAAACAGGAAGGGCTTTCCTGAAATTCTTGTCACAAAGTTGGAAGCACAGAATTGTCTACAATGTTATTGTATGCTGTAGTGATTTCCCTTTACTAGGCTCTGTTGCAGCCGACCGCGACCGGGAGACCCATGGGGCGGCGCACAATTGGCCCAGCGTTGTCCGGGTTAGGGGAGGGTTTGGTCGGCAGGGAAGTCCTTGTCCTATCGCGCACTAGCGACTCCTGTGGCGGGCCGGGCGCAGTGCAAGCTGACATGGTCGCCAGGTGTACGGTGTTTCCTCCGACACATTGGTGCAGCTGGCTTCCGGGTTAAGTGGGCATTGTATCGAGAAGCAGTGCAGCTTGGTTGGGTTGTGTTTCAGAGGACGCACGGCTCTTGACCTTCGCCTCTCCCGAGTCCGTATGGGAGTTGCAGCGATGAGACAAGACTTTAACTACCAATTGGATACCACAAAATTGGGGAGAAAAATGAGTAAAAATAAATAATAATAGATAAAAATATTTCCCTTTACTGGAACTAAGGGGCTTAGCCCAAACCATGAAAAACAGCCACAGACCATTATTCCTCCTCCACCAAACTTTACAGTTGGCCCTATGCATTGGGGCAGGTAGCGTTTTCCTGGCATCCGCCAAACCCAGATTCGTCCGTCGGACTGCCGATGGTGAAGCGAGATTCATCACTCCAGAGAACACGTTTCCACTGCTCAGGAGTCTAATGTCGGCGAGCTTTACACCACTCCAGCCGACGCTTGGCATTGCACATGGCGATCTTAGGCTTGTGTGCGGCTGCTCGGCCATGGAAACCAATTTCATAAAGCTCCTAAAGAACAGTTATTGTGCTGACATTGCTTCCAAAGGCAGTTTTGGAACTCGGTAGGTAGTGTTGCAACCAAGGACAGACGATTTTTACACGTTACGTGCTTCTGCACTCAGCAGTTCTGTTCTGTGAGCTTGTGTGGCCTACCACTTTGCAGCTGAGCCGTTGTTGCTCCTAGACATTTCCACTTCACAATAACAGCACTTACAGTTGACCGTGGCAGCTCTAGCAGCACAGAAATTTGACAAACTGACTTCTTGGAAAGGTGGCATCCTATGAAGGCGCCACATTGGAAGTCACTGAGCTCTTCAGCACGGGCCATTCTACTGCCAACGTTTGTCTATGGAAATGTCATGGCTGTGTGCTTGATTTTGTACACCTGTCAGCAACGGGATTGGCTGAAATAGTCGAATCCACTAATTTGAAGAGGTGTCCACATAGTTCTCTTACCTCTCAGTCTTCTGTTATTCTCTCCTCAAGACAGGTTTTGGCAGGTTTCTCACGCAACAGATCAGAGAGTTCACTCCAGCTCCTCACAGAAACGGATAAGCTCCGTCAGCAGAACAGCTAACCTTGAATTGTCCGTAGAGAATTGCATACTCTCTCAAGCTCAGTTATTTAGGGGATTGTCTTTGCTATCTGACATACTGTAGAGTTTGGCTACTATTATATCATACTTCTTGAAAGTTGATGGTATGTGTCGGTACAACAACAACAACAATGACAACAACAATTTATTGGGGACCTTTCTCTCTGTTTCCCCATTAGGCTTCAATGTGAACCACCTGGACATTGCTCCCCGCTATGCCAGTATCCTCATGGGCATCTCCAACGGGGTGGGCACTCTGTCTGGCATGGTGTGCCCGCTCATTGTTGGTGCCATGACCAAACATAAGGTACCAAATGACTCTGCTTCTACATTACACCATACAGCACACTGCCTACTGCATACCCATTACTAACTATCACACATCATATAAATCATTATCTATGGAGGGATAATAGATACACATTCTTACTCAATATTCATCCCTCTTTTATCACTTGTTTTAGTTTATTTCTCTCACTCCCATTCATTCTCTTTTTATTTTCTCTCTCCCTCACACACACGCACACACACACACACACACACACACACACACACACAAACGCACACCCTCTCACTCTTTATCCCGCCGTCTATCAATCACATTAGGTATTTCACTGTACTTCTGCACGTGACAATATAACTCCTCTTTATCTTTCTCCCTCCCTCTCTCGCCTTAGTCGCGGGAAGAGTGGCAGTATGTGTTTCTCATTGCTGCTCTCGTTCATTACGGTGGTGTTATATTCTATGGTATGTATTCTGTCTGTTTTCTTTCCCCCCCCCTCCCCTATCGTCGCCCATCATAATGAAGCTGTATAATGATGCAACAATTGTTTGAATTGACCCTGAAGTAAACGAATGTGTTTCAATTGACGAGCAAGCTAGATTATTAATTGGAAATCAAACATGTATTGTATTGATATTCACTCTTGCACGATTGTATTCCATATTGTCCTATTATTAACATATAATTAAGTTTGTTCCCAATTTTTTTTATTCCTTATATTAATTTGTATTCAGTTATTTTTATTTACCCTTTATTTAACTAGGCATGCAACCCTTTAGAGTTGAACTGCATAATCTAAATCCAAGTCAAAGTAAGTATAGTTTTGGGAAGAATGATTTCATTTGTCTTTTGTATTCTAGGACTTTTTGCCTCCGGAGAAAAGCAGTGGTGGGCAGAGCCCGAGCAACTTAGCAATGAGAAGTGTGGAATTCTGGATGAGGATGAGCTGGCCAATGAGACAGAGGAGTTGTACCGTACTAGCGGAGAAGGAGGCTACGGAGCAACGATCCAAGCTCAGGATCCCAACGGAGGAGGAGGAGGAGGCGCAGGAACCTGGGTCTCGGACTGGGATAAGACTGAGGAGTTAGTACAACCACCAGGAACCAATAGCTACCTATACGGAGGAGAGGAAGACAGGGAGCTAACATAGAGGGACTTACAGGTAGGAGTTACAGAGTGAGGTAGCAGACAGAAAGAGTAGATAGTTTCCTTTTGGCACAGGAACTTGAAAAGAGGTGGGGTGGGTGGCTGGGATGAGGGTGAGGAGTGGAAGAAGGGGAGGACCAAAGTGTTATTTACGGAGAACTGAAAAAGATTGTACAACAGCGGAAAGAGGATGAGCCATGTACTAAGCGTCTGTACAGTGCTTTCGGAAAGTATTCAGACCCCTAACTTTTTCCACATTTTGTTATGTTACAGCCTTATTTTAAAATGGATTAAATCGTTTTTCCCCCTCATTAATCTACACACAATACACCATAATGACAAAGCAAAAACAAGTTTAGACATTTTTGCAAATGTATTTCAAATAAAAAACTGATATCACATTTATATAAGTATTCAGACCTGTCACGATCGTCTTCTTTAGAGAGAGTGGACCAAGGCGCAGCGTGTGCAAAATACATCTTCTCTTTATTTTGAAGATGAACACAAAACGAAACACTTATACAAACTATACAAAAACAACAAACAACCGTGAAGCTACAAACGAAAGTGCACACACAAGCTACTTACGTTCAACATAGACAATTCCCCACAAACAGCTAAAGCCTATGGTTGCCTTAAATATGGCTCCCAATCAGAGACAACAATAACCAGCTGTCTTTAATTGAGACCCAATTCAGGCAACCATAGACTTTCCTAGATACCTACACTCAACCATAGACACAGCTAGACTTCTATACTAAACATAAACCCAACTACTCTAATAAACCCCCTAAACTTTACAACCACCCTAGACACTACAAAAAACACTTACATTCCCCATGTCACACCCTGACCTAACTAAAATAATTAAGAAAACAAAGAATACTAAGGCCAGGGCGTGACATAACCCCCCCTTAAGGTGCGAACTCCGGGCACACCAGCACACAGTCTAGGGGAGGGTCTGGGTGGGCGTCCGTCCACGGCGGCGGCTCCGGCACTGGTCGTGGTCCCCAACCCACCATAGTCACTACCCGCTTTCGTATCCTCCTCCAAATGACCACCCTCCAAATTAACCCCATCGGACTAAGGGGCAGCACCGGACTAAGGGGCAGCACCGGACTAAGGGGCAGCACCGGACTAAAGGGCAGCACCGGACTAAAGGGCAGCACCGGACTAAGGGGCAGCACCGGACTAAGGGGCAGCACCGGACTAAGGGGCAGCACCGGACTAAAGGGCAGCACCGGACTAAAGGGCAGCACCGGACTAAGGGGCAGCACCGGACTAAGGGGCAGCACCGGACTAAGGGGCAGCACCGGACTAAGGGGCAGCACCGGACTAAGGGGCAGCACCGGACTAAGGGGCAGCACCAGACTAAGGGGCAGCACCAGGATAAGGGGCAGCACCAGGATAAGGGGCAGCACCAGGATAAGGGGCAGCACCAGGATAAGGGGCAGCACCAGGATAAGGGGCAGCTCCGGACTGAGGGACGGCAGCTCCGGACTGAGGGACGGCAGCTCCGGACTGAGGGACGGCAGCTCCGGACTGAGGGACGGCAGCTCCGGACTGAGGGACAACACCGGGCTGGCTGGCGGATCCTGGCTGGCTGGCGGATCCTGGCTGGCTGGCGGATCCTGGCTGGCTGGCGGATCCTGGCTGACTGGCGGATCCTGGCTGGCCGGCTCTGGCGGATCCTGGCTGGCTGGCTCTGGCGGATCCTGGCTGGCTGGCTCCCGCGGATCCTGGCTGGCTGGCTCCCGCGGATCCTGGCTGGCTGACGGCTCTGGCTGGTCATGGCTGGATGACGGCTCTGGCTGGATGACGGCTCTGGCTGGTCATGGCTGGATGACGGCTCTGGCTGGTCATGGCTGGATGACGGCTCTGGCTGGTCATGGCTGGATGACGGCTCTGGCTGGTCATGGCTGGATGACGGCTCTGGCTGGTCATGGCTGGATGACGGCTCTGGCTGGTCATGGCTGGATGACGGCTCTGGCTGGTCATGGCTCGCTGACGGCTCTGGCTGGTCATGGCTCGCTGACGGCTCTGGCTGGTCATGGCTCGCTGACGGCTCTGGCTGATCCGGTCTGGTGGAAGGCTCTGGCTGATCCGGTCTGGCGGAAGGCTCTGGCTGATCCGGTCTGGCGGAAGGCTCTGGCTGATCCGGTCTGGCGGAAGGCTCTGGCTGATCCGGTCTGGCGGAAGGCTCTGGCTGATCCGGTCTGGCGGAAGGCTCTGGCTGATCCGGTCTGGCGGAAGGCTCTGGCTGATCCGGTCTGGCGGAAGGCTCTGGCTGATCTGGTCTGGCGGACGGCTCTAGCGGCTCCTGTCTGGCGGACGGCTCTAGCGGCTCCTGTCTGGCGGACGGCTCTGTAGGCTCATGGCAGACGGGCGGCTTTGCAGGCTCATGGCAGACGGGCGGCTTTGAAGGCTCAATACAGACGGGCAGTTCATGCGGCGCTTGGCAGACAGACAGTTCAGACGGCGTTGGGCAGACGGGCAGTTCAGGCGCCGCTTGGCAGACGGGCAGTTCAGGCGCAGCTTGGCAGACGGGCAGTTCAGGCGCCGTTGGGCAGACGGCAGACTCTGGCCAGCTGAGACGCACTGTAGACTTGGTGCGTGGTACCGGAACTGGAGGTACCGGGCTAAGGACACGCACCTTCAGGCTAGTGCGGGGAACAACAACAGGGCACACTGGACTCTCAAGGCGTACTATAGGCCTGATGTGTGATACCGGCACTGGTGGTACCGGGCGGAGGGCACGCACAACAGGGCGAGTACGGGGAGAAGGAACAGTGCATACAGGGCTCTGGAGACGCACATGAGGCTTGGTGCGTGGTACCGGAACTGGTGGTACCGGACTGGAGACACGCACCTCAAGGCTAGTGCGGGGAGCAGGGACAGGGCACACTGAGTTCTCAAGGCGCACTATAGGACTGGTGCGTGGTTCCGGAACTGGTGGTACCGGGCTGAGGCCACGCACCTCAGGACGAGTGCGGGGAGAAGGATCAGTGCGTACAGGGCTCTGGAGACGCACAGGAGGCTTGGTGCGTGGTGCCGGGACTGGAGGTACTGGGCTGGAGACACGCACCACAGGGAGAGTGCGTGAAGGAGGAACAGGGCTCTGGAGACGCACTGGAAGCCTGGTGCGTGGTGTCAGCACTGGTGGTACTGGGCTGGGAACACACACCACAGGGCTAGTGCGAGGAGCAGTAACAGGACGTACAGGACTCTGGAGACGCACAGGAGGCTTTGTGCGTGCTGTAGGCACTGTCTTAACCAGACGGCTAGCACGCTCCTCAGGACGAGTATGGAGAGCTGTTCCCGGTGACATTAAGTCACCAACACGTTCATTCGGACGGATGCCGTGCCTCATGCACCAAACCAATACATCCCTCATAACTCTCTCCTCCAATTTCTCCATTAACGCCTTTACTTTCTCTGCGTCACTCTCCTCCAAATCCGCCCTCACCGGCTCCTTACGGTAAACAGGAGGAGTTGGCTCACGTCTCCTGACTGACCCTACTAAACTACCCGAGAGCCCCCCCCCCCCCCCCCCCAAGAAATTTTTGGGTTTGACTTACGGGCTTCCAGCCTTGTTTCCCTGCTGCCTCCTCATATCGCCGCCTCTCTTCTTTCGCTGCCTCCAGCTCAGCTTTAGTGCGGCGATATTCTCCTGGTTGAGCCCATGGTCCCTTTCCATCCAATATTTCCTCCCATGTCCATGAGTCCTGGTTACTTTGCCGCTGTTGTTGGTTCCGCTCACGCTGCTTGATCCATGGTTGGTGGGGAATTCTGTCACGATCGTCTTCTTTAGAGATAGTGGACCAAGGCGCAGCGTGTGCAAAATACATCTTCTCTTTATTTTGAAGATGAACACGAAACGAAACACTTATACAAACTATACAAAAACAACAAACAACCGTGAAGCTACAAACGAAAGTGCACACACAAGCTACTTACGTTCAACATAGACAATTCCCCACAAACAGCTAAAGCCTATGGTTGCCTTAAATATGGCTCCCAATCAGAGACAACAATAACCAGCTGTCTTTAATTGAGACCCAATTCAGGCAACCATAGACTTTCCTAGATACCTACACTCAACCATAGACACAGCTAGACTTCTATACTAAACATAAACCCAACTACTCTAATAAACCCCCTAAACTTTACAACCACCCTAGACACTACAAAAAACACATACATTCCCCATGTCACACCCTGATCTAACTAAAATAATTAAGAAAACAAAGAATACTAAGGCCAGGGCGTGACAAGACCCTTTACTCAGTACTTTGTTGAAGCACTATTGCCAACGATTACAGCCTTGAGTCTTCTTGGGTATAACACTACAAGCTTGGCACACCTGTATTTGGGGAGTTTCTCCCATTCTTCTCTGCAAATCCTCTCAAGCCCTGTCAGGTTAGATGTCGCTGCACAGCTATTTTCAGGTCTCTCCAGAGATGTTTGAAACGGGTTCAAGTCCAGGCTCTGGCTGGACCACTCAAGGACATTCAGAGACTTGTCTCAAAGCCACTCCTGCATTGTCTTGGCTGTGTGCTTAGGGTCTTTGTCCTGTTGGAAGGTGAACCTTTTCCCCAATCTGTGGTCCTGAGCGCTCTGGAGCAGGTTTTCATCAAGGATCTCTCTGTACTTTGCTCTGTTCATCTTTCCCTCCCATTCCCTGCCTCTGAAAAACATCCCTGCAGCATGATGCTGCCACCACCACCATGCTTCACCGTAGGGATGGTGCCAGGTTTCCTCCAGACGTGACGCTTGGCATTCAGGCCAAAGAGTTCAATCTTGGTCTCATCAGACCACAGAATCTTGTTTCTCATGGTGTGAGATTTCTTTACGTGCCTTTTGGCAAACTCCAAGCGGGCTGTCATGGTGCCTTTTACTGAGGAGTGGCTTCCGTCTGGCCTGATTGGTGGAGTGCTGCAGAGATGGATGTTCTTCTGGAAGGTTCTCCCATCTCCACAGAGGTACTCTTTAGGTCTGTCAGAGTGACCACTCTAGGAAGAGTCTTGGTGGTTCAAAACTTATTCCATTTAAGAATGACGTAGGCTACTGTGTTCTTGGGGACCTTCAATGCTGCAGAAATGTTTCGGTACCCTTACCCAGATCTGTTCCTCGACACAATCCTTTCTCGGAGCTCGACGGATAATTCCTTCAGGCCTCATGGTTTTTGCTCTGACATGCACTGTCAACTGTGGGACCTTATATAGACAGGTGTGTGCCTTTCCAAATGATTTCCAATCAATTTAATTTCCCATAGGTGGACTCCATGTTACGCCCTGACCATAGAGAGCCTTTTTATTCTCTATTTTGGTTAGGTCGGGGTGTGACTAGGGGTGGTGTTCTTGTCTAGGTGTTTTATTTCTATGTTGGCCTGGTATAGTTCCCAATCAGAGGCAGCTGTTTATCGTTGTCTCAGATTGGGGATCATATTTAGGCAGCCATTTACCCACTGTGTTTTGTGGGATCTTGTTTTCGTGTTGTTGCCTGGGAACAACTGCATTTACGTCACGTTTCGGCACGTTTCTGTTCATCGACTACAGCTCAGCATTTAACACCATAGTACCCTCCAAACTTGTCATCAAGATCGAGACCCTGGGTCTCGACCCCGCCCTGTGCAACTGGTTACTGGACTTCCTGAGGGGCCGCCCCCAGGTGGTGAGGGTAGGTAACAACATCTCCACCCCGCTGATCCTCAACACTGGGGCCCCACAAGGGTGCGTTCTGAGCCCTCTCCTGTACTCCCTGTTCACCCACGACTGCGTGGCCATGCACGCCTCCAACTCAATCATCAAGTTTGCAGACGACACTACAGTGGTAGGCTTGATTACCTACAACGACGAGACGGCCTACAGGGAGGAAGTGAGGGCCCTCGGAGTGTGGTGTCAGGAAAATAACCTTGCAATCAACGTGAACAAAACAAAGGAGATGATCGTGGACTTCAGGAAACAGCAGAGGGAGCACCCCCCTATCCACATCGACGGGACAGTAGTGGAGAGGGTAGAAAGTTTTAAGTTCGTCGGCGTACACATCATGGACAAACTGAATTGGTCCACCCACACAGACAGTGTGGTGAAGAAGGCGCAGCAGCGCCTCTTCAACCTCAGGAGGTTGAAGAAATTCAGCTTGTCACCAAAAGCACTCACAAACTTTCACAGATGCACAATCGAGAGCATCCTGTCGGGCTGTATCACCACCTGGTAGGGCAACTGCTCCGCCCACAACCGTAAGGCTCTCCAGAGGGTAGTGAGGTATGCACAACGCATCACCGGGGGCAAACTACCTGCCCTCCAGGACACCTACCCCACCCGATGTCACAGGAAGGCCATAAAGATCATCAAGGACAACAACCAACCGAGCCACTGCCTGTTCACCCCGCTATCATCCAGAAGGTGAGGTCAGTACAGGTGCATCAAAGCAGGGGCCGAGAGACTGAAAAACAGCTTCTATCTCAAGGCCATCAGACTGTTAAACAGCCACCACTAACATTGAGTGGCTGCTGCCAACATACTGACTCAACTCCAGCCACTTCAATAATGGAAAAATGTATGTAAAAAATGTATCACTAGCCACTTTAAACAATGCCACTTAATATAATGTTTACATACCCTACATTACTCATCTCATATGTATATACTGTACTCTATACCATCTACTGCATCTTGCCTATGCCGTTCTGTACCATCACTCATTCATATATTTTTATGTACATATTCTTCATCCCTTTACACTTGTGTGTATAAGGTAGTTGTTGTAAAATTGTTAGGTTAGACTACTTGTTGGTTATTACTGCATTGTCGGAACTAGAAGCACAAGCATTTTGCTACACTCGCATTAACATCTGCTAACCATGTGTAGGTGACAAAGAATATTTGATTTGATTTGATTCTTTATTGTTTTTTGTGCGTTTCACTCAATAAACACGTGGAACCCAGATCACGCTGCACGTTGGTCCGAGTATGCTTACGACGATCGTGACACTCCAATCAAGTTGTAGAAACATCTCAAGGATGATCAATGGAAACAGGATGCACCTGAGCTCAATTTAGAGTCTCATAACAAAGGGTCTGAATACTTATGTAAATAGTTCTAACATCTCTAAAAACCTGCTTTGTCATTATGGGGTATTGTGTGTAGATTGATAAGGATTTTTTATTCAATCCGTTTTAGAATGAGGCTGCAACGTAGCAAAATGTGTAAAAAGGGAAGGTGTCTGAATACTTTCTGAATGCACTCCATGTGAGTGTGTTTTGTGTTTGTGCACCGTGTGTGTGACAGGCTCACTAAGAATATTTTAGGATTTATTTATGTCGATAGTGGTATTACACCTCTTATTGAAGAGGGTTATTTTTGGGCCTAGTTTGGTTACTTTCATTAACAGTGTGTTTATTATAACCCACCATGTGGGTCGTCAGTCTGGTTTTATTTCATAATGAGTATGAGCCTGATTTTTGTTACAGTTTTTGTTACACGACTACCAGTAGATGTAGCTACAACAGATGGCCATGTATATCATCACTATCTGGCGGCTAACGTCCTTGAAAGCTAAATTAATTCAGAGCAAAATGTGAATTCCATCCATGATAATGTTCACACTTTTAAGAAAAATATATTACTTGTGCCAATAAAGCACAGTATTTTGTGCTGTAACATTGGTTTGCTTAATCTGGTGAAAGGCAGTTTTAAAATTCTAAGTTATTGACTTGCATACTGGTCACAATGAAGTATCTTCAGTCCGTTCAGTATTGCTTCCACAGTGTCACTTCGATAAGCACGCTTTTACAGTCTATCATGTCAACGAATTGTATATATTAGGCCTAACCTGTCTGCCTGGTTGAAAAGGATTGTCAATTGAGATGGGAAGAGATGGATGAGAAGAATAGTTGCTTCAAAGACCAACACAGAATCTCCATCCAATCCAAGCTCTACAAAATACAGTGAAGAAGTACAGTATATGGTACATATTTCACATATATTTGTTGGACTCTTCAGGACATTTATGATCTGTTTCACGTCATATATGGCTGTCTGAACGTGTTTTGGCAAAGGAACATTCACAATCGGGTAAAATGCTAAAAAGTCTGCATTCCGTATATACTGTATTCTCCACCTCCAATAGTCTGGAAGTTATTGTATTGTAGCATTGTATCGGTTTCCACTTTGTCTGGATGGTCACGCTTGATATATTGCAGTGTCAGTGCGCTCTCACCGAAGAAGCTGTTTGCTTGCACCAAGAAGCCTAAAACCCACGCACGCCAGCCTGTGCCCGCCATCACGAAGCAATAACACACAGAGGGAGAGAGACCATGGTGTCGTGATCCCAACGAGCGCCCACCACGACCCTATCAATCACTCATTCGAACCAATCAAATAGTGACTGCTTTGAAGGGCAAAATGGTGCATGAAGCTATGTACCAGTCGATTGCTGACAGTGCATGTCAACCATGGGATTGATGGAGCCCCAGGCTCCCTCTCCTGCAGGGCCGTGTTCATTAGGCACCAAACGGGAAAAAAAGCATTTAAACAGGGAGGAACTACCTGGACTTATCCTACAAGAAATGCTCATTCTTGCGCCCTAATGAACACGACCCTGGTGTTCATACAGAGCAGAGAAGGGGAACCGAGATCTCTCTCCTATGGAGGAATATCTCTCTCTTCAATTCCTTCCTTTATATTGTAGTCTGCACTGGAGTTTTACTACTTAGAAACATCTGTAGGCTAGTGATTTTTACACATTTAGTCAAAAAGCAATAAATAATGAATTATGAATGTCACTGTACATAATTATGTCTGACACTGTACATAAATAATAATTGTATTGGTAAGTGTTGTGAGTTGTTTAGTGAGCCTCATAGCCCAAAGATAAAGCCCATGTTTTCATTGGTAAAGCAGAGAGGGGTATCACTTGGATCAAGTACATACTGTATGTCAAAAACTTGAAGGTATTTGAGGTGCCCTTGATTTAGCTTGGAGTTGGCACTTTTGGGACTATTCCATTGACTATTTTGCAACAAGCAAACTAACTCAAGAGCAGCTCAAGTATTTAACAGTTTTTTTACTTTTGTATTTGACCCAGGTCCGATGCTTTGACTGGAGAATATGCTTAAGTCCATATGGCGATACTGTAAACAATAAAAAATAAAAATCACATTCCAGGAAAATAAGAATAATAACTGTTAGGGATTTTACTGTTGTCTTTTTGAATGTTTGTTTATTTTCTTTTTGTTTAGTTCTTACCTGTAAAATGTACAATTGTATATGTTCAAAAACATATTCATGTGAAAAAATATTGTGAAAAAAAAGCTAGAATACAATGTTATTATTACTATATTATTAATATTATCGTTACTACTACTATCAACATTATTACAAATTATTCAACAGAATTTTTTAACATTACATTATATACTCTCTTTGAGCCTGTTCAGGTTTGTATGTGAATGTGAATCGTGAAATGACCTTTAAACAAATGCTTAATGAAAAAACGGTATATTACACAAAGCCTCCTGCTCGTCTGCTTCCCACTCTGTCAGCCCACAACTTTCCCTTCTTCACCCCCTGCTTTCCTTTCCCTCTGGTTTGGCTGCTAACAGGCAAAGAACCCTTCTCTCCAGATGCGAGGTGTCGTATTACTTATAAGCTCTACCTATTTATTCTCCAACTATTGATCGCTGGCCTAGAGATAATGTTAGAGAGAAATAAAGATTTTGATGGGATCTGAAAGAGGCCTTTGCCATTGTCCAGGGAGCGCATGTACACTTTTAGAAAAAAAGGTGATATCTAGAACCTAAAAAGTTTATTTGCCTGTCCCTATAGGATAACCCTTTAAAAAACTCTTATTGGTTCCATGTAGAACCCTTTTGGTTCCAGGTAGAACCCTTTTGGGTTCCATGTAGAACCCTTTCCAAAGAGGTTTTACGTGGAACCAGAAAGGGTTCTACCTGGAACCAAAAAAGGGTTCTCCTATGGGGACAGCCGAAGAACCCTTTTGGATACCTTTTTTCCAAGAGTGTAGGGTCTATGTAGTCATGTCAGAAAATCGTTTTCTACACTGGTCATATGGGACAGGACTCTCTCGATCCCTGTTAGTTTCTCTCTCTCTCTCTCTCTCTTTCTCCCTTCCTCTCTTGTCGTTGTCTAACAACAGGGAGAAATCATCTCTTGGCGCGACAGAGAAAGAAAAGGAGGGGGGAAGGGAGAGACATTGGTAAGTGATATCAGACAACGATCCTTGAATATGACACCTGATTTCTAACTGTGCACTCTGTATTCTCTTGGCATTTCTCTGTGAGGGGTTGAGGGGGGAGAGACTGGGAGTGAGGCAGGAGGGAGGGAAGAAAAGCTGTCAGGTTAGCTGAGGTCTCTCTCTGACACGCAGCGCCGGGCTGAGGAGCTTCCTGGAGGGAACAGTGGGTTCAGCAAATGAAAGTCACGATGGGTGAGTGTAGTGCAGGAGGATTCCTCCTCTGCCCGCCCAGCACTGCTCTCTCAGCTTCCCTCTCAGTGGTATTTCTTGGGTCAAAGCTACTGGCTTCAAGGTTGTTAAGAGCAAGATCCGTTTTTACAAAGCATGATGCTGATTAGGATCAGTTTTGCCTTCAATCATAATGAATAAGATTACGTGGACAGGGGGGAGCTGATCTTAGATTAACACATCTATTCTTAGATGCTTTGTGAATACAGGCCCAGAACAGTAACCAGTTGTAGACCGTGTTAATTACCCATCCATCTTGTCTTGTGCTATTAAACCCTGCTTCACATTCCATTCTCAAACCTTATTTTAATATGATAAAATATTAACCCGTAGCACGCGCTCCAGCAGGTATATTTCGCTGGTCACCCCTAAAGCCAATTCCTCATTTGGCCACCTTTCCTTCCAGTTCTCTGCTGCCAATGACTGGAACGAACTGCAAAAATCACTGAAGCTGGAGACTCATATCTCCGTCACTAACTTTAAGCACCAGCTGTCAGAGCAGCTCACAGATCACTGCACCTGTACATAGCTCATCTGTAAATAGCCCATCCAACTACCTCATCCCCATACTGTTATTTATTTATTTAGCTCCTTTGCACCCCAGTATCTCTACTTGCACATTCATCTTCTGCACATCACTCCAGTGTTTAATTGCTATATTGTAATTATTTCGCCACTATGGCCTATTTATTGCCTTACCTCCCTTATCCTACCTCATTTGCACACACTGTATAGATATGTTCTATTGTATTATTGACTGTATGTTTGTTTTATCCATGTGTAATTCTGTGTTGTTGTTTGTGTCGCACTGCTTTGCTTTATCTTGGCCAGGTCGCAGTTGTAAATGAGAACTTGTTCTCAACTAGCCTACCTGGTTAAATAAAGGTGAAATAAAATAAGCAATTATTATTCCAGCACAGGTGATCCTGCACCAACGTACACCAAAGTACCATGGTAAAATGATACCGATTAAATCTGAGTGTGGGATCCAAACAACTGATTAAACAAAACAAACAACACGAGAATTGATTATGCTAATACTTTATTTCAGCAAACTAAATTATCATAATGATAGATTACCAATGTTACACTGCCGCCCACTGTAAATTACATGAATATACAGTTTGGAGTACTGCATTTAGATATCTCAGATACTGTGCAACTTAAGCATAATATGTTTTATACATTCAAAATACATTACAGAGTCGGTTTAATTCGTAAACCAAAAAAGAGAAAGTGCTTGATTAATGAACAGTGCATATTTGCCTTGAAGCTCAAATGTATACAACACCAAAACATATACAAACATTTTTTGTAAAACTTTCAATGTTACAGTTGATATCTGTCCAAAAGAATCCTGAAAATGTAAAAAATTACAAAGAAAACTAAGTATTGAAATACCTCCTTTTAAACATTTCAAACATTTACAGTGATAAATGCATTATCCTACACACTAGCGTAGTGTGTTTCTTTCAGCCAACTGGCAAAATGGGTCAAATAGCATGAGCTTAGCTATAAAACTGCATTGCTTGGACCTTGCGGGGGCCCTGCAAAACTGCGCTAGCCACCGATCCTACACCCCACCTTTCTTCTTGTCATTACAGGACTTCCTATTGTCTCAGATCTAGGCCTACTTCTCCTCCTCTCCCCCTTCTGCTCCCAGAGATCGGTATACCCCTCTTTAGCCTTCTCCAATGCTTCAAACTCTCCATCTCACTCTTTGCCTCCTTCTGCCCCCAAAGCATGGAGCAAATCCTCAGTTCCCCCATCTTTGGACTTATTCAACGCTTCATAACCCCCATCTCCCCCATCCCCATCTTTCGCCCCCTTTTCCCCCAAGGTGTGGTACAGATCCCCAGTTCCCCCATCTTTGGACTTTTTCAACGCTTCATACCCCCCATCTCCCCCATCCCCACCTTTTGCCCCCTTTTCCCCCAAGGTGTGGTACAGATCCCCAGTTCCCCCATCTTTGGACTTTTTCAACGCTTCATACCCCCCATTTCCCCCATCCCCACCTTTCGCCACCCCTTCCTCCAAGGTGTGGTACTCCTCCTCCTTTCCTTCCGCTTTCTTCAGCGCTTCGTACGCTCCCTCTGTTTTCTCTCCTCCTGCTGGTTCTACTGGAGTTGTGTTCAGGGTGTCATACTCTCCCTCTCTCTTGGTACCATGTTTTTTGTGGAGCTCCTCGTACCCCCCATCTCCTCCATCCTGAGACTTCACTGTCATCAGGGGCATATCTTGGTAAATGGCCTCTAGCAGACAAACACAGACAATACATTTTAAATGAAGAACTTTTGAATGGTAAAAAATTGATGTCATGTAAAAGACTTACGTGTCATTTAAACAAACATGTATGTGTGTGCACACAAAAACACAGTGGCTGAGGATATCAGTTGTAGGCTTACCTTCACCAGTCCTCCTCTTGTGATACATGAGTATGGCTCCTACTATGACCAGCACAACCCCCAAGACGATCACCACAATGGTGATCAGTAGCACAGTAGGGCGAGGGTTGACGTCATCTGTCACTATGAGTAAAGCAGAAAGAGGATCAATGTTAGGTTTGTCCAATTCTAAAGGTTTATTAACTTTGTTTGCTTTTGCTGACAAGTATATCACAAAATAAAAAACACTGTATGATGCTCTCTCTTCAAATTACACATCAGAGTTGGCTTAAGAAGAGTTGGCTTGAGCAACTAACTTTTATGTGAATATTTCAAACTTCTATCAGGCATGTCCTTCAACAAGAATCTACTCTCATATTTTCACGCTAAAATAATATATGTTCAGTTTCTCTCATTTGTGTGGAACTCACAATGATGGATATTGCTTAGTGCAGACCTCCCGTTTTTCCACACTGCTCTGCATGCGTAACTACCAGCCGACATCGAATCTGTGTAGCTGTTGCTGACGCCTCTAGGTAGCCACTGAGGATTGTGCTGTTTGTAGTACCAGTGATAGGAGGCACCGCTGGGGCAGCTGGAGCATGAGCAGGACAGGCCGGCGGACTCAGAGAGAACTGCCTTCATAGGGGGTGCTGAAACAATCAGTTCTTGTTGAGTTGAGATGACTGTGTTTGGGTTTCCTTTGTCGCTTCGCCTAAAGGTGGCTTGACAGCTATATTTCCCCTGGTCGGACTCGGTCACATTGTCGATAACATAAGAAGAACTGGAACTGTCGCTTATTGCCTGTGTATCCTTGTAGAATATAGTGTGGCTAATTCGGTTGGTCCCTGACACAACACACCTCAGACTCAGTTTCTCCCCCAAAAGAGCAGGCCCAGGCAATATCATCATCCGTACGACCCGGTCTGGAGGAGAGATAGAAACAGGGAAGGTGGAAGAGAGGAAGAGAAAAGAGGGCATAGTTGCAAAGTGAGAAGGGAGGGATCAGATAAAATAGGGTTATCATTTAATGCAGAGATACTGTATAGTAGCAAAAAAAATGGCTCAGGAACCCAAGATAGGTAACTGGGGGGTTAGATTTCACCAGGAGTACTTTTCCCCGGTTCGAGAGTAAGCAGACGACAAATTTGACATATTTATTGAGGACTTGTGGTTGGATATGGTAAAGGTTTGTGTGTGGTTCTGCAACAAAGGAGAGACATCATGAGCATGTTGCGTAACATAAAAGGTCAAGGTGATTAGGATAAACCTATTAAACCAATACATCTCATACGCTGTGACTTAACTAGAATATACTGTACATGAAAAATAGGAAACAAACCTACTCTTCACTTAGACACACACAACTGGAAAGAAACTGGGGAATGGCTTGACAGGATTTAAATACAAACTAGAAAAGTACTTTTCCTGAAGAAAATGTAGTTTATAGTTTATAAAGATGTTAAAGAATTAGAAATAATTAGGATAGCCCGAAGATGTGAAAGCTGGTTTGGTGTCTAGCTTGAATGGTTCAAAAGTTACTGTTGGTGAGTTATTTTATGCAAATGTTTACCTTTATAATTTATAAACGATTTTAAAGAATTTGAAGTTAGGATAGCCTAAACATGAGAACTCTGGTTTGGTGTCTTTAGCTTGAACGGTTCAAGAGTTACTGTTGGTGAGTTATTTTATGCAAATGGTACCGTTATAGTTAATTTCGATTTTAAAGAATTTGAATTTAGAATAGCCTATAGCTTTATTGGCAAAGGAGCAGGACCATTTTGATTACCTAACTTTGTATTTCTATGATTCTCATTCAATCCCATGTTCATTTACGCAAAGTTTAAATGTTTATACTGTAGTTTAAAAAGTATAATTAGCATAAAAAATCTAAATGCAAGCAATCTAAGTTGGGTCAGTCTGAACATCTAAACGTTGGTATGGTGTTGATAGGTTAAATGGTGTAGGAGAAGATACAGCAGGTGAAGAATGAAAAAATATTGTTACCTTTTAGGTCTATGGCCTTTTTTTGCCATTGAAATGCATTGGTAGCTAATTTAAATATTGTTGTAGTAAAAAAAATGCTAACAAAAATATTTTCTCAAGTAATCTAAGTTGGAGCAGTCAGCATATTTGGAAGTTGGTTTCGTGTTAATGGCTTAAATCGTTTAAGCGCTAAAGCGAGCCAAATGAATCAAATAATAATTGTGGTGTGCATGCTAAATTGTGAATAATTTATTGATAGGATAGACTGAGCATGTGAAAGTGTGTTTGATGCCTATAGCTTGAATTAAAAATGGAAATATCACATTTTCATAAGTATTCAAACCATTTACTCAGTACTTTGTTGAAGCACCTTTGGCAGCGATTACAGCCTCTAGTCTTCTTGGGTATGACGCTACATGCTTGGCACACCTGTATTTGGGGAGTGTCTCCCATTCTTCTCTGCAGATTCTCTCAAGCTCTGACAGGTTGGATGGGGAGCGTTGCTGCACAGCTATTTTCAGGTCTCTCCAGAGATGTTCGATTGGGTTCAAGTCCGGGCTCTGGTTGGGCCACTCAAGGACATTCAAAGACTTGTCCCGAAGCCACTCCTGTGTCGTCTTGACGGTGTGCTCAGGGTCGTTGTCCTGTTGGAAGGTGAACCTTTGCTCCAGTCTGAGTTCAATCTTGGTTTCATCAGACCAGAGAATCTTGTTTCTCATGGTCTGAGAGTCCTTTAGGTGCTTTTTGGCAAACTCCAAGCGGGCTGTCATGTGCCTTTTACTGAGGAGTGGCTTCCGTCTGGCCACTCTACCATAAAGGCCTGATTGGTGGAGTGCTGCAGAGATGGTTGTCCTTCTGGAAGGGTCTCCCATCTCCACAGAGGAACTCTGGAGCTCTGTCAGAATGACCATTGGGTTCTTGGTTACCTCCTTGACCAAGGCCCTTCTCCCCCGATTGCTCAGTTTGGCCGGGTGGCTAGCTCTAGGAAGAGTCACGGTGGTTCCAAACTTCTTACATTTAAGAATGATGGAGACCACTGTGTTTTTGGGGGCCTTCAATGCTGCAGAAATGTTTTGGTACCCTTCCCCAGATATGTTCCTCGACACAATCCTCTCTCTGAGCTATACGGACAATTTCTTCGACCTCATGGCTTGATTTGACAGATTTGACAGGTGTGTTTCTTTCTAAATCATGTCCAATCAATTGAATTTATCACAGGTGGACTGCAATCAAGTTGTACAAACATCTTAAAGATGATCAATGGAAACAGTATCCACCTGAGCTCAATTTCGAGTCTCATAGCAAAGGGTCTGAATACTAATGTAAATAAGGTATCTGTTTTTTTTAAATACATTTGCAAAAGATTCTAAAAACCTGTTTTGCTTTGTCATTATGGGGTATTGTGTGTAGATTGATGAGGAAATGTTTGTACTTAATCCATTTTAGAATAAGGCTGTAACGTAACAAAATGTGGAAAAAGTCAAAGCCTGAATACTTTCCGAATGCACTGTTCCATAAAAATGAAGAGATCATTGATCAGACAGAACCCTTAGTCGCACTGAATTTCCATGTTCACAGTCAGTATATAGCTTATAGATACCTACTTGTAGATACCTGAAGAAGTCTGACCATGGTACAGTATATTCAACTCAGAGCTCAGTTTTTCAAATGATTTTAGAGTACCCTTTTCAAATAATTGATGGACATATTGATGTTTCAAGTGTGCTCAGTTTCTAAAACCTCTGTCTAATCATAGTGGCTTAAAACCCTTCATACTGTATGAACAATGGGTGATACAAATTAGATTCCTGTAGGACAGTTGAAAGCTAGTTGCACCTCTTTCCATGATTTATACAGTGTAATGAAAAGGTATTTGCCCCCTTTTCTCTAATTTTGCATATTATATACTGAAGGTTATCAGATCTTCAACCGACACCTAATATTAAATAAAGGGAACCTGAGTTAACAAAAAAAGTGATACTTATTTTATTTATTGAATTAACAAAGTTATGCAACACCCAATTCCACTGTGTGAAAAAATAATTGCTCCAATACACTCAATAACTGGTTGTGCCACCTTTAGCTGCAATGACTGCAACCAAATTGTAAACGAGAACTAAATTGTAAATGAGAACTTGTTCTCAACTGGCCTACCTGGTTAAATAAAGGTGAAATACATCTTTTAAATATATATATATATTTTTTAAATGCTTCCTTTAGCTGTTGATTAGTCTCTCACGCCGCTGTTGAGGAATTTTGGCCGATGCAGAACTGCTCTAAATCAGTGACATTTGTATGTTTTTAAGCAATAACTCCTCGTTTCAAGTCCTGCCACAACATTTCAATTGGGATTAGGCCTGGACTTTGACTATGCCATTCCAAAACTTTTTTTTGCTTTTTAGACATTTTCATGTCGACTTGTTTGTGCGTTTTGGATCATTGTCTTGCTGCATGACCCAGCTGCACTTCAGCTTCAGCTCACAGTTGGATGGCCTGATATTCTCCTGTAGAATTCTCTGATACAGAGGAGAATTCATGGTTTCTTCTATTAAGGCAAGTTGTCCAGGTCCTGAGTCAGCAAAGCATCCCCAAACCATCACACTACCACCATGCTTGGCCATTGGTATGAGGTTCTTACTATGGAATGTAGTGTTTGGTTTTCGCCAGGCATACTGAGACCAATGTCATCCAAAAAGTTGACTCAAGTTTGCCAAAAAGCACCTAGATGATCATCAAGACTCTTGGAAGAATGTTCTATGAACAGATGATTCAAAAGTATAGCTTTTTGGACGACATGCGAAAACTAAACACTGCATTCCACAGTAAGAACCCAAAAAGTTGGGTGTCTTGATTGTTGACCAATGGCGCACATATCCAGATTAGTCACCAGAAAGAACTTGTTTTATTTCCTCCAGAACAATAGCTGGCAACGAGCACTGCAGACAGGCTGCCTTCCAAAGTGAATGCGCGATGTAGACAGAACATCCTATCCAGCAACCTCCACTACATATAGTCCTTATGATTTTGGACTCCAGAGAAGTGACATGATATATCCCTATTTGATATTGGCTGCTAACATGAATGACTTTCAGCTCCAGATTGTGCCCGCATGTTCATGTGTATGCGGGGGGGGGGGGGGGGGGGGGGGGCAATTTTGTACCACTCCTTTTTGGGGGTCATGGGTCAAAAAGTTTGCAAGCCACTGGGATACATGATAGTGGCAACAAATATAGTAATGGTAAGCTACAGTATTTCTTACAAACTTCTATTTTGACTGGAATTGTGTTGGTCATTGTTAATAAGTGTAGCATTTTTCCAGTTTAAAATAATTTACCAAAAACACTTTACTCATCAGATTGTGCTGATTTCCCTTCCTATTCTTGTAATAATTGCTCAACAAGTCTGTGACCATGGTTGCGAAAAAAAAATTTCTGGTTCTCTTTTTTAGCTTGAGCACATGCCCCCCAAAAGGTCTGTGCATTGGCTTTATTGCTTAAGTATAGGCATACTTTAACAAATATACATTTTGTCTTTAATTGTTGTTAAATTGATGCAACTTCATGTCTACTTCATGCCTTGGCAGCAGCTAATGGGGATCCATAATAAATACAAATACTGTCAACCAGGTTTTGCATGCCCAGCTGTCAAAAACAAATGTTGGCAACAAGTCATTATACTATGCCTACAAGTGGCTGCTCTAGTAAGTGATTTGCTATTAGACTATTTCTTGCTTTTGTTTTAATTCATGGCTTGGTCTTCTCATGACAATTGGCTTGTGCCTCCTGGTGAATTCTTCGCAGTCTGGTTTTATCACATAAGTCCGTTAAATAGAGACTTTTGGCATTGTGCTGGAGTCAAAAGCATCTTGCGGGACTTTCACACCCAATTTGTTTTGCAGTGGTTTTCCGAACTCATTTCCCCCAATGATTTATATATTCACGACGCCACCATGCCTCCATCTTGGCACTCCCCCATTGTGTAAAAAATATTTTGAAAGCTATAAAAATGCATTTATTCATGTCTACATTTGTTTTTGCCATATTTGTTTTTGCCACGTTTATTCTACAGACACGATAATGTATATGTTTTAATTATATATATTTTTTAAATGCTAAAGTATAAAAACATTTTCGTTAAAGTAGGTTATATATATTTTTTATAAAGTACTAATGTTACTGTCCCCACTACAACAACAAAATACTTAAATATGTGTAATTGTTTCCTTGAAACATTTAATTGAAATGCTGTAGAATTCCAATCATTCCTGGAGGACTGCTTCTTCTGAGGAGGAGTGCCAAAATGGCCGACCGTTAGCTTCAAAATCTTTCATTGGCCAACACATTGAATCAGCAAAGCAGGGTTTATATACATAAATTGTTTCCCCCCTAAGTTCTCTTTGTTTGGACTGGTGTGAACAAAACACCTTGGTTGGCTCAAAAAGGGTGGTCTAGGTCTGATTCCATTTGTACTGTGGTGCAGTTCGCTGCAGGTGAGAACGCAGTCTGGACCAAACACAGGAAAATAACCAAGAGCGTGCAGTATTATTTGTTCTTCGACTGCAAGCGTTCTTCGACTTCCAGTGCGGTAAAGACAACTTGTAACTCCGGAAAACAACGAGCCCCGACTGGGAAAAATCTTTTGAATGGTCATCCAACTCGGAATTCCAAATGGACAATTGTGGCATATTTCTAGAGACTTTCCGACCTGAAGAACAATGACATCCTAATTTGACCTAATTTTTGTTGTTTAGTTCCCAGTTATGTTGAAAGCACCAATAGGCTACAGAATATAGCCTACTTACTTCCCAGTTAGAGCAGCTATTGCGCTGTTTGCTACCTACCGCATGTTGTTGAACCCAAAGTCATTTTTTGGGGACACAAGTTCAGCTTTTTGATAATCATAGATTACGTTAACGTGAGCATTTTTCTCCAATAAACAATGAACTCAACAAACAATAGACTTACATGACCACGTGGTTTTGTTTAGGCATCGTAGTTCGTTTGACATTTGGCAATGTGAAACGGAACAAATTGGAAAAAAATACAATGTAACGAATAATCTAACTCAGATTCGAACTATAGCTCAGGACTAGGTGTGAAAACGCCCTTGCGTCAAAGCTAGGCCTAGGCTACAACACATGTACTTCAAATTTGGAGGTCTGACACAGAGCCTACTGTAACCAATAACACTTTGACAAGGAGGCTATAATTCTTCCTAATCGTGGACAGAATAGGTATGTAACATAATGGTATGAGCACTTGACACAATATTGTAACGACCCGGTATTGTGTTCTGTGTTTGTGGGTGTGTTATGGGTCTCATGGCTACTAGCAGGGGTTAAATATGTCAGGACAGATGGAAAGGTTGGGGGGGTATGATGGGTAATCCCGCGGGATTTGGAAATGCATAAAGAGGGATGAGTGTCTCATATCTCTCTCTTCTGTTCGGGCCTTGATCTGTTCCTATGAGAGTGACCTTAACTCGACATGTATAATTGTGTACGTTCGGCATTTAGCGGCGTGGGCTGTGGCCTGAACAATAGCCCAGTTTAGGAATAAACCTGTGTTCTAACCTGTACACCTAGAGTCCGTCTCTTTTCTCTTTAATGACCCAGCCGGGTCATTACATTGGTGTCAGAAGTGCTTTCGAACTAAGGGATCGAGACTAGGCGAGTTAGCTGTTCAGTATAGGCCGGGTTGGCTTTAACGTGACTCGCATCTACGGTCATGATGCCTGGGGCGAGGCGGAAAATTAAGGAAGAGTCGGACAAAGTGTCCGTTGTGAGCTCGGGGGTATCCGGTCGGGAGGGTCAGGCGGCGACTGCCGTAGAGGGGCTTGAGAGCCACTTGGCGGGAGTTAAATTGTCAGTCAGCAAGATGGCAGAACTGGCGGGTTTTCCTTCACATCGCTCGAGAGCAGACGTCACGGCGACGGGGATATCGACGTCACCGGGTGCGGAAATGGCTGGGCCTGCTTATGTAAACAGAGATGGCAGCGACCTATTGCCATTAGCCACGGTAGCGGCTAAACTACCAAAGTTCAATGGACAAGGTAAATGGGAAGTTTTTTTCACTCAATTCGAGTTGTTGGCTAGAGCCGGGAGGTGCTCTGACGAGACGAAAGCGTTACAGCTTGCCCTGAGCCTGGCGGAGGAGGCGTCGGAATGCCTGCTAACGCTAGCCCCGGACGATAGGGGCGACTACGGTGCGCTAGTGGAGGCATTGGGGGGCCGTTTCGGCAGCGACGCGCAGCCCAACATGCTGCGGATTGAACTGTGTAACAAAAAGAGACTTCAGGGGGAATCATTAAAGGCGTTGGCAAGTGGTATTCTGAGCCTGACCAGGCGGGCTTATGCAACTATGCCGATTGGGGTGCAAGACGAGCTGGCACGGGACAGTTTTATTAGAGCGCTCTCTTCCACCGAACTGGGTAAGCATGTTCAGATGGCGGACCCACCATCTCTGCAGGCTGCAGTGGAGATAGCCAGGAAGAGGGAGCTGATCTGGGGTGAGGGAGTGAGAGTGGAAGTCACCAGTCAACCAGAGGTGAGAGCAGCGGTGGCTGGGGTGCCAGGGGTCACAAAACCAGAGTGGGTTGACGAGTTGGGCGGGCTAGTCAAGACTGCTTCGCTTGTCATGGAGAGGGGCTCCAGGCAACGTCGCAGTGTCAGCTCAACTCCTATTGTCTGCTGGGGTTGTGGCCAACCTGGCCACATTCAGCGGGAGTGTGGCAGATTCCCCCGTCACCAGGGAAACGACAACGGGTTCTTGCGCAGGGGGCAGCGCGGGCCCACCCCCCCGCCCCCGAACCCACTGTAAGCAAAGGAGGTACCCAGCAGCGCAGACAAGGGTGGGGACCTGCTCCCCCAGGGTGTAGCTGCCGCCGTGTTTCCTAGTCCGGTAGTTGTGGTGGGACGTACCACCGTTGGGGACTTCTGCAATGTCATCGTCAAGGTAGAGGGGGTGGAATGTTTGGCCCTGGTCGACACGGGCTCTACAGTAACCCTGGTGAGACCAGACATACTACCTGTTGGAGTGCGGGTGGAGCCGACCCTTGTCCAGCTACGGACTGTCACGGGGGAGCTAGCCCCCATGTTAGGGAAGTGTCAGCTATCTGTGACTGTGGGGGGGAGAACTGTGGGGTGTCCGGTGTGGGTAGCAGCGGTGCAGGACCCCTGTATACTGGGAATGGACTTTTTGAAAAACTGTGGGGCTCAGTTGGACTTAGCGTCAGGTACTTTGAGGCTGTCGGGGGGGCCCACAGTGGGAATGTCGCCTTCGGGAGGGCCAGCAGGGGGCAGGGCTGTCCCTCCGTCTTCCTCCAAGCTTGCAGAAACTCCACCGGTCATCCCGGCTGCTCCCTTGGTCGTTGTGCCATCCCAGCAGCTGTCTCCGGCGGCGACGGCCTTCACTCCCCATCATGGTGCAAGCACAGGCAGCCCAGTAGCCCAAAACACACTGGCCCCTTCAACCCATCAGCCCGACGGGGGAAGGAGGAAGCTATCGACGCCGTCGAGGCTGTGTGGCTGAAGAACTGTCAGGGTCTGGATGAGGGACAACAGAGACAGTTAAAGCAGCTGCTGTTGGACTTTAAAGATAGCTTCGCTTGGGGGGAAGATGAGGTAGGACAAACGCACCTAGTTCAGCACGAAATAGACACTGGGGACGCCCGACCCATTAAAATTCGGCCCCGTCGTATTCCCCTTGCCAGGAGGGAAGCAGCAGACACAGCTATTGTTGACATGTTGCGGGCTGATTTCATTGAGCCATCAGATAGCCCATGGTCCGCGCCGGTCGTCATGGTGCCTAAGAAAGGGGGTAAACTTAGGTTTTGTGTTGACTACAGGGGCCTAAATTCTGTCACCACTAAAGACTCTTATCCCCTACCGAGGATTGATGAGTCGCTAGACCACGTGAGAGGGTCCTCATGGTTCTCCTCCCTTGATCTGTGCAGTGGCTACTGGCAGGTGCCCCTCTCGCCAGGGGCACGTGAAAAAACGGCCTTCTCCACAGATAGGGGCCATTGGCAGTTCAAGGTGCTGTGCTTCGGGCTCTGTAATACTCCTGCCACCTTTGAGAGGCTCATGGACAGAGTGCTGGCGGGGGTTCCGAGAGACGAGTGTGTTGTGTACCTAGACGACATATTGGTGCACGGCACATCGTTTGAGGGGGCACTGGGGGCAATTAGGCGAGTGTTGGAGAGAATCTTGCGGGCGGGGCTAAAATTACATCCGGGAAAGTGCCATTCCATGCAAAGGGAGGTGGCGTTCCTGGGGCATCAGCTGGGTGGTGAGGGCATCAGCACGATGCCAGACAAAGTAGAGGCTGTGAGGGGGTGGCCAGTTCCAGGGGGGAAAAAAGAGGTTAAGAGCTTCCTGGGGCTGGCATCCTACTATCGTAGGTTTGTGAAGGGGTTTGCTGGGGTAGCGGCTCCTTTGAACCAGCTACTCAAGGAGGACACTGTTTTTCAGTGGACCGAAGAGCACCAGCGGGCGTTTGAGGCCCTCAAACGGGCCCTGATGGAGGCCCCTGTCCTGGCCTCACCAGACCCGAACCGTCCGTTCATCCTGGACACCGACGCAAGCAATGAGGGTTTGGGGGCTGTGCTGGCTCAGCGTGGTCCTGATGGGGAACACGTAGTAGCTTATTACAGCAGAACTTTTGATAAGGCTGAAAAACGCTACTGCGTGACAAGGAGAGAGCTTTTGGCTGTCGTGGCAGCAGTACGCCATTTCAAGTACTACCTGGGGGGCCTGCCGTTTGTGGTCCGGACGGATCACTCCGCCCTGCAGTGGCTTCTCTCCTTCAAGGAGCCAGAGGGTCAGATTGCCCGCTGGCTGGAGGAGCTACAACCCTACGACTTCCAGGTGGAGCACAGAGCCGGCCTTCGCCACAGCAATGCAGACGCCTTGTCCCGCCGCCCGTGTGCTGAGGATGACTGTGGGTACTGCGCCAAACGGGTGGAGCGAGAGAGAGAACTGTGCAGGGAGGAGGGAGTCACCGCCACGGTGAGTCAGCTGAGTGTGACAGAGTGCCGGGAGCTTGAGGCTGTGGACGTTGGGGAGTGGAGGCGTCGCCAGGAGGAGGACGCAGAGCTGCGTCCTGTGCTGCGGTGGGTGGAAGAGAGAAGACGACCGCCGTGGGGGGACGTAGCCCCTCTATCACCAGTCACCAAAGGACTGTGGGCTAAATTCACAGTCCTTAGAGTGGCTGAGGGAGTGCTCCAGAGGGGGTGGAAAAAGCCAGCGACTGGAGAAATTACGTGGCAGGTAGTGGTGCCCAAAAGGCTGCAGGGGAGCGTGTTACAGCAGCTTCATGGGGGAGTAGGCGCAGGGCATTTTGGGATCTCCAAAACGTTAAAGCGCATGCGTAAAGGCTTCTATTGGGCCAGGCACAGGAGGGATGTTGAGGACTTTTGTAGGCAGTGCGACGAGTGTGCTGCTAAAAAAGGACCTCCAGGTCAGTCACACGCCCTCCTACAACAATTCCCAGTAAGGGAGCCCATGGAGAGACTGGGGGTAGACATAGTAGGGCCGTTTCCAACCACAGACAGCGGTAACAGGTGGATTCTAACCGCTATGGACTACTTCACCAAGTGGCCGGAGGGTTACGCTCTCCCAGACCAGGAGGCGGGGACAGTAGCTGATGCGTTGGTGGGGGGAATAATCAGTCGGTTTGGGGTGCCACAGTCTATTCACAGCGACCAGGGGAGAAACTTCGAGTCACGGGTGTTCACAGAGTTGTGTAGACGGTTAGGCGCGGAGAAGACGCGCACTACTCCGCTTCACCCCCAGAGTGATGGGCTGGTGGAAAGATTCAACAGAACATTAGCACAGCAGCTGGCCATCGTTACCTCAAAACACCAGAGAGATTGGGACACCCACTTTCCGTTTATTCTTATGGCGTGTAGGTCGGCTGTTCAAGAATCGACTGCGTGCTCCCCAGCACTACTAATGTTAGGTCGTGAGTTGCGCACCCCAGCCGAACTGACGTTTGGCCACCCTCCTGATAGTGACGACCGGGTTTTGCCTGGCCCGAACTATGTGTGTCGTCTGCAGAACCGGTTAGAAGCGGCTCACACCTTCGCAAGAGAGCAACTCGAGAACGCAGGGGTGCGC
Source organism: Salvelinus fontinalis (assembly GCF_029448725.1). NCBI lineage: Eukaryota > Metazoa > Chordata > Actinopteri > Salmoniformes > Salmonidae > Salvelinus > Salvelinus fontinalis. Next base: position 47,952,907 of record NC_074665.1, on the reverse strand, counting down.
CAAAAGCGCCACTACGACTCGCGCGCTAGGGGGAGGCACTTTGGAGCGGGAGAATGTGTGTGGCTACACAACCCCATGCGCAAGAAGGGGCGGTGCCCAAAGCTGGACAGTGCATGGGTGGGGCCGTGGCTGGTGAAAGAGAGAGTGGGGGAGGTGACGTACCGGGTGGAGGTCCCTCCACGGAGCAGGAAGGTGGTGGTCCACCGGGATCGATTGGCACCCTACAGAGGGAGGAAAACGGTAGGGAATGGGAGTGAGGTCTCTGATGTGAGCCCACGGGAACAGTCTAACGAGGAGACTCTAGCGCAACCTGAACCTGGGGAGGGGGCTGCTTCTTCGGAGGGCGCTTGAAATGACATTGGGGCAGGGGAGTGTTCTGGGGGTTCACCGCGGGGAGGCCCAAGAGACTGATGCGACCTCCGGGTCGTTTTAAGGATTTTGTTGTGTAACCCTAGGGGCTAGAGTTTAGAAAGGGGGGGGCTATGGAACGACCCGGTATTGTGTTCTGTGTTTGTGGGTGTGTTATGGGTCTCATGGCTACTAGCAGGGGTTAAATATGTCAGGACAGATGGAAAGGTTGGGGGGGTATGATGGGTAATCCCGCGGGATTTGGAAATGCATAAAGAGGGATGAGTGTCTCATATCTCTCTCTTCTGTTCGGGCCTTGATCTGTTCCTATGAGAGTGACCTTAACTCGACATGTATAATTGTGTACGTTCGGCATTTAGCGGCGTGGGCTGTGGCCTGAACAATAGCCCAGTTTAGGAATAAACCTGTGTTCTAACCTGTACACCTAGAGTCCGTCTCTTTTCTCTTTAATGACCCAGCCGGGTCATTACAATATTTTAGTCCTGGGTTTCTGGGATTGAGATGATCAATTGCCAAAACATGAATTCGAGAGTTCATATTTATTCCATAATTCCTTTGAAATTATGGAAACATTGCAGCCACCAATGGTTGTTTTACCTGAGGTCTTGATGGTGATGGGGGTGCTCCTCAGGTTTGTCGTGTCACTACACCAGTAGATGGCGATGTTCTCTGTCAGTTTGTTGGGTTGAAAGGTCAACACTTTGTGCTTTTTGGTGGTCAGACTTTTCTTGAGTTTTATTTTTTGTACTTTCCCACCCCTGTACACCCAACAGCACCATCCAAACAGACTCTCCTCCTCCTCCACCAGCAACTCCAGGACTACTGAGCCATCTATGTTGATGACTGGCTCCCCTGACTTGATCGACAGAGTGGCAGGTGGAAGGTACTCTGTGATGCAGTCCCAGGTGAAGGTGTGGAGGTGGAAGGTTCAAAAGTAAAGTAAGGGGAGAGGTTGAGCATGAAAACAGCATGTATATGACGCATGCATATTGAACACAGCAATATTTGTATAAAAATAAGTGTAATAATTGACCAAATGTCTGTACAACCCACAAATATACTATAATATCAAACTCTTTTGCCATATCTGTTAGTTTATGAATTCTCTGCTTAATTTAAACTACCCATATTTTATGCCACAGCTGAAACGATATGTTCATGAGGCTTAGGCATTCGGGAGTTGGCATGGTATATTTACCTAGAACGTTGATGGTGAAGGTGTCACTCCTCTGTCCATTGTACTCACACTCATATGAGCCGGAGTTCTTAGCGGAGGCAGCCTCTATGCTCCATGTCTGGTTGGCTTGATTTTGATCCTCATTCTTGTTGAAGAACCATTTTACCTTACCTGTGCTGTTGACACAACTCAGAATTATTGTATCCCCAGAGTAGACTTGCTTGAATGTGAGGACCATGGAAACTGAAAAGAGACACAGGAGAGAGAACCGTTTGAGGAGATGCTTTTTTCTCTTGGTGCAAATAGGAATTCTCACAATATTATGCTTGTCACTGCTGGCTACTGTAAATCGGAGGGACAGTGAATTGGCCAACTGCAGTCTCAGAGGTAAGGTTTATGCTGCCACCTAGCGGTAGATTACAAGCAGCAGCGTTTGAGACATCGCACTTTAGAAGTGATATGAAAGTTGCAATAATGGCTAACGCCTTTATCACACTTTCAGAGATATTGTGCAAAATTATGGGCGGAAGCAGAAAAAAGGCGGGGGCATGTGGAGGCTTGGCGGGCGGAGTAGGTAGAAGGGCGTGTATGGTTTCTGGCTTCAAGTGAAAAGTACATATTTTTGGTTGTGTGTGGGGTTGTAAACGCTGTGTACTTACCCTGGGGTTTGAGCTGACTCTTGACCACAACAGAAAACACTGTAAAAAATAAAATAAAATAGTTTTTACATAATTCTGTACGCACTTCCCCTTCTCTCTACGCTGTGGTAGCGTTTCACCCGTATCCAGGTGTTAAACTGGGCCTGGTGAAGCGACCTATGATCCAAATGAAAGATAGGCGGAACTGAGACCCCAGTAGCTACCTTTGGTTATGCACATTTTGAATTATCTAATGAAAAATATTGTCCACAATTAACTTTCCTGAGCCAACAACAAGAGTAAGCAACAGCAAAGTCAGATAACCCCAGTAGATTAGTTTGGTCAGCTTGTCGTATTCTATGTGAGAAAATAATATTCCTCTCAAGGCACATACAAATTGCGGGTGCCACACAGAGAGAGAATGAATCCCCCGTCATTGTATAACATTCTTAATGCAGTCGTGGGAAAACACACATTTTGAAAGCAGTTTTGATGGCCACTGTTAAAAGAGGGTATCACAGAGCTTTATTTTGTTACTTATTTCTCATTTCCAAAAGATGAGTGAACTGCCCCATTTTAGAACCTGAGTTTTTAGCAGGGGCATGGTTATGCTAGTTAGTCCTCGCCAATGGCGCCAACGGTGTTGAATGCTCAGGGGAGACCGGGGTTAAATGTAACACGGGTCAGCTGTAACAGGTAGGCCTACATTATATTCATAGTACATGATCCTTGGCTGAGTGACATTGGAACGTTTTTTGGGGACATTCAAGTCATCAGTATGTTGCTAATTTGCAACAAGCTAAAGTTTAGAGTTTGTGATTGCAATGGGGTAAATGCAGATGGAAAACTCTCAGCCAATGCATTTATTGCCACTATCCTGCATCAGTTAGGCTACAGAAGGTGATATCGCGTATTGCTAGATAACACCTGCCTGATAATATGGACCAATATGTTCTTGGGTTTATTTCTGGAGGGGGAAATTATATTATATATATATATATTTTTTTTTTAAAGTCACCAGAACTGACCTTCTTACAAACCTTCTCACTTTGTAGTGCACATTTTGCTGCGTTACAAAGTGGGAGCTGTGCTAGGGATTTAATTGTGATTTATTTCACTTCTCTACACAAAATACTTCATAATGTGTACGGTACCAGTCAAAAGTTTGGACACCTCCTCATTAAATGTTTTTTCTTTATTTTTACTATTTTCCTACATTGTAGAATAATAGTGAATACATCACAAATATGAAATAACATTTGCTTAACAAATCACATAATGGGTCGCATGGACTCACTCTGTGTGCAATAATAGGGGTTAACATGACTTCTGAATGACTACCCCATCTCTGTACCCCACACACTCAATTATCTTTAAGGTCACTCAGTGCAGTACAGAATTTCAAGCACATATTCTACCAATAAGACCAGGGAGTTTTTCCAATGCCTCGAGAAGAAGGGCACGGATTGGTAGATGGGTATATCCCGTTGAGCATGGTGAAGTTATTTGTTCGGTTTCGGGTGGTATATCAATACACCCATTCACTATAAAGATACAGCCGTCCTTCCTAACTCAGTTGCTGGAGAGGATTTTGCTGAGGCCAATGTTGATTTTAAAACAGTTACGGAGTTCAATGGCTGTGATTAGAGACCTGAGGACGGTGATTTAAAAAATAAAATACAATATAAATCCAAGGGGGTAAATGCTTATGATGGGCACTGTAAATGTATTTGGCAAATAAAGGTGATAATGATTCTAATAAATATTGTAGCGCTTGTTATAGTTTAATTTATCTTATAGCTACCCATATTATTGATGCACCCTTCTTTATCCTTTTGTATATCCATTATCATGTCTTATTCAACAGATTATCAATTTATAAATGTAGTTCTATCTTATAGAGTTTGGACAATACCCCGTATCCATCTTGTACTAAAATGCGCAACTGTGGACACATGCAGCGTGATAGAATGTTTCTTGTCCAAAACGGCAGACTTACCTTTTTTAAACGGAATGAAATATTCAGGGCATAGAAATTCATACTAAATGTAGAATCAACTCCAGAAGTAATTACGAGGCCATTTTAAAGATACATTTTAAAGGCACTTTATAGAGAGCAACCGGGAGATATGAGTCCTTCCATCATTGGCGTAAGTCATTTATCTTCCCTCTGCTGGTGATGCGAAGGTTCACTCATAACCCGCGGTCCCCGTGGTTATATCCGTGGGGTGGGAGGGTTAAGGGTCATTAAATATTGTGTGGGTGAAGAGCGGGTAGGAGCGGGCGGGTTGCATAAAGAGAAAACAACGCCTTAAAAATCCATAAATGTATCATTCTTGTGCAATTCATATCTATAGACTACATTGAGTGTTTTCTTTCATTTGTATCTGCCTTTAGTGCTTTAGGGCATAACTACGTGCGTCATATACACGCCAATTGACAAAATACTTTTGGGAACTTGGGCAGAAAAAGATAACGTCGATCCACTGAGGCAACAAAGAAATGTCGGAGTTTAATTCAATAAGAGAAAAGCTGTGAAATGTAGAGTTGAAAATTAAGAGAAGGGAGGGCCGTAACAGTAGCCGAATGTTTGGGAAAGATGTGATGATTTATGAGGCGTTATACAAATTTGAGTCAAAAGATGTGGACTTCAAATACGGCATGTCAAGAGAACTGTATTGTTCAGATGGGTTAAATGGAATAGTAACTTAAGTTTAATGTGTTTCCATTGCATTTTCAACTCTACGGATGTTTTTACCACTAAAACTGTTGCGATAAATAGCATACTTGCACAATCTGGTTTTGGCGCATGCTCTATAGACAACAGTTAGCTGACAGTGGACAGGGTAGGTTATACGATGAGATATGAATAAAAGAAACATCCTTAAAAAAAAAATTGCCAGCCATTTACCGATCATCATGTCACCAACATCATTCACATGATAGCCTACCCTCGATATTTATTGAACATTTGCATAAAGCTCATCACCATGCACTTAATCACCATAAGTTATGAAGTTATTAAATAAGTTATTAAGTTCATAATAACTTATTCCATCTGCCTATAAACTCTGCGTACTGTTCCATGTCGTGGTAGGCTACAACATCATCATGTGATTCCAAGCTTTCTGCTGCTACATGATGGTTTTTCTATCAACCATCATGTCACCAGAATATGACCCTAATACACCGCATGCTTTCCCGAGTAGTAGTGGTAGGACCACACAACATATCCTCGTGTAACTCCAAGTTTACTTTGATATGATGGTTATTGTATCAATATTTGTACATTGAGGCTTTTCCACCACCAATTCTTGCATAATACATTTTACAGACCCAAACTGATCCAATACCGAGAAAATTGCCTGTCATAACTGTTTTTTATGCATTAGGTCATTCATCTGAATTAAATGGTTGGATGCAAACCCTGTTACTGACTCATATCCATTTTGCATCTAAACTACAGTAGTTCTTTTCTCAAAATCCGCAAAAAACACCCTTAAATGCCTTTGAATAGGCGACTGTCATTCACCCTCTGTCATTTAATGTTATTATTATTTAATCTTAGCATTTGATCATAATACTGGATTCAACCCAGGGAATCTAGAAATCCACAGAAAAAGTGCACGCAATTCACAATTTCAGTTCTATTGTATATATTTAGTTATAATATAACATACATTTTTGGGGGTCATAATATAACAGAAAAACAATGGTATGCAGAGTTAAACAGAGCAAAAGACTGGTAGCATCATTAATTGGTGGAGATGGGGGGGCTTACCTGCCAATATCAGGAAAAGGTATGTCATACCCATCATCTCTGTTCAGTATGCCTACTCAAGATCTGCACATCAGAGAAATTACTGGGTGACTAACAACGAGAGGAAAGTGAATGGAGAATATATATGGGGGCTGTGCTACAGACACAACAATGTTGAGGAAGTTGAGACTTGGAAGAAACCCAAAATATTTTTCTATTCTTTATTTATTTTAGTAGAACACTCCAGAACAAACTTCTGCACATTGGCTTTCTTGTTTGTTCCACAGTATTTTCATGAGTCTCTTAAAGCAGGGGTTCCTAAACATTTTCACTCAGGCCCCCCTTCCAGCATTGGGGAACATCCTGCGCCCCCCTGCGCACGTGCACCACTTCTATTTCTGTGGGCACAAGCACTGTTCATGACACAAACTGTTCACACCTCTCTTGTTGGCGTAGAGAACATTTTGTAGTTTTAAACCTAATTTCCTGCTATTATACACATTTTGCCATGTCTTATATGTGTTCATTTGATATTTGACTCAAACATTACAACAGAATCAATGGGCTGAAAAAAAACCTAGCCTAAAAATAATTATCTGACATGAACTAGTTGATGGACATTTCTGAGTTATAAATAGCTCTAAGGTCTGCAATGACAAGAGAAACTGACAAGAGAAACTGCTGATGCACTACCCAATTCATTATATACACTTTGAAATTAATTATATACGCCCATTGATTATTGAAGATTATATACTGGGTGGTTTGAGCCCTGAATGCTGATTGGTTGACAGCCGTGGTATATCAGACTGTATACCACAGGTATGATAAAACATTTATTTTTACTGCTCTAATTACGTTGGTAGCCAGTTTATAATAGCAATAAGGCACCTCGGGGGTTTGTGGTATATGGCCAATATACTACGGCTAAGGGCTGTGTCCAGGCACTCCACGATGCGTGGTGCCTAAAAACAGCCCTTAGCCGTGGTATATTGGCCATATACCATCCCCTCCTCGTGCCTTATCGCTTAAATGTAACTTATAAATGCCTCATGAACCTAGCTCAACTGTCATACCCCACCAGAACCCAAGATATAAGCTTCTTCTACTTCAATGTTTGTAAACAACATAAATGTAAACAAACACTGTATGGACTCAAACCATGGTTAAAACTACCTTTTCGGGTTGCACTATCGGACGGATGATCGCTTCATCCCTCCGGTGCATTTCTCCCCCACAAGGGACATGCGGTGACACTCCGTATTCACCTCCGCTTAGGTTACAGCCCCGTTAGGCCACTGAGAATGAGGCAGTCTGGCCATAGCCCACGTTTATATCACATTGTGTCACTTCCTTTACAGAGTAGCGGTGTACATGCTCTCTCAGGTCTCTCCCAGCTCACACCATTTTTGGGATGCCAATAGAGGATCGAGGGGGAAGTGTTCATCACCTCAGAGGTGGGGCACAGCCCAGGAGGATCGAGCCATACCGGTCCTCCCAAGGATCCGCTTGGCTCATACAGGCATCACTATGTTTTCCATCCTCTTGGTTAACTTTCCTGCAGCATTATGTCCACTCTGTCGTACCACAGGGGACATAACTGCACTGACGGTCCTCATCCGCTAGTGCGCACTTGCATCTATACAGACTGTTAGACACAGCAGGCACCCTCCCTTCTCCTCCCTTCTGCAGCCCTAGCACTCAGTCTTTACATAATCCAAGGTTCCTGTGCTTTACCATAACCTTTACATCTGCGGAGCAAATTCTGCTCTTGCCGGCAGCTTGCCCGGCTTTCTTCCAGAACGGAACCCTGCCTTGTGTATGGGGGCAGGTCCCCTCTCTCATCATATGTCTGTCCCCGTGGGATAGCGGAGGTTCATTATGTTGGCACGTGTATGCTACCCCGGTGAGGCTTGAGGGTCCCTTTGCTATTGTGGTCATGGCCACTCAATGGCATCACTTGTGGCATCTCTGTCAGGAGATTTGTAATGCGGTACTTTAGCTACCCCTCATAGGTTACGAGGCTTTTAACGTACGGATATCGTTGCACCTGCTCGGCGCATACAATCGTTAGTTTGGGGCCTCTGAGGGATGAGTCTGTCAGGACTATCTGGAGTGCATATGAGCGATACGGGAGTTTGCTATAACCCATGTGTGAGATACCGAAGCAATTCTTTGAAAGAGAACTTAAGGTTACTTGCGTAACCCCAATTCTCTGATAATATGAGTGAGGTATCTCACCGCGTTCCCCTTTCTCGCTACAAGCGTAAGGAAAAAATACATGTGCTTGAGAATGTCAGAGAGCGGGACCGTGGCGCCTGATAGTGGGGTTCCCACACCTGTCATATACTGTACGCTCTACCCAAAATTCACAAGAGGAAAACATCACCTATACCAGGCAGGCCCATTGTGAGTAGTAATGGATCTCTGACAGAGAATGCTGTCTACCTTTGTAGACCATTTTGTGAAACCCTGGGTGATCTCCCTCCCCACGTATACTAGAGATTCTATAGATTTTATAATTTTTTAAAATCTGTGGACCATATACCTGAAAATTCTATTCTGTGTACTTATGACGTTACCAGTCTATATACTAACATCCCCCATCAGGGCGGCCTAGAGGCCCTCAAGTTCTATGTCAATGAACGCCCCCTTAATGCTCTACCCAGCACTAATTATATTGTGGACTTGGCAGAACTGTTAATAACCTCCAACTATTTTCCCTTCACAGGAGACTATTTCCTCCAAACCAAAGGGACAGCGATGGGGAGCACTATGGCTCCTAATCATCATAATCTATATCTAGGAATGTTTGAACAACAGGGGGTGCTGAATCCAGGCCGTAACCCGTTTCTCTCCAATATTCTCCTAATTCTGAGATATTTGGATGACATTTTCGTGATCTATACAGGCATCCAGGAAGATCTTTTGGAATTCCATGCATATCTAAACTATATGAATGAACACATTCACTTCACCATTAACTATGACCTATCACAAATCCGTTTTCTTGATGTGATGGTTATTAAGTTAAGGACAAAACCTCCCTCGCTACAGATCTCTACAGGAAACCTACCGACAGAAATACCCTCCGTAGTGGTGACAGCTTTCATCCATGTCCACTTATTAAAAGTCTCCCTATAAGTCAATTCAGTCGTATCAGAAGAATATGCAGCTCGGATGCCTCTTATCGGAAACAGACCAGGGACCTCACACAAAGGTTTAAGGAAAGGGGGTACAAAGACAATTGGGTAAAACATGCCAATGATCGTTTTGAACGACTAACACAGTTGGAAAGCCTTCAACCAAAAGTCAAAGAAAAAGCAGAGCATGTCCCATCATGCTTTACCCAGTACTCACCAATGGGGAAGGCATTTAAGGACATTATCAGGAAGCTCTGGTATATTATTGATACTGACCCACAATCAATTGAAACCCATTTTTAAATATCCCCCATGTATGGTTTTTAAAAGACCCCCAAACGTGAAAGATCTAGTAAAAAAAAAAGTTACACAATAAAATAACAATAATGACGCAATATACAGGGGGTTCCGGTACCGAGTCAATGTGCGGGGGTACAAGTTAGTCGAGGTAATTTGTAGGTAGGGGTAACGTGACTATGCATAGATAATTAACAGCGAGTAGTAGCAGTGTAAAAACAAAGGTTTTAAAAAATGAAGGTGGGGGTGTCAATGCAAATAGTCCGGGTGGCCATTTGATAAATTTTTCAGGAGTCTTATGGCTTGGGAGTAGAAGCTGTTAAGAAGCCTTTTGGACCTAGACTTGGTGCCACTTGCCGTGCGGTAGCAGAAAGAACAGTCTATGACTTGGGTGACTGGAGTCTTTGACCATTTTTTGGGCCTTCCTCTGACACCGCCTAGTATATAGGTCCTGGATTGCAGGAAGCTGTAGAAAGAAAGTTGGCTTTGCAATGTGTTGGGTGGACAGGAGGAAGTCACCGGATTGCTATAAGGGAAGCAGACGGACATCCTGTGGATTAGGCGAAGGAGGGGTACAGCCGTGTCGACCCTTTGGGAAGAATTTAACTTGTTTACTGTTACTGTTCTCTAGTGTCCGTGAGTTATTTACTCTGAAAAAGTAGAACCTAACAGTATGAAATTATCATTTTTGATACCAAAAGAAAATTCTGAGCTAAGCTGTCCACCTACCAGACACCTAATTTCCAGCCTCATAATTCATCCTTTTTTACAGGACACTATTATCTTGTTCACGTGGTCCAATACACTTTCTGTCTGTCTACAAAAGACGTGTGATATGAGCTTCCTGTGGTCCCCTCCCCGAAGGTCCATGTCCCATACGTGAGATTACGCACTCATATTATCAGAGAACCGGGGTTATGCAAGTAACTTCAACTTTTGAACTGCAGATTTACCCATGAAAACAAAGTTTAGGTCATGAGGTATTTGTCAAAACCTCTGTTTATACAATTGGACTGCACCAAACCGACTTGTGTTGTATCGTAGAGACATACTCAGCCCTGCTCAGGTTCAGTTGTAGCCCTGTACTGCTCAAGTGATGTGAGGATTTCTCTGGTTCAGCCAGAGATACTTATATCAATAGTGGGAAATTATTGTCGTGATAGTTATTTAGGATAGTGAGGATTTGGGTAATATAGTTCAATACAGAGCTGGTTTAAACATTTCCTGTTTATGCATTTCTTGTTGCGCAGTAATTTCTTCTATCTATAGAATGTGTCTCTCTTTGTCTTAGTGTGAAGTTACTTCATTGTCAGTGGGTTGCAACATGACATGTGGTATTATTTGGACGCTGTACTTCCCCTCTTTAGCAAGTTTCACACTAAGCACACAACCACATAGCCCATCACCACAGAAACATAAATGTGCAGCAAGCTTTGCTGTTCTGACACATCCTATTATCTGTGAACTGATGACTAATCACATAGAGAGAAAGAGACAAAATTCAAATCGAGTTACAAATTGAAAACCCTAGTCATTGGCGACTCCATTACCCGCAGTATTAGACTTAAAACGAATCACCCAGCGATCATACACTGTTTACCAGGGGGCACGGCTACCGACGTTAAGGCTAATCTGAAGATGGTGCTGGCTAAAGCTAAAACTGGCGAGTGTAGAGAGTATAGAGATATTGTTATCCACGTCGGCACCAACGATGTTAGGATGAAACAGTCAGAGGTCACCAAGCGCAACATAGTTTCAGCGTGTAAATCAGCTAGAAAGATGTGTCGGCATCGAGTAATTGTCTCTGGCCCCCTCCCAGTTAGGGGGAGTGATGAGCTCTACAGCAGAGTCTCACAACTCAACCGCTGGTTGAAAACTGTTTTCTGCCCCTCCCAAAAGATAGAATTTGTAGATAATTGGCCCTCTTTCTGGGACTCACCCACAAACAGGACCAAGCCTGACCTGCTGAGGAGTGATGGACTCCATCCTAGCTGGAGGGGTGCTCTCATCTTATCTACCAACATAGACAGGGCTCCAACTCCTCTAGCTCCACAATGAAATAGGGTGCAGGCCAGGCAGGCAGCAGGCTGTTAGCCAACCTGCCAGCTTAGTGGAGTCTGCCTCTAGCATAGTCAGTGTAGTCAGCTCAGCTATCCCCATTGAGACTGTGTCTGTGCCTCGACCTAGGTTGGGCAAAAGTAAACATGGCGGTATTCGCCTTAGCAATCTCACTAGGATAGAGACCTCCTCTATTCCTGACATTATTGAAAGAGATCGTGATACCTCACATCTCAAAATAGGGCTACTTAATGTTAGATCCCTCACTTCAAAGGCAGTTATAGTCAATGAACTAATCACTGATCATAATCTTGATGTGATTGGCCTGACTGAAACATGGCTTAAGCCTGATGAATTTACTGTGTTAAATGAGGCCTCTCCTCCTGGTTACACTAGTGACCATATCCCCTGTGCATCGCGCAAAGGCGGAGGTGTTGCTAACATTTACGATAGCAAATTTCAATTTACAAAAAATAATGACGTTTTCATCTTTTGAGCTTCTAGTCATGAAATCTATGCAGCCTACTCAATCACTTTTTATAGCTACTGTTTACAGGCCTCCTGGGCCATATACAGCGTTCCTCACTGAGTTCCCTGAATTCCTATCGGACCTTGTAGTCATAGCAGATAATATTCTAATTTTTGGTGATTTTAATATTCATATGGAAAAGTCCACAGACCCACTCCAAAAGGCTTTTGGAGCCATCATCGACTCAGTGGGTTTTGTCCAACATGTCTCTGGACCTACTCACTGCCACAGTCATACTCTGGACCTAGTTCTGTCCCATGGAATAAATGTTGTAGATCTTAATGTTTTTCCTCATAATCCTGGACTATCGGACCACCATTCTATTACGTTTGTAATCGCAACAAATAATCTGCTCAGACCCCAACCAAGGAGCATCAAAAGTCGTGCTATAAATTCTCAGACAACACAAGGATTCCTTGATGCCCTTCCAGACTCCTTCTGCCTACCCAAGGACGTCAGAGGACATAAATCAGTTAACCACCTAACTGAGGAACTCAATTTAACCTTGCGCAATACCCTAGATGCAGTTGCACCCCTAAAAACGAAAAACATTTGTCATAAGAAACTAGCTCCCTGGTATACAGAAAATACCCGAGCTCTGAAGCAAGCTTCCAGAAAATTGTAAAGGAAATGGCGCCACACCAAACTGGAAGTCTTCCGACTAGCTTGGAAAGACAGTACCGTGCCGTATCGAAGAGCCCTTACTGCTGCTCGATCATCCTATTTTTCCAAATTAATTGAGGAAAATAAGAACAATCCAAAATGTATTTTTGATACTGTTGCAAAGCTAACTAAAAAGCAGCATTCCCCAAGTGAGGATGGCTTTCACTTCAGCTGCAATAAATTCATGAACTTCTTTGAGGAAAAGATCATGATCATTAGAAAGCAAATTACGGACTCCTCTTTAAATCTGCGTAGTCCTCCACAGCTTAGCTGTCCTGAGTCTGCACAACTCTGCCAGGACCTAGGATCAAGAGAGACACTTAAGTGTTTTACTACTATATCTCTTGATACAATGATGAAAATAATCATGGCCTCTAAACCTTTAAGTTGCATACTGGATCCTATTCCAACTAAACTACTGAAAGAGCTGCTTCATGTGCTTGGCCCTCCTATGTTGAACATAATAAACGGCTCTCTATCCACCGGATGTGTACCAAACTCACTAAAAGTGGCAGTAATAAAGCCTCTCTTGAAAAAGCCAAACCTTGACCCAGAAAATATAAAAAACTATCGGCCTATATCGAATCTTCCATTCCTCTCAAAAATTTTAGAAAAAGCTGTTGCGCAGCAACTCACTGCCTTCCTGAAGACAAACAATGTATACGAAATGCTTCATTCTGGTTTTAGACCCCATCATAGCACTGAGACTGCACTTGTGAAGGTGGTAAATTACCTTTTAATGGCGTCAGACCGAGGCTCTGCATCTGTCCTCGTGCTACTAGACCTTAGTGCTGCCTTTGATACCATCGATCACCACATTCTTTTGGAGAGACTGGAAACCCAAATTGGTCTACACAGACAAGTTCTGGCCTGGTTTAGATCTTATCTGTTGGAAAGATATCAGTTTGTCACTGTGAATGGTTTGTCCTCTGACAAATCAACTGTACATTTCGGTGTTCCTCAAGGTTCCGTTTTAGGACCACTATTGTTTTCACTATATATTTTACCTCTTGGGGATGTCATTCGAAAACATAATGTTAACTTTCACTGCTATGCGGATGACACACAGCTGTACATTTCAATGAAACATGGTGAAGCCCCAAAATTGCCCTCGCTAGAAGCCTGTGTTTCAGACATAAGGAAGTGGATGGCTGAAAACGTTCTACTTTTAAACTCGGACAAAACAGAGATGATTGTTCTAGGTCCCAAGAAACAAAGAGATCTTCTGTTAAATCTGACAATTAATCTTGATGGTCGTAAAGTCGTCTCAAATAAAACTGTGAAGGACCTCGGCGTTACTCTGGACCCTGATTTCTCTTTTGATGAACATATCAAGACTGTTTCAAGGACAGCCTTTTTCCATCTACGTAACATTGCAAAAATCAGAAATTTTCTGTCCAAAAATGATGCAGAAAAATGAATCCATGCTTTTGTTACTTCTAGGTTAGACTACTGCAATGCTCTACTTTCCGGCTACCCGGATAAAGCACTAAATAAACTTCAGTTAGTGCTAAATACGGCTGCTAGAATCCTGACTATAACCAAGAAATTTGATCATATTACTCCAGTGCTAGCTTCCCTACACTGGCTTCCTGTTAAGGCAAGGGCTGATTTCAAGGTTTTACTGTTAACCTATAAAGCGTTACATGGGCTTGCTCCTACCTATCTTTCCGAGTTGGTCCTGCCATACATACCTACACGTACGCTACGGTCACAAGACACAGGTCTCCTAATTGTCCCTAGAATTTCTAAGCAAACAGCTGGAGGCAGGGCTTTCTCCTATAGATCTAAATTTTTATTGAATGGTCTGCCTACCCATGTGAGAGACGCAGACTCAGTCTCAATCTTTAAGTCTTTACTGAAGACTTATCTCTTCAGTAGGTCATATGATTGAGTGTAGTCTGGCCCAGGAGGGTGAAGGTGAACGGAAAGGCCCGGGAGCAACGAACCGCCCTTGCTGTCTCTGCCTGGCCGGTTCCCCTCTCTCCACTGGGATTCTCTGCCTCTAACCCTATTACAGGGGCTGAGTCACTGGCTTACTGGTGCTCTTTCATGCCGTCCCTAGGAGGGGTGCGTCACTTGCGTTATTTGAGTTATTGACGTGATCTTCCTGTCTGGGTTGGCGCCCCCCGTTAGTTTGTGCTGTGGTGGAGATCTTTGTGGGCTATACTCGGCCTTGTCTCAGGATTGTAAGTTGGTGGTTGAAGATATTCCTCTAGTGGTGCGGGGGCTGTGCTTTGGCAAAGTGGGTGGGGTTATATCCTTCCTGTTTGGCCCTGTCCGGGGGTATCATCGGATGGGGCCACAGTGTCTCCTGACCCCTCCTGTCTCAGCCTCCAGTATTTATGCTGCAGTAGTTTATGTGTCGGGGGGCTAGGGTCAGTTGGTTATATCTGGAGTACTTCTCCTGTCTTATCCGGTGTCCTGTGTGAATTTAAGTATGCTCTCTCTAATTCTCTCCTTCTCTCTTTCTTTCTCTCTCTCGGAGGACCTGGGCCCTAGGACCATGCATCAGGACTACCGGGCATGATGACTCCTTGCTGTCCCCAGTCCACCTGGCCTTGCACCTGGTTCCAGTTTCAACTGTTCTGCCTGCGGCTATGGAACCCTGACCTGTCCACCGGATGTGCTACCTTTCCCAGACCTGCTGTTTTCAACTCTCTAGAGACCGCAGGAGCGGTAGAGATACTCTTAATGATCGGCTATGAAAAGCCAACTGACATTTACTCCTGATTATTATTTGACCATGCTGGTCATTTATGAACATTTGAACATCTTGGCCATATTCTGTTATAATCTCCACCCAGCACAGCCAGAAGAGGACTGGCCACCCTTCATAGCCTGGTTCCTCTCTAGGTTTCTTCCTAGGTTTTGGCCTTTCTAGGGAGTTTTTCCTAGCCACCGTGCTTCTACACCTGCATTGCTTGCTGTTTGGGGTTTTAGGCTGGGTTTCTGTACAGCACTTCGAGATATTAGCTGATGTACGAAGGGCTATATAAAATAAACTTGATTTGATTTGTTAAGGAATAATTAATTGTATTCAGTTAAGAGATAGTAATGACCATTTGAAAAATCGTTCAAATGCTGGAGCTAAAGGTCAGCATACAGGGGATTTGTCTCCGCCAACATTTGTCGATGTCAACAGGATGTAATAGATTTTGTCTGTCTCACCCATGGGGTCTCAGTGAAGTCCAAGGTACTGCATGCGGTCGGTCAGCAGACAGATCTCAACATTTATTTTTAATAATATTTTTTTTTATATAAATATATATTTTTTTTAATGAATATTACTAACAATAGATTAAACACATTTTGGACAAGGGATCTGTGGAATAAGTTTAGGGGCTGTAAAACAATACAATGTATTATTATTAATCTATAATTTATGTTTTTAACCCAGGGCAACATGGGCCTGGGAGGCAAACCAATTATAGTTCATGATTGCTTCCATGAGCTTTGCAACACCAAAGAGTGGTAGTCCTTTTACTAAAAGTGGAACACTTGATATTGTCGTCCATCACAGAAAGGTAATAGATTTTGTCTGATGGTCAACCAGAGAGGCTGAGGAGATGTGTTTTCAATGTGGTGACTAAAATTGACAGTAAAAAGCTTTTCGCCTCCTGTACATTTCTGAGAAGTACAACATCATTTTAAAAATTCATTGTGAAAGTGTGAAGCTGATGTCCTGTAGAGAAATAGCAATGCAGTCTTCTTGAAAGAGGAAACAGTGGCCAAACCTCGAGCTTGACACTAAGCTTCAAGGAAATCAAATTAGCATAATAAAAACATCATAACACCATAAATATCTGTCAGTTTAAGCAAGAGATATCATTTTTTTTTGCATTGGATGCAATCTCAATCCACCGCATCCGCCAATTTTGCAAACGATGGTGTTCTCCGTTTTGCTCTACGATCCCCACAAGCATCTTGGGACTCGTAGGTACAACCGATCTGACAACTTCTGTCTGTAGCGTCCAAGCAGTTTGGGCTTCACCCTAATATGACCCCTCTGTGGAAAGGTGTTTTGCTCAAGGACGCCTACAGGCCTCACAAGACTCGTCTGAAAGTCCCCCGCTACCAGTTAAAAAAAATACATGGAAGTATATATGGAGACTGTTTAGTTCCGAAAATAAGGGGTTAAATACATTTTTTTTTTATATGTTTCCTGATCTTTCTTATATATCTCAGATATATGACAGACACTTCAGAACAAACTTCCTTTAGATTTTTTGGGGGGACTGTCTGCTGTTCCATGTAGTGAATCTGTTATTCAGTGTGTCTGTCTGGGCAAATAGCAGTAAGGTCAAATAAAAATGGTCATGACATTTTTTTATATATATTTTTTGGGATACTTCAAGGAGTCTTAAAATTCAAAATCAAATAGCAAATGGTCCTTGGTCTGACCTTTTTTACACATTTCCATATAGCTTAGTAGAACCCCCCCCCCCCCCCCCCCGGCTCAGACAAGGCTTATTCTGTAGAGCAGGGCTCCCACGCTTAAATAAATGAAAATTCTATAAAAAAAGATTTTGAAAACAGATCCAAGTGATTTAAATTCAAGCAATCGGTTCCCAAATATTCTCACACATGATAGTGCGACGTGATCAAATACAAATGAGAGCAAGGTTTAAAATTATTATGTTTTAATCAAACATTATCTTTGCTTGAGCTTCTTGTGGTCAATTTGGAGTCTACAAATAATTTGTAATTATGTTCCGCCCCCCCCCCCCCCCCCGATCCTCCGCTCAAGATACCTGCTGTAGAGGGTTTTGACCTTTTTAGCCACTTGTCCTACAGACAAGTAGGACAGATTTTTTTACTTGTCCAAAAGCTCAAGTCACTTTTTAAATTGAAAATGGTCTGTTAATAACACCATGGGCCAAAAAGGTGACTGAAAATTGTGTTGCATGATGCCAGGAACCACTTCACAAAAGAAATGTCATTCTGATCCCAAACATTATATCTCCTGCCATTGTGACCTTAGAGCAAGGCACTTAAGACGCAACAAAGTCAAATGCTGCACTGATGTGGTCAACCCTCCATCTGGAGAGCTGCTGGGTGTGCGGACAGTTGATCCAACCGTGCTCAAACACAGTCGGCTTTATCAAGCTCCTGTTGAGCAGCTGATTCTTTTTCAAATGTGGTGTGTTTTGATCAGAAATGGAGCAAAAGCCTGCACACCCGGTAGCTCTCCTGGACTGTCCTGGAGGATGGTTAAGCACCCTGCAACATTACAATTACAACCAAATACTTGTTATGTCTTTATAAAATAATTCCCTGATTCAAGGAACCAGGGGTCAAATGGCTAAGGTGGGTGACTTCAAAGCAAGGTAGCTAACTAAGACATGTTTCTCTATTTGTACGGCTAAAATATTCCGTTTTCAGGGGAGATCTTGGCAGCATAGGTGTTACTTGTCAGGTGTCAGAATAATTTCTCAACACCCAATTTTGAGAGCTTGAGAGATGGTTTTACAACCAGAGTATGCAGCATTGGTTTCATCAACTGCGCACCCCTATCAACTGCGTGTTGGCCATTTGAGTCCGTTTGCAGTTATACACGAGTGCCAGTGGAAAGTTTTTTAGGACATTGGACATGACAATGAAATTAACACATGTTAATAGCTAAATACAGTGAGCTCCAAAAGTATTGGGACAGTGACAATTTTGGGGGGGGTTTCGGCTACCTCTAGCTAGTGACTCTGCAACTTTGTTGGATGCATTTGTTGTGTGTTTTGATTGTGTTTCAGATTATTTTGTGCCGAAATAGAAATGAATGGTAAATAATGTATTGCCATTTTACTTTTATTGTAAATAAGAATATAATAATTTTCTCAACACTTCTACATTAATGTGAATGCAACCATGATTACAGATAATCCTGAATGAATCATGAATAATGATGAGTGAGTAAGCTACAGACACACAAATATCATACCCCCAAGACATGTTAACCTCTCACCATTACAATAACAAGGGAGGTTAGTATTTCACCTCAGTGTGCGCAACAGATCGCATCCAGAGGACACTTTGATCAAATTCTGATTGAGTAACTTTATTGTTTGATATTGTGATTCTTGCGGTATTATTTTGACTTGCCCATTCGAATTCGGACAACTTAAATCTACAATCTGCTTGTCCAACTATTTGTTTTACTTGCCCCAGGCAAGTGGACAAGCATTAATGTCGAGCTCTAAAACCCTACAGGGGTCAGGCCCTTAGTCCACTTACACTGACAAGTGTTTACCACTGTACTGCAGATATCAGGAATTGAGTGACTTACAGTAAGTGCCTGTAAGCTTTACGACATATTACTCCAGTCTATTTGATCACAGGTAGCTTATCTTCTTTCAATTACTCATAAACGCGACTAGAATTCACCACCCGGTTTTTCTTCACTAAATAAGTTGAGTACTTAGCCTACATTACATACACCAGATGGCTTTGTGATTTGAGGTCAAAGTTGAGTGTGGAAATTATTAAACTGGACTGATTTATTTTTTTTGCGCTCCTTTGTCACTGCAGAAATGCCATTAAACCGTATGGTAGGAAATTGCTTCCATGGCATTTGTTTGCAATGAATGGATAGATAGTAAGTTATAATATACAAGTGCATTTGGCTTTGTATTCTCCCTGTGTAATGAAAGCATTTTTAAAAACATTTCTTTGCATGAGCTATTCATACAACAGTATACAAGCTCACCCTTCCTTTCATCCTAATCATTAAATATTTTTTCTCCTCTCCCTTTACACACACACACACACACACACACACACACACACACACACACACACACACACACACACACACACACACACACACACACACACACACACACACACACACACACACACACACACACACACACACACACAGCCACACACACACACACACACACACACTCACACCACAGATATCCACACAATCCCTACTCTCTCCTCTGCCTGCCCATGACCCACTTCTTCTCCTTCCCATTGGCATGCGAAGGGTTAACTCAGAAGGCAAGAGGAAAGCTTGTTTCTCAGAATCAGGACATAGGACAGCAAAACCAGATAGAGAGCCAATGTAGGACTGGAGTGTAGTGTGTTAAATAGAACAGGGACGCCACCTCAGGCTCAGAGAACAGTGAAGCAGAGAGCCCTTATGAGGGCCCTTACCGTATAAGTACTGAAACAGTACTACAGAGGCTGGAGACTGCAGGTTCAGTGGTAGATGTACACCGGAGGGGGGGCGGGCATACTGTCATGAGAGAATGTGTGTGAGAGGTTTGGAGGCAAGGAGAGATAATAGCAAGGGACAAGGAGAAGGAGAGTGTGTGAGAGGGAGGTAGAATATTGATGCAGAATGTACAATACAATATAGCTTAATTCACTCCCATGGGGAAATCATAACTGGGCTGCAGCAGATGGGCCACACACACACACGCACACAACACACACAGTAGTTGCGTACATATCTAAAGAAACACATTAGAGTGAAAAACGTAGGATTACTCAAGTCAAACGTCCTATATGCTCTGTTGCTTAAGTGCCATCAATTAAAGGCCTTGAGAAAGCTATCCTCAGATATATCCTTTTAATGAGCGTTCGATTGTTGTTTACTGTAACTGGCATAACAGCCTGCCAGAGCGACACTCAATAAGATGGTGCAACACAACAAAATAGCTGCTCCACCTGACTCTGCAATCCTTTCATATTACATAGGACAGTCCCCAGAGCAGGGGTAGGCAACTAGATTCAACCGTGGACAGAAAATAAGAATAATAATTTGTACACTGCATATTGACCACAACTAAGCCCCAAAATAGATTGTATTGGAAAATAACTATAATGTCATACCTTGATTACATTGAGACATGATCACATATTAAAAAAATATATAAAAAATAGTGGGAAAACTTGGGAACAGTTTTCCTGAATTAAACAATTTTTTGGGTGAATTCCTGGTGATTTTAGTATTTTTTTTACCAAACACTGAAAACAATTTTGTGGGACAGTTTTGACCCACGGGTAGCCTGTTGCAAACCCCTGTCCTAGAGTAAAGATGTAGACTAGAAGCCAAGCCAGCAAAGCTGGAGCTGGTCAAATGATTCCACTGTAATAACAGCCTTTAAAAACTAGTCCAACACAGAGCCAGATGAAGAGCAATCATCAGTGGCCTATACTCCATCCTTCAGAAGTGCCTAATTGTCAGTAAGCACAGAAATGTCCGTCTCCAAAAATAATCGCGCTACAGTAATGAGTTACAGAACAAACCTTAACAAGACACGACAGTCACTTCTTCTCACACTTCTAATCTCAGTCATCATCATAGTCCCCCTGTTGTCAGCCATATCTGACAGTGTTTATTAGGATCTTGTATGCTTCTGAAACTCACAAATGAAACCAGAACCCTTTGGAATATATATTACAGGAATACATATTACAGAAATATTACAGGAATACATACAGGAATACATAGTATTCTTTTTCTGCAGTCAAATCACCAAATCACCCTCTTGGGTGGAATTTTATTAATATTTTTCATAATTAATTAACACATGTTTTACACGCCAAATAATAGAGTGTTTCTATGTCAAATTATTTTGTTATATTTCATTCTTCTGTGATGTATAAAAAGTGTAATATTGGGATGCAAACACAAAATTAAATGCGTTTCAACTCTATATCTGACATGATACAGGTGTGAGGTGTAAACTTTTTTTTCAAAGTAGATTGGTTTAAAACTACCAAGAAACACTCCGTGTGACCCGGATTTAGCCCACTGCAGTAAAAGATTATTAAGTGAGTCTGTCAGTCAGATTCAGTGGAATATTGGGCCATGATGATCCATAATCAAAATAACCCAGAGAAGGGTTCTTTCCTTTCTCTCAACCTGAGGGAGTTTTTTTTATGCTGCTATTGTCCATGGCCTGCTGTTCTAGGGCTTCAGGTCACGGGTCTTTAGTGAAGAGCTCTGAGACAAGATCTGAAAAGCAAAACGTGCCCTTGGAATATGCACGTCATAATGGGTACACAGGGATGAACTGTTGCGTAGACAGATATTTTTCCATTGACAATCTGTGTTTCTTTCTTTTCTCCGTGGATGTGAAACGCGGTAGGATCACCACAGAACCAAAATCTGTGTACTGATGACTAATCGGGCATAGAGAAATAGACAAAATTCAAAGCGAGTTAGGGAAGAATTAATTGTAGTCAGATAACAGGTCGTTCCACCGATTCAGTGCCTTTTGAGAAGTGTAACCTGGTAAAAAAAAACAAAAAATAACAACAACATTTGATTTCACCTAATTTTAACATTCTGTCATAATAAACATGTTCTATTTCATTAAAAAAAAACATTTTCCCATCTCGAGGTTAAATACGGAAATGACTAGTAAGTGCCTATAAAATTCCAAATAAAGTAACAGGGTTTACAATTTCATTCTTAAATCTGCCATAAATCACCTCGTGACAAGGGGAATGGAAGTTTGTTGTGTGCAACAGGGATTGGCAATTGAATGCAAGCTTCACACCAAAAAATGTAATTGCTACAACATTTCTAGCCTGTCTATCTATGGGTAACAGAGTTGACATGTTATGCTCGACCAGCTCAGTTTTCAAGCACAAAACGCCAGAAAATGGCAGAGTAGAACCAGCTCAAATGCTTCTACACTATGATTTGACTATTAAATGTTCAATGTTTATCTCAATGTTTTTTTTTTTTTTTAAAGGAATAGTTTCACCCAATTAGAGTTCAGTTCAGATAACAGAGTTGAACTTAAAATGAGGGACAGATGTACATGTAAATGATTGACTAATTGCATTAAATAAATAATCATTTTCAGAAATGACTTTGACAAAGCAACAAAATAACTAGGGCTTTACAATGACGGTGAAACTTAGAGACATTTCTGGATTAAGTGGGTTGCAATCTTGTGATACAGGGTTGATGGAGGGACACATCAAAATGCAGAACTTTGGCACTTTAGCAAGCCTTATATACAAAATCTGATTTATTGAATTCTCTATGTGGTATAAATTAAAGGGCACTTCCAGAGGGACAGGGAAGAGCTGTGAGACAAGATCTGAAAAGAAAAATGTGCCCTTGGAATATGCACGTCATAATGGGTACACAGGGATGAACTGTTGCGTAGACAGATATTTTTCCACCGACCCTCTGTGTTTCTTTCTTTTCTCTGTGGATGTGAAACAGTAGGATCACCACAGAACCAAAATTGTGTAGCAAGTTTCAGCTGTTCTGACATGTCATATTATCTGTGTACTGATGACTAATCGTGTATAGAGAAATAGACAAAATTCAAAGCGAGTTAGGGAAGAATTAATTGTAGTCAGATAACCGGGTCATTCCACTGACTCAGTGCCCTTTGAGAGGTGTAACTTGGTAAAAAAAACTAAAAAACATTTAATTTCACCTAATTTGAACATTTTGTCATAAAGAGCACATGTTCTACTTCATTAAAAACATTTTGGGATTAAGTGGGTAGAAAATCTTTCTCGAAGTGACGCAGAGTTGATGGAGGGACACATCAAAATGCAGAATTTTGGCACTACCAGGCCTTTATTCATATCCAAAATATCCATGTGGTCTATATTAAAGGGCACTTAATTTATTGTAACAGGCTTTTAAAATTCAATATTGGTGCACAATTTCTACTTAAAATATCAAAGGGAGGCAAAGGCACTCTTTTCGTGGAACGACCCAACAATTACCATTTGTACAATCTGCAAAATGCTGGAGCAGAAGTGCAAGAAAGGTCAGCAAACAACAGATGCTTTGTCTCAACATTTATAGAATGTAATAACGTCCCAAAACAGACCATGAAAAAAGGAACAAGACTTCCTGTGACAACAGGGGATTGGGTATACAACCAACAGGTCTAACTTAACTTTTAACTGAAATAATTTTGGGCTAAGGTTGACTTTTTCATCTATTCTTTAATAAATCCACGATTGCGTCTGCGAGCTTTGCAACAACAAAGTCTGATAGACTTTACACCTAAAAGAGGAACACTTGTTATGGTCTTCTGTTACAGACAGGCCATAGATTTTGTTGGATGACCGACCAGAGAGGCTGAGGAGATGTGGTTTCAATGTGATGATTAAACTTGACAGTAAATAGCTTTTAGCTTCCTGTGAGATTTTGAGTACTGTGTAGAAATAGCTATGCATTCATAATGAAAGAGGAACCAGTGGCCAAACTTTACTGGTGTCAGGCCCGTTGTCCACTTCCACTGAAAAGTGTTAATCACTGTACTGCAGATAACCGGAATTGAGTGACTTACAGTAAGTGCCTGTTAGCAAGAGTTTCTTGTTATGACTTTCCCAGTCTACAAAACATTAGGAACACCTGCTCTTTCTGTGACATAGACTGACCAGGTGAAAGCTATGATCCCTTATTGATGTCTGTCTGCTAAATCCACCTCGATCAGTGTAGATTCTTTTCATTTAACCTTTATTTCACTAGGCAAGTCAGTTAAGAACAAATTCTTATTTACAATGACAGCCTACCCCAGCCAAACCCTAACTCGGACGGTTGGAATCAAACCAGGGTCTGTAGTGACACCTCTAGCACTGAGATGCAGTGCCTTAGACCGCTGCGTCACTCGGGAGGAGACAGGTTAAAGAAGGATTTTTAAGCCCTGAGACAATTGAGACATGGAGTTTTTCCTAGCCACTGTGCTTCTACATCTGCATTGCTTGCTGTTTGGCGTTTTAGGCTGGGTTTCTGTATAAGCACTTTGTGACATCTGCTGATGTAAAAAGGGCTTTATAATTTTTACATTTTTTATTTGATTGTGTATGTGTGCCATTCATAGGGAGAATGGGCAAGACAAAATATGTAAGTGCCTTTTATAACGGGGTATGGTAGTAGGTGCTTGGCACACCAGTTTGAGTGTGTCAAGAACTGCAACGCAGAATGGTCCACCACCCAAAGGACATCCAGCCAACTTGACACAACTGTGGGAAGCATTGGAGGTCAACACGGGCCAGCATCCCTGTGGAATTCTTTCGACACCTTGTAGAGTCCACGCCCCGATGAATTGAAGCTGTTCTAAGGGGATGCAATTTAATATTAAAGTGGTCCTAATGTTTTCTACACTCAGTGCAGCATTTACCAAACTCGGTCCTCGGAACCCCAAGAGGTGCACGTTTTTTTTTTTTTACCTAACACCATACAGCTGATCAAAGCTTGGTGACTAGTTTATTATTTGAATCAGCTGTGTAGTGCTAGGGCAAAAACCAAAGGACCGAGTTAGGGAAACCCTGATCAGTGTATTGGCCACAGGCAGCTTATCTTCTTTCAGTTACTAATAAACGCCACTAGAGTTCACCACTGTGTTGTTTTTCACTAAATGAATTGCATGCTAAGCCTACATTCTAAGATAAACCAGATGGCTTTGTGATTTGATGTCAAAGTTGAGTGTAGCAATGATCTTTCTGGAATGATATCTTTTTAACGCTCCTTAAAACGTATGGTGGCAATTGCATCCATGACATTTTTTGTAATTTTATATATATTTTCCTTTATTATTTTCCAGTAACCATACCAGCCCTCCCCTAATTGGAGCAAAAATAATGAACAACAACACTTGGGCTTTTACTTCCAGCTTATGCATACTATATACATTTTACGGACACAATCTATTTTACAATAGTTGTATTTTGTTTTGGTTTTTAATCCTATCCTTCTGCTACACTCAACCACTCCCATCTATTTCTGAAGATTTCTATTTGCTACGCATTTTTAACTGTTCTCTTTCACAGAAGTTCCGGACCTATATACATTTTACGGACACTGTATATTTTATGGAAGGGTGGAATCTTGTTATTAGTCCCACCCTTCCACTCCACTCAACCTCTCCCATCTATCCCTTAACAACATCCGTATTGGATTTCTATTTGCCATATATTTTTCAAATGTGCTGTGATGTTTCACAAAAGTTCTGAAACTTTCTATTCTGATAGTTTCTACAGATTGTAAATTAAATACTTTTTTCCCTAAAAGTATTATTATATTATTGATCGATTGACTCTGACTTTTCATAGCTGCAGGTCGATGTTGCAATTATTCAGCCATTCCTGGACCTGCGACCAAAAACAAGCTACATATGGACAGTGCCAAAACAAATAATCGAATGATTGTCTCTTCGCAAGAAAATCAAATCTGCAGAGATGGGATTGTTGTATCTCCCATATATATAACTGTGGAAGGACCACCAGAGGGCAGGCTGGGCTCAGGGATAGTAGCCCAACCAGGCATGTGAGTCATGTGACCAGAGGCAATTAAGCACAGCTGACGGTACTAATGACATATTCTCTTTTCCCTACAAGAGGGAGGAGGGAACCAGCAGAGAGGGGGGTAAATTAAGATAAACTATCTCTGGAGAATGGCCACCAAGAGAGAGGAGCTATCCCTGAAGAACCATTAAAACGGTGACAAACCTGTGATTTTTGTTATAGTTTAAAGATAATCGTCTTGACGACGTGTGTTTTTCCTTGGGAGATTCTCATTGATTGTGTTGGAGTGTTTGTATTGACAGAAATCCATGATAGAGAACCTACTCCTGACTTGTTTATTCCACCTTTCCGCTTTAGTGACACCAAATTACTTGGTTCGCTCACATAACGTTCAATTTTTAATTGTATTTTTATTTAACCTTAATTTACAAGGACAGCCTACTGGTTGCAAGAATTTTGTATAATGATGTAAATTAAAAAATGTGAAGTTTTGAATCCAGTGTTATTTTGTGTATCAGTTAAAGAACAATGTGCCATGGAATCGATACATCGCAAATCTCTTCACAATTACGTGATTTTTTTTCTGGTCCTTAAAAAAACTTTTTAAAATTTATTTTTACAATTTTCTTTAAACAATTTTGGTCTTTAATGCTGGGCCGACAGACATGTTCCTTTTTCCCCATTTTTGCATTAATGCTGCAATTAGTTGGTTGTAATTTTGTGTAGAGCAGACATTTCCATATATTTTGTTAGCTGCATGTGTGACATCTCCACCAGTCCTATTTATGATGTAATTTACAAAGATTACCTTTTTTAAGCATTTTTTTTAATGTTTTTTTTTTAAAATCATTTAGTATATTTGAGTTTAACCACAATATTTGTTGTATTATTTGTTCTGTCTTTTCTGGTGGATTAAACTGAAATTGCAACCAACTTTCTATTGCTTAAAAATAGCGATATTTTTGAGATCATTTTCAAATAACCAAAAGTGAGAGGTTGTAATCTGAATAAAGGTAAAAATGCTATTCTTGAACAGGGGTTGAGACATTCTTAATCTGTTAGAGAACCAGTCGGGTTTAAGTAACTTTTGTATGACTGATGCCTTTAGTGAGAGGTTTAATGCTTTAATATTTAACCATTTCTGCCCCCCGAATTCATATTAATTTTGTCTGGCTTGCAGTTCCAAATAAAATGGAATATCTTTTGCTCATATAATTAAAAATACAGGTCACTAGGTGTCACGCCTGCTCCCGCTCTCCCTCCCTGGTGCCCGAGGGCGCCAGGCTGCCCAGCACTACGGACTCCTGCCACCATCATTACGCACACCTGCTTCCATGGTCACGCATTCATTAGACTCACCTGCACTCAATCACCTGTGTTATTAGCTCCCCTATATCTGTCTGTTCCCCAGCTCTGTTCTCTGCTTCAGCATTAATTGTTGTCATGTCGTTTTGTTCCCCTTGTTCTGACGCTGTTCCTGTTCTGTCATTTGTCCGATCATTAAATGTTCACTCCCTGTACCTGCTTCTCATCTCCAGCGTCGGTTCTTACAGCTAGGTGTAGGGAAGGCCATAAGCAAATAGGTTAACTGGGATATGACTAAATAGTTAATCAGGGGGGTTTTTCCACAAATAGGTATTTTCCTTTCCATGGTAGCAAGATCTTATCTATTTTTGCTAACTTTCTATTAAAACGTATTGTAGTGACATTTCTTTATTTCGGGATATGTATACAGAGTATGTCCACATCCCCGTGAGAACATTTTATTGGTAAACTACACGGTAATGTAAAAGTTGTATTCTTTAGTGATCCAATACGTAATATAGTACACATCATAATTTGGTTGTAATCCAGAAAGGTTAGATAAAGTATCTAGATCCTCTGAGACTGGGGAGGGATCCAAATTGTGGATTTAAAAGAAAACATGAATCATCAGTGTACAATGACACCTTTGTCTTTAGCCCTGGATTTCTAACCCCTTGATATTATTGTTGGATAAGATTTTAATAGCTAACATTTTGATGGCCATAATAAATAGATATGCCGATAGTGGACAACCTTGTTTTTCTCCTCTTGGCAGTTTAATACTTTCTGAGAAATAGCCATTATTTACTATTTTACACCTATTTTACACTATTTTACATCCCAGTTTACCTATACACAACTTATGGCACGAGGCCTCCAACGAAGGTAGTCGAAGGTAGCCTCAAGTGATTACATTTACATTACATTTAAGTCATTTAGCAGACGCTCTTATCCAGAGCGACTTACAAATTGGTGCATTCACCTAATGACATCCAGTGGAACAGCCACTTTACAATAGTGCATCTAAATCTTTTAAGGGGGGGGGGGGGGCAGAAGGATTGCTTTATCCTATCCTAGGTATTCCTTGAAGAGGTGGGGTTTCAGGTGTCTCCGGAAGGTGGTGATTGACTCCGCTGTCCTGGCGTCGTGAGGGAGTTTGTTCCACCATTGGGGTGCCAGAGCAGCGAACAGTTTTGACTGGGCTGAGCGGGAACTGTACTTCCTCAGTGGTAGGGAGGCGAGCCGGCCTGAGGTGGATGAACGCAGTGCCCTTGTTTGGGTGTAGGGCCTGATCAGAGCCTGAAGGTACTGAGGTGCCGTTCCCCTCACAGCTCCGTAGGCAAGCACCATGGTCTTGTAGCGGATGCGAGCTTCAACTGGAAGCCAGTGGAGAGAGCGGAGGAGCGGGGTGACGTGAGAGAACTTGGGAAGGTTGAACACCAGACGGGCTGCGGCGTTCTGGATGAGTTGTAGGGGTTTGATGGCACAGGCAGGGAGCCCAGCCAACAGCGAGTTGCAGTAATCCAGACGGGAGATGACAAGTGCCTGGATTAGGACCTGCGCCGCTTCCTGTGTGAGGCAGGGTCGTACTCTGCGGATGTTGTAGAGCATGAACCTACAGGAACGGGCCACCGCCTTGATGTTAGTTGAGAACGACAGGGTGTTGTCCAGGATCACGCCAAGGTTCTTAGCGCTCTGGGAGGAGGACACAATGGAGTTGTCAACCGTGATGGCGAGATCATGGAACGGGCAGTCCTTCCCCGGGAGGAAGAGCAGCTCCGTCTTGCCGAGGTTCAGCTTGAGGTGGTGATCCGTCATCCACACTGATATGTCTGCCAGACATGCAGAGATGCGATTCGCCACCTGGTCATCAGAAGGGGGAAAGGAGAAGATTAATTGTGTGTCGTCTGCATAGCAATGATAGGAGAGACCATGTGAGGTTATGACAGAGCCAAGTGACTTGGTGTATAGCGAGAATAGGAGAGGGCCTAGAACAGAGCCCTGGGGGACACCAGTGGTGAGAGCGCGTGGTGAGGAGACAGATTCTCGCCACGCCACCTGGTAGGAGCGACCTGTCAGGTAGGACGCAATCCAAGCGTGGGCCGCGCCGGAGATGCCCAACTCGGAGAGGGTGGAGAGGAGGATCTGATGGTTCACAGTATCGAAGGCAGCCGATAGGTCTAGAAGGATGAGAGCAGAGGAAAGAGAATTAGCTTTAGCAGTGCGGAGCGCCTCCGTGATACAGAGAAGAGCAGTCTCAGTTGAGTGACTAGTCTTGAAACCTGACTGATTTGGATCAAGAAGGTCATTCTGAGAGAGATAGCAGGAGAGCTGGCCAAGGACGGCACGTTCAAGAGTTTTGGAGAGAAAAGAAAGAAGGGATACTGGTCTGTAGTTGTTGACATCGGAGGGATCGAGTGTAGGTTTTTTCAGAAGGGGTGCAACTCTCGCTCTCTTGAAGACGGAAGGGACGTAGCCAGCGGTCAGGGATGAGTTGATGAGCGAGGTGAGGTAAGGGAGAAGGTCTCCGGAAATGGTCTGGAGAAGAGAGGAGGGGATAGGGTCAAGCGGGCAGGTTGTTGGGCGGCCGGCCGTCACAAGACGCGAGATTTCATCTGGAGAGAGAGGAGAGAAAGAGGTCAAAGCACAGGGTAGGGCAGTGTGAGCAGAACCAGCGGTGTCGTTTGACTTAGCAAACGAGGATCGGATGTCGTCGACCTTCTTTTCAAAATGGTTGACGAAGTCGTCTGCAGAGAGGGAGGAGGGGGGGGGAGGGGGAGGAGGATTCAGGAGGGAGGAGAAGGTGGCAAAGAGCTTCCTAGGGTTAGAGGCAGATGCTTGGAATTTAGAGTGGTAGAAAGTGGCTTTAGCAGCAGAGACAGAAGAGGAAAATGTAGAGAGGAGGGAGTGAAAGGATGCCAGGTCCGCAGGGAGGCGAGTTTTCCTCCATTTCCGCTCGGCTGCCCGGAGCCCTGTTCTGTGATGATCCATGGCACGAAGCCTCCAGTGATGATCCATGGCAAGAAGCCTCCAGTGATGATCCATGGCTAGAAGCCCCCAGTGATGATCCATGGCAAGAAGCCTCCAGTGATGATCCATGGCACGAAGCCTCCAGTGATGATCCATGGCACAAAGCCTCCAGTGATAATCCATGGCACAAAGCCTCCAGTGAGAATCCATGGCACGAAACCTCCAGTGAGGAGTTATGGCACGAGGCCTCCAACGAAGGTAGTTAGTCCGGAGCCTCCAGCAATGCCCTCTAGTCTGGAGCCTCCAGCGTCGCGCTCTAGTCCAGAGCCTCCAGCGTCGCCCTCTAGTCCGGAGCCTCCAGCGTCGCCCTCTAGTCCGGAGCCTCCAGCGACGCCCTCTAGTCCGGAGCCTCCAGCGACGCCCTCTAGTCCGGAGCCTCCCGTCGCTGGAGGCTTGCGTGGTACGTGTTCATGTTTGTTTATTGACACTGAACACTAAATACAAAAATAACAAAGGGAATAACAGAAACAGTCCTGAAAGGTGAAAAACACTAAACAGAAAACAACTAACCACAAACACCAGGTGGGAAAAGGCTACCTAAGTATGGTTCTCAATCAGAGACAACGATAGACAGCTGCCTCTGATTGAGAACCACACCTGGCCAAAGACATAGAAAAGGACAACATAGAACAAAACAGAATGCCCACCCCAACTCACACCCTGACCCATAGGCGGAAATCCCAGGGGGGACGGGGGGGACACGACCCCCCCATCTTGGGAAAAATATGATTTGTCCCCCCCAATATATCACTGTAAACATAACTATGTAATTTCAATAATATTAATAATACGCAATGAAAGCACTTGTGCTGATTATAGACACTTAATAGCGCGTTTTTAAGTTTCAAAAGATTGCGACCTCCCCCTCCCTTTGCCTCACGATGGTTTGATCCACTGCCAGTTCTTTAGCTGGCACGGTAATAGAGGGTTCGTATCTACTGTCCGAAAGGCACATGTACGTAACTGACGTGAGGTAATCCAGTCAATCCATAGCAGGTCCATAGCAATGTTATTTATTTATTTTATGTTGGCAGGGTTCACACACTAGCTGAATTTGCAGAGCTAGCGCACAAACTAAAGCAAACATTAACTATCAAGCTAGTTAGTACCTATTCCATTTATGTGGCGTCGTAAAAGATGGAATCTTTGCTATCGTCAGTTTATTCAAAGATCAGCATGCAGCTGTAGTGCTTCGACGTCCCTGTGATAAGGTTAGCGACAAACTGAAGTCCAAATTGAACAGAACAGAACTACACTCTCTTCTACCATTGTCTTAAATATATATAATGGTCTCGTTGCAAAAGATAAATTGTCGCTAGTGAACTTTTTTATTTTTATTTTATTTCACCTTTATTTAATCAGGTAGCAAAGATTATAGCAAACACACAGAAACGGAATTGGTGCTCGCTAGCTTTACAAATTCAGCTATTGTTGGAAGCCAGCCAATATGAAACAAACTATGTTAAAATTACAAAAGGTTGCAGCATGTGTTGTGTAAATGTGTGTGTGTGCAGCTAGGCCAGCCAGCCAGGTAGAAAAATGGCAGAAAAAAGTAAGAAGACGGACATCAGAGTATTTGTCAGTACACCAAAACGCATAGTAAGAACTCTAGTAGCCTAATATCTCAAAGACTAGTTGATAAAATGTTCATAAGAAAGAAGTGAAATGCTAATGGAAATGTTTCACAATGATGTCATTAGGCAGAGCAGGCAACAGATGGGACACAGACAGCAGAGCTGGGGACAGATATGCAGGGACAGATTGGCAGAGACAGGGAGTCTCAGGTAAGTTTGTTGAGTCTTTGTTTGGCAACATTATGAAAGGTTCTCAATTTTTTGGACTTGTAAAATAGGGACATAATTGGAAAATGCCATGGATACCCCCACTCTCAACTTAAACTGGTGACTAAACTAAGATTTGTTTACGGCAATGGTATTGCTGTTGTGATTAATTGTGTAGTTTTGGGTACCGGTAGTTAGGAGTACGGTAAACACCTTATTTATTTTCTTGGAGACAGACTGTGAGTCAGTTAGGGTGGTGAAAGGGAAAGAGCCAGGGAGAGAGACTTCAGAGGACAGTGTCACAGCCACGGCAGGACCAAGTGTCACCCTTGTTGCCAGCAGCACCAGTATAGGGGACAGTGGCACAGCATTGTCCAGTTACCACAGTGATGGCACAAAACCATATCAGCCACACCCACAATTTATAGAACCGCAAACTCTTGCCAACAGAGTGTTGACGTTTCAAGAGAGATGGTTTCACGATTTCCCCTGGCTACATTATTATCAATCAATAAAAGGAGTGTTGTGTTTTCACTGTAGCCAAGGGTTTTCAAGCCAGCCATCTTTTGGCCAAAGAGCAGATGCTGCCTTCATTAGTGCAGGATTTAGGAACTGGAGAAAAGCCATTGAAAAATTCACAGCACATCAAAACTGCCAAACCCACCGCCACTTTGTAATTGTAACAGCACACCAGCTCAATCCAATCAGTGTCCAGTTATCCAGCGCTTGGGGTAAACAGCAGGATGACGCAAGGCATTGCTTGATGAAAATTGTTAGTTCGGTGCGGCATGTAGTAAGACAGGGACAAGCCTTTAGAGGCCACACGGATGACAGTGGGAATTTATACCAGATTTTGAAACTTAGGGCAGAAGAGGATTTTACTGAAGTGGTTAACAGAGCGTACCACAATGTACACAGGCCCCAAAGCACGGAATGAAATTCTGAACATCATGGCCAATAGTCATTTGAGGCATTGCAGCTGAGATTAGGTCTCTTCCGATTGTACAATTTTCATTAATTGTTGATGGTACTCAAGATGTCTCTGGTGCTGAACAGGAGAGTGTCTGTCTGCGTTATGTTGACCATGACCTTGTCCCTCACGAGGAGTTTATTGGGCTATACAGGGTGTCGGAGACAACAGGCGAGGGCTTTGCGAAAGTGGCAACTGATGTGTTGTTGAGGAAACCCGCAAACATATGCTCGGTTCTTTTGTTCAGTAGTGTGTATAGCAGTGGTTCTCAACCTTTTTGGGGTACTGGAACCCCTGCATATTTTGAGGCAAGGCAAGGCAGGCAAGGTTTTGAGCGGTCCTCAGGGACCTCCACCCCCTCTATATTATATGTAAACTTACTGGAAACCTTGTGGTACTGACTACATTCATTACACTTTTTTATTTCATGGACCCCTTGCAATTAGTCCATGGACCCCTGTTTGAGAACCCTTGGTGTAATTGATATTTGTTCTTTTGTTTAGTAGTTTTCAGTACACTTACAAATTATTTATTTCATGTTATTTTATTTAAAATTGCATAGTTTGTGCGACATACTTGTCCATAGCTGCTGTTTGAAGAGTTGAGACACTGACTGAAGGATATTTTGTTTGATTTGTTTGGGTTTTTCATTGAAGTAGTTATCTTGCTTTTAGAACTGTACTTATTTTAAGCTTTTTGTTCTTGCAAAGATATTGTAGTAGACTCAGGCCAGGTGCACATATTTAATGACTATATAAATTTATCAGAAAAAGTCAAATTAAAAGGTCAATTCAATACGGAGACCAACTTTGTGATGGGTCTCAATGGAGATTCTTTTAGATGTGATCACACCATGTTCATTGTATTTATGAAAACTACACCCATACAGTGTACAGTACCATTGTCACCTACTGACCTTTCTTGATATTGCTGGTTGTAAGTAGGAATACCTGCATACATACTGGACTGGTAAGGAGCACTGCTATAACTATTATTAGTAGTAGAATTATAATGATTTAAACATTTGAACAAGTTGGGAAAACCCTTCAGTTAACTACTGTACCTATCAATTATCCAGTTGTAGGAATTAGGGTTCCTCAATATACATTTAACATATTACAACGTAGGCTATGTGTTACAGCACTACTTTTGGTGTCCCCCTCAGGAATTGCTCTTGAGAAAATTTAATGTAATTGTCCCCTCCAAGGTTGATATCAGATTTTCGCCCCTGCCCTGACCAAACCAAAATAGAGACATAACAAAGGAACTAAGGTCAGGGCGTGACAATATTACACATATATTACAGTTCCTCCATTTCTTTTTGTTTTTCCTCGAACATATTCTGTGCCTCTGTGAGTCCTTCCATTTCCTTTGCTAATATGGAGTCTTTGGGCCTAAATTGCTTTTGTTTTAGAGATGAGTACTGAATTGCATGGCATCCAAAGGCACATTTAAAAGAGTCCCATACAATAAGGGGATCTGCTGTACCTACAGTTGAAGTCGGAAGTTTACATACACTTAGGTTGGAGTCATGAAAACTCATTTTTTAACCACTCCACAAATTTCTTGTTAACAAACTATAGTTTTGGCAAGCCGGTTAGGACATCTACTTTGTGCACGACACAAGTAATTTTCCCAACAATTGTTTACAGACAGATTATTTCACTTATAATTCACTGTATCACAACTCCAGTGGGTCAGAAGTTTACATACACTAAATTGACTGTGCCTTTAAACAGCTTGGAAAATTCCAAAAAATGATGTCATGGCTTTAGAATCTTCTGATAGGCTAATCGACATAATTTGAGTCAATTGGAGGTGTACCTGTGTATGTATTTCAAGGCCTACCTTCAAACTCTGTGCCTCTTTGCTTGACATCATGGGAAAATCCAAATAAATCAGCCAAGACCTCAAAAAATTGTAGACCACAAGTCTGGTTCATCCTTGAGAGCAATTTCCAAATGCCTGAAGGTACCACGTTCA